>NC_141687.1:1527710866-1528283014 GCF_964263255.1 Lissotriton vulgaris | reverse complement strand
CCTCTCTTATCGATCAAAGCTTGGAGAGAAAATTTATCACTTTTAATTTCACTGCTGCCAAATATTTCTGCCTCCGAGCCAGCAGTTACCGAGACAATTTAAGGCTGAAAGAGCCTTTTTTTTAATTACTATAAGATACCTGGTGGGGTGAAATCTCGTTTCAATTCCTTATAACCTCTACCGAAAGCGCCATGTTAAGCCACTGATCCGCAGGGCAGGGGCCTTTTCTTTAACCATATGGACGAAATGTAACACGGAATTCCTCGTACTACTTTTTGTTTTACAGTCCCTAGAGAATTCTTTTTTTTTTTTCGTTTTTCAGGAAAAAAAATTAATTTAAAAAAAATGCAGAAATGTGCTGTCCGTTAAATTGAGAGATTACATTATGAAATATTTGCAGCCGAAAAAACAATGAATAATTATCTTAATTACCTCATGATAAATGCCATTCTAGTATTGTCGTTTCTTGAGTCTGATTAAAGCACACACAAAACGCACCATTTATGTTTGCTTGTCTGGCAAACGTTGTTTTTTTTACGTATGCGAAACAAATCATGGCGGTGTTGCAATGTTTGTGAACTGTTTGGAAGTGTTCATATAATGTGTGGATTTTAGCCTCTAAAAGCAACCTCAGTAAATTACTTCCTTCAAATTTCCACCTGCACTTGAGCTTGGTTAGTAAATATGGATCTGCCCTTAGTTGCAACCATCTCTCATTTGTTTAAAGGGTGTCTCTTTAATAGAGAGTTGTATTACACTTTGGATAGGAGTGATCGAGGGATTTATTCTTGTATTGGTACGCACTCTAGGGCGAGAACTACCCACTGATTGTTTAATTTCCACCTTGAAATGTGCATTACTTCGCCGGGCATGGAATGCCCCTTGGTAGCAATTGTGCGCATTAAACATCTTGTTCTGCAACAGCCGGGCGCCTAAATTGGCCCCATCCACGGCCAATGAAAATTGTGAATAAATGAACAATAGATACTGCCAATATTTTATTATTCTGTTGGGTTGTGGGGTGATAGTTTTTATTCTTGCCTACCAGAGGTGAACTTTCCTGTTGTCAATTAGTTTTCCTCTAGGTCTTTTTCATATCTGAATATTCATGGCGGTGTCTGTAGTGTGTCCTTCTTTTGCTACATCTAACAATTCCTCCCTGTTGAACTGCTGCTTTTGTTTGGCATATGGATTAGATGCACCATACCACACCAAAGTAATGCTAATCCTGGTGTCTGCCCCAAGGACTTCTCTTATGTATGAGCTGTGCGATATGTATGCTCTGTCCCAAGGCAGACCAGTATATGGGCTCTGTTATAACGGAGTTCCAGGCTTGGGCTCCCTCTGTCCCAAAGCAAGACTGGGCATGTGCTGTGTCGCAGGCATGTGCTATGCCCCGTGGGGTGCCACGTGTCGGGCCCATCCTAAGGGAGTTCCAGGCATGGGCCCGCTTCCATGGAAGTCCTAGACATGGGCCCCATCCCTTTGTACAAAAGGAGTCCAAAACACTAGTCATGAACCCGTGAGCTTCCTAGCATTGTCAAACAAGTGAGCCACTGAACAAGTTAGTCAAATATATGCAACCTACCCTCACCTGCTATTCTATTTTTTTAGCCCTACGATTTAGAATTACAGTTTCAAGGGCCATTAGGCTCCTTGACGCAGGCTTGCCAAAAGCCTTTGTGGCCTGACCACTACTTGAACAAAATAGTGGGAAAGTGAGCATTTTAAAGCATATTTGGGTCTCTTGAAATCAGATCCTGCACAGAACCTATGAGCTTTAGAAATCTTCTCAAGACATGGCTGTTTAGACCGGCATATGAGAAGAATCCCAGGACTCCGCACTCCTTAGAGCAGCGCCATGAAACCAATCTGGTGTACGTGCGCTTTATAAGCAATATTTAACATAACATAACATTAACATTGGGTGGCTACATGGGTTGAAAATGGATAGGATTTAACAGCAGACTTACTGGCTGTGTCCCTCTCTGATGTCAAAGACTAGCCTGGCTGCCTCCACACTAACTTGACTTGCACTATTAGGGCATGCCTTTCTCTTCTCCATTAAGATTTTGTCAAGGCAAATGTGAAGGACACCTCAAACCTTCCCGAGTCCTAACAAGGCGGCCTATCAACCATCTTTGATCAATACGGCATGCACTGCAATTCTACCCGGTCCACCTACCCACCTGGAGCCTTCATCAAAACCATTCAAAGAACTGTGAAGAGGATGAAACGTAGCACAGTGCACATAACAACAACTTGAAATAAATTACAAGTTCTTTGTAAAATATATTTGCAAACCGTGCATCCATCCAACATTGAGTCAGTGTCCACATTCAAGCTCAAAACGACCTGGTGACAATTTTTCAATGGAGTAGCGGAAGCAGATTTCACTGCCGAATCACTATTAGTTTGGGAACTATCTTTCCAGGAAGATGTACTTGAGGCAACTCATTGTTGGACTGCGCTGAGCCACAGGTATCTTTGCGACAATGGGAACACACCAGAGTTGGAGTTGGGATGTTCGTGCTCTCTAGGATGTCCCCAAGATGTGCCCGTGGTGCTTTACTAGGGCACGAGGCTCGGATGTAGGCACATTGAGCAAGCCTTCTGGATGTCTCAGTCCTACGATACAAGGGCGTGCTGCTACTCAGGGCGGCGACAGACCTTGATCGTCGCAGTATTGTGTACAAATGCATCTGAACAGCCAATATGGAGGTACTTTGTAACAACTATTCTAACCCTGCTAATACTTGGAAATCAGTACACGGTGGGAACGGTGCAGTAGTGGTAACTTAGTGCAGGCAGCACTCCTGATTGTGGCAAAGATTACATACAAATGACAATACTTTAGCTTTTTTACTCCTAAATGATCTTTCCCGGCAAAGGAAGTTAACAAGAAAACTCTACTCTACTGATATGTTTCCAAAATTTCCCACATAGTTGTTCCCAAATGTTGGCATGAAAGTCAATAATACAAATTTGGATCGAGCTATATTATGAAAGCTGGGATATCAGACCGCCGTGCATTATAAGTATGGTTCTGCTAATTTATAAATCTGCTTCTACGTTGTAAGTGAACAATTTTTGCTTCATTTCACAAGAGATGTGAATAATTAATATGACGTGTTAAAGTCCTCGGTGGGATAAAACCCTTTAGCACATGATATACTGTACTTAACCAATGCCTAATAGACAATCTATTAACTTTCCCAGTTGCACCAAAATATGCCCATGAGCTCTCAAAACTCCTTCTCCTACCAAACTCACCGCTTGGTCTAGAGGCTGGCATGCTGACTAAGATGTTCTGTGTGGTAGGTTGATTGGTACAAGAAAGGCCCAGGTTGAAGGCAGGGATGTGAACCGCAGAAGGCTCGCATCCACTAACTGGACTAGTCCTAGGTGACCGAGGGTGCTCTACTTCTTGCCCTACGGTGTGGCCATCAGGATTCAGATGCAAAAGGAAGGGACAGTGGAAAAACTAAACTATGGACCACCTTGTAGTGAGGTCCATGCCAAGGTTTGCCATCCCCTTATGGTGGCCTGTCTGTATGTTTTTTTATGTATTTGCAGGCAGCAGGGGGCTGATAAAAGCACAAGGTACAGGGGAAGCCGCTCCTGCTGCCCCTCCCCCACTGTGCTAGCATAAGAAACACGTTCAAAACGGGCTGTGCTCTTGTCGGCCCTTTACCAATAATGCCCCAGCCATTGGGCTTCGAATGATACAGAAATAGAGGTCCTACGCAAACTGTGCCTTTCTGGGTCACTGGCGGCAGACTGCTTTGCTACTGTGCCTGCCCGCCTTGTGGAGGTGGTACAATGTTAGCACAATGATAATATGTAGGTTCCAACCCGAAGTGACCCTGATCTCAAGTTGATGGATCTGTTTTTGTCACAATCATATGTTCCAACGTGTGAGACTGCCAGGCCTATCACCGACGTTCCGAGAAGGAGCTTAAATTTAAATCCCTGGAATCTCCCTGGGACTGGCATGCTTGCCAGTACCTCATAATTGGCCGTCCTCTCGTTTCTATCTTTGGACATGGTACAGTATTTGCAAAGTGGCCGATAAGGGAGGTGCTAAGCCATGACTGTGAGTTCATCTCCCAGTGAGCTTGTTTGAGCACACCTTGTCCACTTCATTGCCATGAGCAAGACACTTGGCTCGACAAGCACATTTCAGCTGCTCCCACGTGGGCAGTGCCATTTGAACAATCTCTTATCCCAGCATTCAGCCAAGTCATCCACATGGAAGTATCCTGGGCTGGCTGAATCTATTTAAGGCTTTCAGTATCACTGACAACACGCTTGGCTTCCCGATGTTTACAAATCCCCTTGTGTGGCTACAACATACATTATTACTTATATCACTCTATGAATCATCTGGGTATCTGGTATTCAAAGCCCAATCATCTTAATATTCCTTTAACATCTCCCAATCCCCATTCCACATAAGATAATGAATACTGTGTGCATACTAAGTAGAGAGCATGTCTGAATGTGCTTCATATGAAAACAAAGCCTTCTGAATATTTCACTTTAACATCCACAAATCTTAGGGGGGGAGTCTAACCCTGGATTGAGGATCGAGTGCCTTGGCAGGATATTGTCAAAAGGGTTTTGGTTGAAAGAAGAAATGTTGCAATACATCTAAAACAATCGCCATATGAGGTTTGGGACATTATCACACTGAATCATAGTCCCTGAGGACATCCTATAAATTAACACAGAAAATGAAGAATTGGGCATAGGCCCTGCAAAATGTATGTTGTGGCTTACTTTAAAATGTGTTAGTTGAGAAATTCGAGGCAACTCTTCTTTCAATAAATTTCCATATCGATAGACTGTTCATATATAGACACATACAAAAAGTCAAAGCTTTATTGCCAGGTGACAGGAATATCTTTTGTAGAGGAAGGTAACTACACTTGATGATAAAAATGAAATGTTTCCTTCTGTGGATGCTTTTGAGGTGTTTATAAGCTAAAATATTCCAATTCGTTCATGTGTATCATTCTCCACAGTTTGGGAGGACATATTTGTACGTTATGTCAGACTCCATAACGTGCCAAATTTAGTGTCCTAGAGAAAGATTGAAGTGTTCCGTTGCAACCTAATATCCGTGAACAGAGAGCATCCGTTTTTCGAAGATATTAAAATTAAATGTAGTCGAGGGGCAAAGTGACTGACTTTTAACACACATCTGGATTTTCTAAACTGGTCTTGGGCACTAAACTTAAAGGTTTCTCCTTGGAGGTAGAGTAGCACTATAATAAATACCTAAAATTAAATTAGGGGGAAAAAACTGATGATCCTATCAGAAGTCTAAATAAATAATGATAATGGTTATTTTATCAAGCCATTTCAATATTGAATTTGTGAATATTTTATCTAATAATGTATATCATTTACAGTCTCTGGTTCCATATTTGCCTTTTCTCACTACGCCTAGACTATACCCTGCAGGACAGTGTTTTTGCAATATACATGTTGGCATTGTTTCTTATTTAGGATAGTTTTTTTGGAGAAGACAAAAGTGAACTGCATGGATTAGAAAAGAAATGTCATTCTGAAAGAAAGCCACTTCCTGCTTGGCAGACTGATGATCCTTTAAAAACCGAGCAGATGTGATCCCATACTTTTCGCTGAAAATTGCATTTAATGTAGATTCATACTTTCATGGACAAGATGGCATGATCCACGGTATCGCCACTGAAAAGTGGTTTACAGTTTTTCATTGGAAGTGAGTGCTTTCAATAAAGATCCGCTATGCCTTCCTATTTTATTATTGAAATTCCAGTTTTCTATTTTGTTTTCTTCCCCTATATGTCAGCTATGACTGCTTTCTCTTTCCTCCAAGAACAGCCCCAAGACACTCTGAAATTACATTAATGGGATCACAGAAAAGAACACTTATCGTGAGACCTATTTTAGCAAACAAGTGTTTACTTGGTGAATCACAGTATTCATATCAGTTTGTTACCAGGTGTTAAATCATGTTGTAGCCAGAGTATTAAACAGTACCCCAGGAACCCCCCATACAGCACATTCTGTGAGAATCAAGGCTTAAACCCCAGTTCTTGGTGTACATAAGTAAGAACTGTTGAATTATTTTGGTATCTACTTCCTTCTTATGTCCACTGATGACCTTTGTGGGCTACCTTTTCATAGGGGCGGTTTCTTTGCGCAGGCCTATCAGTTGCTTTCTTACGGGCACTGGGTCAAAAGTTTGAATCAAAAGTAGCAAAAAATAGCCTGAAAAGGTTAAACAATCCAAAATAGTGTGACATTTTATACCATAGCGTTTTAATACGATTTTCTTCTGCCAGAGAGGGTGGGAACGATGAGGTTTTGATTTAGGAATGAGTAGGATAAAGGTGTTTTTGCTGGGGTAGAGACAATTTTTATGAGGAAAGGTTACAGACATGGTTAAGTCAAACGGTAAATCCTTGGGCTTGAGTTAGAAGCACGAAGAAGGTGACAGTGGTGGTAGATTTGGGTTAGGACAGTTCTTGCTTTAATATTAATGTTAAGTGGTGGAAAGTAGGGTTAGGGTAGCTTGCAGCATAAGTGAGTACCTTTAAAAGCATAATATTTTTTTTAGAAATGCCAAAAGATTTCAACATCTGTCCTTAAACGTGATTGCTGTATAACACTTTAAACTTCAAACCCTGCTTTTCACTCTAAGATCTGAACTTTTGTCTTGTCTGAGTTCACGTTTAGAATTTGTAGCCTAGACTTGGTTATGCCGCCACCTGCTGGAGAGCACTTGCGGTCCGGTTGAACAGGACAATACCAGATGGGCCCAAAACTAAAAGGGGACAAAACATGTACTTTGCATAAGGTGCCAACTGGACGCAGAAAGGCTTTAATTAGTGTGCAAACAGGCATGCTTTGTTTTATTGTTCAGTCCCTCCATGCCACTTCTGTTCTGCCCTTCAAAGTCTGTATGGCAGAAGACAAATCGACACTCTAAATTACCAGGAAACTCGCTTTCGTGATAATGATAAAAGCAGACATTCAAAATTGCAGATTTGAATAATTTACATCCATGCAGTATTAATATTTTAAAGCATTCAGGTGACTGGGCGGTGTGCTTGCGCCTGTGAAGTTTTTGTTCGGTGGTTTTGAAAATAACACTTTTATTTTCTTTTTTCTGTGTCTTCCAGCGGGTGACAAATCCTTTGTCTGCATACAGTGTGGCTCGCAGTTTTCAAAAGAGGAAGCCCTCGAGGCCCACCGACAGACACATACTGGTAAGCGGACCACCATTTGCTGAATGTATCCCAAGACCTGTTGTACACTGTTGAGACTTGTCTCAGACATCCATTCTCCTTGTGTGCTTCTCCTTTCCAGTTCCAGGCATAAGGGATATTGTGCCACCTAGGGCTACAACAAGCGTTTGTGATAGAGCTGGAGACGTTAGGCACCCGTCCCTTGTCCTGCCCTTTACACTTATTTTCTACAATTCCCAGTTGGCTTTGAGAACCACAATCTGTGCCAGTTTTTATTTTATTTCCCAGGTGGCATCACAGTTTTTCACTTGGGATGCTTCCCAACCCACACCAAAAAATCCCACTTGCCAAGCTACATTTCTTCTCCGTGTCAGCGGCCGGTGTGTGACATTGGCTTATGAAAAACTGGTAGGTGTGAATTTGGGGCTCTGCCACCGGGATGGGCGTACACCTGTGAGGTCAGGCCATGCATTCGTACTATTTGATCAAGGGCCCAAAATTTGAAAATGATTGCCGGACTAACCTTAGATGCCACCAAGCTGGTGCTTCCGTATTGTAAGCGCTGCATATATTTATGTATATATTTGCTTTAAATTATCCCTTTTTGATGAGTCCATCTCATGGCACGCATGTGCAGCTCCATCCCATTGCATAGAAATATATTATCATTATAAAATTCTTCCCAGGGCTTGTACAAGTGACTGTGGGCAGCTGCCTTATAGCAACATCATAAATAGCCACAAGAGGGCACCGGACTGCAAGAGATGACCTAAAAATGCCATTGTCCCTAATGGAAAAGGAGAGCGAGGACAGTAGAAAGTAATTTTGACTGAGGCTCCACAAGCCCTTAGACCAGACTTGATGCTTTGTTAAGAGCTGTGTTTGCTCAGTGAGTGTTGCAGCCAAAATCCCTAACTTCAGTGAAGGGGCAGAAATAGTTGACATTTAGATAGCATGAAAGAAGGTCAAAAGGCTTCTGGGCATGACTCGACATGTTTCAGAACACTAGATGTTCACTGAATGGCACTTCAAAGTCTATTAATTAAGGTGTGGCATCCAAACACCAAATTCAAACTAGTCCTAACATGTATTTCACACCATCATTAAAAGGAGCGAGAAAATAATGGAAAAGCAGTAGCAAGGATCTACTACTTTGTGCACTTTGAAGCACTTCTAGTGTGCTAGCTGGGCTGGTGTTTTTAGTTTTATTTGGCTTGCATAACCCACAAGCCCTTGATATAAATTAACTCTTTGCAAAGATGGAAGGATATCAGTTATGGAATTGGGGTGAAAGGTCTTTATATAAAGTAGTTCTGTGCAAAGGTGGAAGGATATATTCTATGGAACTGAGGTGCTTGTTAGTGATGTTGTTTCTTGCCATCACAGTTCCAATCTAAAACTTGATGCGATACGTTATATGCATATCTGCCACTCACCCTAGTATCACTTACCATAAAAGGCGGTCTTTGTCCCCCTTAAACGAATGTGCATCCATAACTGCCACATTCAACCTCTTGGACACTTGTATATGGAAGAGCTCCTCGGGATACCCCGTTTGTTGCCAAGACCATTTTGTATAAATGTGGGGATTCCATTGCTCTATGGTGATTTTTACTAAGGTGCTTTTTAGCTGCCAGATCAGTAACAACACACTGTCGAATTGGATATTTTCTTGACTGTTGTCCCATCATAGACGTCTTAAATTCCAACACTGTCGTTTTGGTAATGGTAAGAGTACCCTTGTGTTTATTCAGTTTTTTGCCGTCATCACCCTTGCTGTGAGATCTCTTTATGTGATTTTGCCAACTTTCTGTGAAAATAACTCCCTTCTATAAATATCCCATCTATGAAACATGGTTGTGGAAAAGGGGTGTTCCAACATCAGCCAAGAAGGCGAATCCTTCCCCGATGTTCATGATAGCCACTAATGATATGAATAAACCCCGTTGAGGCTCATGGTATGCAAATTCATCCCACGTGGATATCCCTTCTGCCTCACCTTTACAGCTCCATAGATCGACCTAGATCTCTGGAAGACCATTCTTAACGGTCTCAACATATTTTTATTAGCATTTAATAATAAGGACAGTTACGCAAGTACTTGTACAGCAGTTGCAGTTACTTATCCAGGTAAACATACTGTAGATATAGTAGATGTCATCACATTCTTGGCAAATATACACGCATTGCAATTGCAAAGTACCAGGACAGCGTAACAGTTACAATACAATTTACATGGTGCGTCATATTCAGTCGTTCTATAATGGTAAGTCTTCCCACTTCATTTTTATGACAGAGCTATGTAGTCCACTGCAGACATTTCATCGCATGTGGTTACAGTACGTGATGACAACACAGAGGGTGGAGACAAGAATTGCACAACATAGGCAACTGTATTTTCAATGTCTACAGAAACCCAAGAACAATCTGGGACTGGTCCCTTGATCACCATCACATTAAACATCTCCCGTGTCAAACGTACTGCACTATCCCACAGCTCGAACAAATGTACCAATAACAAAATGGAAAGAAACAAATTACAAAACCAAAGGGAAAAAAAAACGGCAGCAATTGGCGGTGGTGATACGACTCAACGTCTCTTCAGGCAAATAGACAGACCAGTGCGCATGTTATTTTCCATCTCCCCCACCTCCCCAGATAGAGTTACAACTCAATTCCTAAGCAGTGGGGCAATGGCATGGGGGTTTTAAGTAGACAGCAGCTACCGGATTACATAGATTTGAAGCATCACAAACAGCTAGATGTAGCATGAGGGACGACCTCAGTAGTTATCTGGGCTGTCTCCAACCTGTCTTCACCCCAGTGCCACAGAGGTCTCCAAGACTGGACTCACTATCACGAGAATCTTTCCCAGAGGAGAGGAAAGGGTGCTCCCGGATGAGCCCTCTGAGGGAAGCAGATTGTTCACAAGGTGGGGGAATGTTAATGGACCTGCTTGCCGGTGGACGGGCATACTGCGTGCAGAATTTAATTTCTCTGTCGAAAGCAGGGGTCATTAAGTTGTCATTAAGCCGTCCATCTGTCTTTGAACAATTACAGCACCCTCTAACTGGACCGCCATTGATCACCTCTCCCCTCAAACCCAATACCACTGCTCGCTTAGCCTTCAGGTTGTTTATTTAATAAGTACAATAATGCAACCGCTGGAGGAAGTGAAGTGCATCTACAATGCTGTCCTTTGAATACATTTAAACATTAAACAATGCATGTCAGCATCTTAAGCCTTCAACCACTGAATAATTGTAAGCGTCATACAGTAGCAGACTATATTATACACACACACACATCCACGTCTGGGTAAGCCCACACACACACACACACACACCTAAATACAGTAATTAAACAATGCCTTAAAGATAAACTTAAGACAGCACCATAACTAACGGAAACATAATAAATATAAAATCTAACATGAAAAAATGATTTAAGAGTTGTGGAAATCCCTGGGCCCCGATGAGGAGAGCCGTGGACTATTTGGTGCTCTTTATCGGACCCATGATATTCGTTATTTAGTGGTTCAAATGTAACCAGAATGTGATGAATAGAACCTATTATGATTTTGTCTCTTCAAATGGGGCACAACATGCAGCTTTAGGTGGTTTCCGCAACAAAATCTGCTTGTCCCACGAATTTATGGCGGCACTCCTAATCGAGTCCTAAAATTTATTTTAAGCTGACCACCTCATATATATAAAAAACAGCTGAAGGGGGGTGGTAGAATGCTTGCAAAAAGTTTTAGCCTTAGTAAATTACTCAGGCCGAATTACATTCCTATGTTTTTGAGCTCACACTTGAGATGGGGAGACGCCATATGCTTATCAGTCTTGAACTTGCTCCAGTAGGAGCTGTCCTATCAGAACTGTAGCGCTGCGTTCCCGCTGAATAATAACACAAGGAAATCCAGAAGGGGTTCAGACTACCTGTGCCTTCTCACTGAAGTGCAGCTTGGATTTGATGTCACAGCAAGCACAAGCCCACACACACAACACATAGCACATCATTTATTATTTATTTATTTATTTATTTAATTATTATTGCTATTTGTTAAGCGCGAACGAATACCCGTAGGTGTCTCGGTGCTAACGATTGACTACAGGTCTCTAGGAGAAGCACATGAGAATTATTGGTTAAAAAGCCATGTCTTCAATTGTTTACGAAAGAGACGGAGTGTGGGGCTTGTCCTGATTGGTTGAGGTAGTGTGTTCCAAAGCTTAGGGGCAGATACCAAGAAGCGTTGATCGCCCCATGAGACTGTTTTTGTGCGGGGAACCACTAATTGATTCAGAGTGGTAGATCAAAGTTGTTCCTGTGACATGGGTAGTAGTGGACTTCAGTGAACCAGGACATGTCATGTCTTGTTTGACAGCACACTGGTGTCTGGCGAGTCACATTCCCAAACTAAATAGGGTGTAAGGAAGCGTGGAAACAGGTGTAAAAGTAAGGCATCCTTATATTCAGATTTCACAACGCCCCGGCTGGGAATATTGAAATTGTTCGGCTGGAGGAACCACTCATCATCATAAAGGAAAAATCCTAATTTCAGAGAGTAAAATGAGGGCTAGAGGCAAGATCTATAGACTGGTCCTATGACCTAACGCACTCAACTAAAGGGATTAAGAACCGGCCTTCTGCGGGTGACAGAAGAGAGATCTCGGTGCATTTTAGCAGCCTCTGTTGCTCGAAGTTAGCTTGGCAGTCTACCATTTGTATCATCGATTAGACGGCAGCCCCTTATTTTCATCGCTCTGATGCATTGGAGGGGGGGGATTCATTTCTTCATGATAAATGTAACTTTTTACCCTGGTAATTAATGAAGGGGCTAAGTAATGTTACACTGACCCTGCTTGCGCAATTAGGCTGGGTTGCTAAAACAAAGTGTGGATTTAAGGATATTAGGGGTAAGGGTGTGTTGGCTGTGAGACCTACATTTGGGAGGGGAGATTAAAATAATATTTTACTAACTTTGTCCTCATGTTTTATCATTTAAATGGATTGTGTATTTTTACAAAATCTTGTATTATTTGAACATACATTTTCAATGGGATGCACCATATATCTCGGGATATCTGAATAATAGGTTTTTGAAGAATACACCTATTTTTTTCTAAATGTATTTATTTAAGGATTTGGCGTTGCTGGGAATTTTTACGTGAGTGGCTGGTGAAAACCCCCTTCCAGCCTCTTATATTCTGCATATGAAGGAGCCCAAATTAGTAACCCGGATTTTCAGGCTTGATAACATTAGTGACTTAATTTATGTTCTGAGCCTGACGTTTGACTTCCAGGCACTATCTTGGCTTGGGAAACACTAGTGGTCTCATGCCAGAGGTTTTAACGACCGGCTCGTAATATAAATTGCTGCAAAACTGCAGAGAAATAGCTATCTTGTTCTCAAAGTGTTGCTGGTCGGTCTGTGGTTAATACTTTTCCTAATAATTGCCTTTTCTCCTCGGCCCAGCGGAGGGAGCCGCCTTTGCATAATGTTGGTACTTGTAGAAAGTTCCAGGTAACGGTTTCTCTTTCTACGGAATGCGGAAGTAGCCAAAATATGGCTGGACCCTGTTTGTATATTCATGACAAATCAGGGTTATTCGTGGTGTAAGTCCACCATGGATGGCTACGGATTGATACTTTTTTAACCAATACTTTGAAAAATGATTTTTATTTACATGGAAGTGCAGGGAAGGTTGACAAACAATATTGGGACTGGTCCCACGATGAGTGACTTAAGTAGTAGTTTTAGATAACGTCAGAATTAATGTGTGAACCTCTTGAGCAGTAAGCACTGTTATACTTGGCATGGACTTTAAAGATCATGGCGGGTTCTGGGTCGCCGTTTTTAGGGTGTCTTGGATTTTAAGGTAGATTTTCATCTGTGCATGTACGTATTTTATGTTACACTGTTTTTACCCCCTATTGTTATACTAGGTCATCTGTGAATCCTTCCATCAATGCTATGTGTTGCAAAGCGCAGTGATACCCTCGGGTCTAGCCATCACTATGCACAACACTCCAATGAATAAATAAATAAATAAATAAATAATCAAGCCTTCATAGTTCCTTCTCATTACTGAGCAGTTTGAGGTCCTTTTGCTTCTTCAATTGCACTGGGATTCCAATGAACACAAGTAATTGGACTTTGATGGTTGGTTTGAAGCAAACTCCAGAATATCCATGTTAACCACATCCTTCTCACTGAAGGCCACGCTCTGCTTTACTGTTGTACACATCTTACCTTCCTGTCTATTATACCCGTTACCAATGTGCCAATCTGCCATTACAACTCCTTGTCTTTTGCTGCGTCCATCATGCCACCTTCTGGCCCACCCCATGACCTTGTCTCTGCACAAGGTCATCTAGTCACCAATAAAATGATTATATTTCATAAAGAGCAGTGCACTTGAACAAAAAAAACTTTTCAGTCTCTTTATAATTTCTTTCTATCCTTTATTTTCAAATCCAAATGAAAGTTCACAAAAAGGCTGCCTTTTTGTGAAATTTCATTTGGATTTGAAAATAAAGGATTGAAAGAAAATATAAAGAGACTGAAAAGTTTTTTTTTTTGTTCAACCGTACTGCTTTTTATGAAATATAGTTTTTGAATTTGTGATCAGTGGCACCGATAGGCAACAGGTGCCGAGAAATGTGCACGAACCTCCTCTTTAATAGGACTGCAGAACAGTTGCGAGGTGCTTTTCTACAAGTCCGTTGCCTAAGGCGCTCAAGGGTGTCAGATCTCCAGTTAACTTTGTGGGTTTGTAAGCCTACGTTTTTGCAAGTCATTTCACTTTCTTGAAAGTCTAAATTCTTCAGTTCATATCATTTTTTGAGGCAATAACTCACCATGACCAAAGCAATAGCAGTCGCCAGTTAGGCGAGGTATCTGAGTCAATGTCCCTTGGGCTTTTCAGTTCCTGTTGCCAAACAGAAGCGCGGAGCATCCCATGGCTTTTGATGGTGTTCAGTTCAAACGAGAGGGAATATGGTGGTGCTCCAAAGCGGAAAGTACTATTTTCAAACGAGAGTGAACATGGTGGCCTCTCCAAAGCTGGAAGTTCTATTTTAAACCCGTTGAAGTCTACGGCGATCTATTACTTCCTAGTTCATATTTATTGAGGTTTCTAAGCTTTTTTCCTAGACTTAAAAGCTGTAGTCTAAGGATCTCTTAATGTGAAGGGTCTCACAGGCCACACAAGTGGCAGTTTCTATCAGGTGCACTAAAGTGATAAATGTCACTTCTCGTCAACGTTGTGAACGTAAAGGAGGGGCAGTTAACAATAAGCCAATCAGATCCTGATTCGCTGAATACTTGCTTGCAGGTACATAGAATACCTTCATCAAATACCTAGGAAGCGTGTGAGGAGTTATAGAGATGCTTTTCCAAGAAAGATAATTTTCCTTAAAATGATTCAAGGGAGATGGGCAAGGCAGGCTCTTGATATATGACTTGTTTTGGTCGTATCTGTATATCCTTATGTAATGTAAGGATTTGTTTGGGTTCACCTCACAAAAAATCCCCTTTGTAATGACCAACCTATTAATAATCCACAGCATTCACATGTATACCACATTCAAACAGTGTAAACAAAAACACAGTCCCACAAAAAACTTTTCTTATAAAATATATATGTATATGGTTTTAATCATACTCTTAATAAAATAATGTAAGATTATAATGCACAAAGAACCAGGAAACTATGAGACATAATCTGTTTTTTAAGCTTCACATCTATTTTTCACAAAACCATGTCCCTTTGGATTGATGGGGTACTCTTCTTCAAGTGTTTAGGAATTGTTTGGAAGCCTGTTTGACGTCGAAACCACAAAATTAACCAATTATTCATGGAAGGGCCAATGTTGTACTGTTGTTTTAGGAAATAGTCTACTACAAGCCAAAACAATTACTCTGTGGAACATGCTCCCTGCAGTAAAATGAGTCATCTGTCTAAAACTTGTGATTGGTTGATGTTTTACCATGCTGTGGCAGTAGTGGGTACTAATGAATGTACTTAATTTTTATTGCCTTTCCTTTGTACCTCAACTATCGAACAACCTAGATTCTGGCAGTTAGAAGAAAGTAGAACTCTGCAAATTCTGTGTTCCTCACTGTTTCTTAAACTGCACCAGGGTATTGTCAGGCTCGGATCTCGTCTGGTAATCTGTTCCAGTGGAAGGGGGCAAGATGCGAAATTACTCGTCCTCCCATTTTAAATTTACTGATTTTCGCAGGACAGAGCACTTTTCATTTACTTGATCTCAGTTGGCACAAGGGGACATAAGAAATTAACGTCTTCCTTGAGTACGCCCGGCCGTTCTTTGAAGAGTTTTAAATACTATAGACGAGCTTAAAAACTGCTCTCTTCCTAATGGGCAGCCAGTGCAGTTGTCGCAAGAGAGGTAATGACTTTGAGCGTACAGGTTTATTGAGAGCCAGCCGTGCTGCTGTATTTTGAACTACTTGCAGCTTTGATGATCAATCCTCCCTTATTCCAACTAATAGTAAATTACTGTAATCTAGTCTACTGACTAGCAGTGCCTGAATTAGGGTCTTTCTGGCCACCAGGGGGCTCCACAGGAAAATCTTTCTCAGAATCTGCATTATTCCAAAGCATGGGCCCTACACTGTCTTCACATACTCCTCCATAGAGAGCTTATTGTCAATCATAATTCCCAAGTTCCTTGCCTGCTTTTTTGAACTAGGTGCATCCCCAAGTTCCATAGGCCACCAGTCCACAGACTACAGTCCCCCTAAGCCAATGGTGTAGTGACAAATGCAAAAACCACAGTTGATGGACAGAATGCAGAACAATGTCATACATTCACCCCAGTACAGAGATCTGGGCCTAAATCCATCGTTTTTTTGCACTCCACACCACCCCAGTTCAGACATGACCATATGCAAATCAGCCTTGACCCTGTGCCTCATGGGAACAGTCCAGCCCGAACTGCCAAGCCATGTCTTTCCTGGACCGGAATCAAGCATCCTAGGACCGGTTTCTGGCTATCAGCCATCTTCAGCCAGGATAGCTGGACTCCAGTGGTGTGGAGAGCAAAAAATGCCAGAAACCGGTCCTCGGAAGCTTGTTTCCGGTCCAGGGAAGGCATGGCTTGGCAGTTTGGGCTGGACTGTTCCCATGAGGCACAAGGTCAGACTGATTTGCAAATGGCCATGTCTGAACTGGGGTGGCAGAGTGGGCTAAAGAACGTGATGGATTAAACCCAGATCTGTTGACTGGATGTGAGTGTTTGATTGGTTCGGATGCTCCGTCCATCACCACCCCCTTTTGTACCGCTTTGTTCACCATAAGTTGGCAGGGTATGCTCAGACGTGAGTCCCTTGCTCACTTTGCCACTGGATTCAAGCAAGCCGGGCTGAAGACTGCTGAAATGCCAGAAAGCGGTCCTCGGAAGCTTGTTTCCGGTCCAGGGAAGGCATAGCTTGGCAGTTCGGGCTGGACTGTTCCCATGAGGCACAGGGTCAGACTGATTTGCATATGGCCATGTCTGAACTGGGGTGGCAGAGTGGGCTAAAGAACGGTGATAGATTAAACCCAGATCTGTTGACTGGGTGTGAGTGTTTGATTGGTTCAGATGCTCTGTCCATCACCACCCCCTTTTGTACCGCAATGGTGTAGTGAGCTAGTTGTGATTACTGGGGTGACTGACCAACATTTGTGTTTATGCACAGTGTGTGTCTGAGGGTGCTTGGTGCGAGTCATGCATTTAGTGTCCGGTTCTCCTACTCTGGTTCTTTGGTGACCTTCAAAATTCCAGGAGCAGATTGCGTAGGTCTTACTGATGGCCTGGCAACTGCAAAAGCTCCCAGAGAATGTAATATCAGCCAAGCTGTTCTGGGCAGTAGAGTAGTGTGGGCAGGGCCAAAGGGGCAGTTGCACCAGGTGCAAACTTCCTTAGGGGCGCCCATTTTTAAAAGACAAAAAAGTAGCATTCAGGAAGTGCTAACCGTCTATGCGATGGGGGTCCAATACTTGCCTTGACCCGGGCACTGGCAACCCAGGCTGAGCCGCTGGTCTGGGCCAATGTCATCTGGGTTAAACAGGGTTTTCTACACCTTGCCAGGCTGTAAACATCCTCTCCTTTACCCAAGCAAGATATGTCTCTGAGCACCATGGGCTTCAAGCAGAAATATCTCAAACGCACTGGATTCAAATGAATATCTTTGTCACTTAGTGGCTTACTCTCCATGTATGCAGCTAGCCCTGAATCACTCTTAAAAATCCAATGATATGCTCTAAATAAGCGTTTGTCCTTAGAGTCATATTGGATGTGCCATCTCGGAGTTGCTAGAATTTGATGAATTATGATTCATTTTCTATAACTGGGTGTCAAAAATTAGGGGAGTCAAATGGTTAGGAATTAAAGTGGATATAGTTCACAGATGTAAGGCTGTTCTGGTCCTGCAGCAACCCATAGTGACCAAAAATAGGGTAAAGAGGATGCTAAATGTCAAATGGTTTTCATGTGATGTGAAAAGCAAACACAAGGAGATGATGGACGGAGCACTGAAACATTTCAGACACTCACCCCCAGTCACAGATCTGGGTTGAATCCATCATCGTTCTTAAACTCACTTCGCCACCCCAGTTCAGACCCAGCCATATGCAAATCAGTCTTGACCCTGTGCCTCATGGGAACCGACCAGCCTGATCTGCCAAGCCAGGTCTTACTTGGACCGGACTCAAGCATCCTGGACCGGTTTCGGGGTAACACCCCCTCATCAGCTAGACTAGCTTTAATCCAGTTCAAAGTGAGCAAGGGACCCACATCTGGGCATACCCTGCCAACTTAGGGTGAACAAAGCAACCACAAATAGATAATGAACAGTAGTGAGTTCCTTGCTCACTGTGCCGCTGGATTCAAGCAACAAGCAGGACTTCACCTTCTTTAAAACTGTAGACCCAGGCGCTGGCAGCAGGCTAGGATACATTGTTTTCAACTGAGGATTTTTAGTGAAGGACAGGATCTCCCGAGCCCCTCTCCAAATTTTGCTGAGAGAGAGGGGCATCATTTTGCGATATGCCTCTGACCAAAATATAATAACTGCGCTCTTTCTGGCCATTGGAAAATTCTAATATAATGTCCTGCACTCACGGCAGCAAGTTGATAAAACTCCTTGTACCCCAAAACTCTAAAGACCGTAAATCTCGTTGTTTTTTCCTAATTTTCCGAGATATTAGGTAGCTGGTTGATTTAATAGCTGGACAAACACAAGGGCCTGTTCTGTTCTCCTTTTACTGCCCTCCGGGGCTGTTATTCCTGCGCTTTTAACAGCGCCGAAATTGCAGGGTTTGCTATAATTCACCTATCACTTTTCTACCCAAGCCCTCGATGTTTATTGTCAGCGACGGCGGGCTCACAATCGGGCCCACTTAGGTAACATGTCTGTTAAACATTTAGATAATCGGCCTCTCATTAACGTGTCACATTATTTTAGAGATTGGAGCGAGGTGTATTGTGGGTGGGTGGGTGGGTGGGTGGGTGGAGGGAGGGGGCGGTCTTGGTATGGGGGCTTTTACTCTGCATTCATGTGACATGTGCATAAACAAGATTGTGCTTTTCCTGGCTAAAATGGCGTCTTTTTCATACACAAATGGAAACGCACTGAAGTTGTTAACCATGGAAAAACGGTTACTTACAAATTCACCTGCTCCATGAATGGTCTGATGTGGCTTGGATTAAATTTTGATTTCGTTTTTTTTTTGGGGGGGGGGGCGGACGTAACGATAATGTAGATGTTTAACCTTGTATTTACAGTTAACAGTTTTTCAGATCAGGGAATGAACCGAAAAGGTGACACCATTTGGTCAAGCTGGAGTTAGAACTTGGGCACGGAGGCTCCAGAAGCCCAACTTTAGCCTCAAGTCCATGCCTCCTTCTTTGGTGGCCTCTGATGAAGCAGGAGTCCTTCTTAGATGTGCAGTTCAATAAACCTTTCAGCCATAAGTGTATCTTACAACCCCCAAAAAGTGGAATTTGCAGTGGAAACCCTGTCAAATTAGACCGGGTGGAGGCAGAATGGGTGTTGCCAGCTCACCAACTATACCAAACGTATAAGAACGAAGGAGTATGCTTGGATATCTATAATTTCCATTTATATCTGAGCAAAATTGTGGTTTGTTTTATGGAATTCCAAACCTGCAATTATGTATGCAAAATGTAGGTACCAGCCTAGGATTAGTAGTAGTATTGTGTTATTACTTTGGTAATTAGTCCCTCCGTGGGGAATGAAAAGCTTAGTTTACTACTGCCTGTCACTTTACTGTGTGAAATTGTGACTAAAGCCTAGCATGTCGTTTTGACCTCTTCACTGGTGTGTGTTCTCTGTTAACAGGGCAATCCAGTATAAAGAAAAAAAACACAGTTGTCTCTACCCAGTCCTGCGTCACTGACACCAACAATGGCCAATAATAAGCGTTCCAGATGTTGCTGCGTTCAATGATGTCTGCTAGAGTTTGTGATCTCTAGCGATTATCATTCACCGGTTTCCCTTTTTCAAATTCCACTGCCACTTACACTATACAGAAAGGTGACAGATTTAGGCCTTCTTCATTCTGGGTAGGACAGGATTTAGTGGGATGTAGCTTTGCACCATGGTTTGAGCATGCATTCTGCCTCCGCGTCCAAGTTACAAAACCAGCCTTGGTAAGAAAAGAGCAAAAGGCAGCGCAAAACTTTACCGAAGAAAAGGGAATTGAGTGCCTTGACAGATATCGCAATCAAAAGGTGTAGTCCAGAGGCCTAGCCTTCAGTGCTGGCAATGGCATTGCAGAGTGGCTGGCAATGAAATGAGAAAACACCTTTTCCGCTTGCTGAAGATGGCTTTTGAAAAGGTGATTTTAGGCAGATTTTTGCACCAATGGTCTGGTGACATGGAGCTTTATGTGTTGGTTCCCAATGTTGTGGCTACTAAGCCTAACACATTGAGTGTTTCAAATTTGGGATTGTAAAAAATAAAAAAAAAGAACTATACACAGAGAGAAACAAAAGAAAACCGTGTAACCACTCACAATCTGTGCTTCACAAAAGCTCTATAGAACCGAGGTCAAAATAATCTTGAAACTTTGGCCATTGTCTCCAAGGTCGTGTGTGCAGACACACTCAATGGACCAAGTGAAACATAAACTCAAATTATTGATGGATATTGACAAGGGAGACAATTGCTTCTGGTGGCGGACACTCGCTATCTGTTATCACTGCGCTCCTTTGTGGCCAGGTGAGTGTGTGCTTTGGACTGGTCTCACATCTAATCCACTGTTGCCCAGCTACAGAAATATTTTCTGTTCGTTTTTTCAAATACCCTTTTGATGTATTATGTTGATCTCACCTGGAGTCTGTAGAAAAGGTTACAAGGTGAGGGCACGTCCTTACAAACCGAATGAGATAGATTAGCAGCTCCAAGTTGGGCACTCTGGACTCGGCCATGCCAAACGGTGTGTGTGAAAAACAGCTGCTAAACACCTTTGTCAACATTTGAACTTTTCCATGTTGGAATTCTGGCAATGAGAAATGTGTTTGTGCATTGTTTCCCAAAACGCAATGCTTGTTTTGCTCATTTAACAAAGTAAGGTTGTATTTTTTTCAGATAAAGATAAATAAAAATTGCTATTTTCACAGGATCATACAATTTGTTTAAGTGTTCAGACTGGACGAGCTATTTTGTCTTGTGTTCCACAAACGACAGTTAAACTACAAGCCAAAATATCCTGTTTTGAAAAATGTTTGTTAATCGATACCTTGAGCACACTCCAATTCAATTACTGACGTAAAAGTTTCATAGTTATGTTTGGTGAGATAGAAGTGTTTCTTTTCCGTGTGCAGTACCATCTAATTGCTGGTTTGGCTCCCCGAATGCAGACAGGCGAGCACATCCTGGTACAGTGAAAGATGCAGAGAAATATGCAGCCGACTCAACAACCGAAACAAATGAATGCTGCTACCAAGGCCTAGTCACCCATTCACAGCAAAATAGTGAAACACTGCATATTTACCTACAAAATGTGCAAAATAAATATCACATTACTCATACCAAGTTTCTAGTGGATATGGGAGACCAAACCCCGCTTTCCATTATGCTGCACATTGTATCAAATGCATTGAACAGCATTGCTGTGATAGGAGTAAGTGCCTCGAAAAAGCTTCACGGCGCATATAGCTGGAGTGAAGCACGTGACGTCTAGTATTTTCAGGCTCATCATTATAGAGCTTGAAGAATAATATAGCGTATTTGTCACAAAAATGAAAACATCCTTCATGCATTATTAACAAATACACTCTGGGGCATTTGCTTCTGTAATTATATTGGATTGTGCTCAAGGGACAGTATAAACTAAAGAGCTCAATCTCGCTGGAAAGGAAGGTACCTTTCTGTAGGTTCAGGAACTTGTGGAATATTCAAGAGTTAATGTCAGTACATATGTTGGCAGGCCAAGCCTGAGCCAACGACTGACCCTGTCGAGCACTTAGGCCCTCATGTACAAAAATTCAATTTAATGAATCCTAAATTGCAACAAATGCCGATTCACAATAAGCGATTCCTTAAATGGAATGTACAAAAATGTAGTATTTTAAGAAGTTGTCATAATTTGCGCACTGACTTTTAAGTAATCCATTGTTATTTTGAGAACTGACCTATGTATAAATAGGTTGGTTTTCAAAATACTGATTTGCGCTGGGTCACAATTTGACCTACCTCATTAACCCCTTCGATGCTGATGACGGCTGGGAGCCCTCATGCCACACAGTGCTTGTGTGCTGATGACGGTTCCCAGCCGTCATGACCACGCCCGCGATCGGAATGTGCTGCACGGGACCGGAATTCCGGCCGCGGGCAAGGGGTTAATGTACATTAGGTAGGTTGTAGATGGACAATCATCTGCTCATAAAAAACGTTTTTGTTATCATTCACAAAGGGGAAAGCGCTCCATGGGGACCCTTTCCAAATTCGTGAATGGATTTGCACCTCCTTCGAGTAGGTGGTAAAATCATAATGTTTTGTGACAGGATTTTGGTTGCAAAACATTAATACATGCCTTAAAGATTCAGTATCTGAAAGGGACGCCCTTAATACACCCCTTCCAAATACTGGATCAGTATGTATTCCAAAAACCAATTGGGAATTCCATGATATTCTGTAACAGCTTACTGAATCACAAATTGGGTTTGGTGAAATAAAAAACACAATTTTGTGTTCAGAAAGGCTCTGATTTTATGAATCAGAGCTTTACTGACTGTAAAATAGCTTCACACATGAGGGCCCTAGTTGTGAAAAAATAACACCTCATTTTGTTTTCCTCTCTGGGAGATCTATACTTACCTGTAAACCTATTTGTACTGCTTTGTGTCTCTCTGTTCCTTCTGAATTTGTTAGTGGCCTAACCAGACCTCCTCTCCACTCATCACCTTTTCAAGCTCACTCTAAGTTATCTTCAGCCTTCGGTGTTTGCAAAAAGCTATTCGTGCCTGCCCAAAGCCTGAAAAACTTGCTTCCCACTTACCTTTCTGGTCAAGGCAAAGGATTGCCCTGATTGGGGCCTTGAAAGTGGTCAACTTTTCCAAGTGAGCAGATCTAGTTCATAAGCTGAAGCCACAGTGAGGGTAGCTTGATGCATTTGAGCTCATCTCTACCCTGCGGTGATGGCACATTAGAGTTTAATGAACGTTGTTCCTATTCTTCTGGAAATTGACCTTGGAAAAACCGAATACTGTATGGTTGGTATCTCGGGGGTGACGGAGATTCTCATTGCTAAAGATTGGCTTTAGAAAGAACTGGCACTGGTTTGGCTGCAACCACACCATTTTAGCATGCAGAGGTATCAAAAAGATGTTTTATCATGATAGTAGACAGACATCTTGTGCTACACATGCTTATTCAGTGATTTAATTACAAGCCAAGCGTGTTTGCTTGTAGGCCTTCCCCGGTGTAAACCTGTATGCCCTGTCTGCTACATTACATCCCAACGGTATCTGTTCAGATTTGCCTCGATGCCCTTTAAAACCATTATCTGGAACTAACCATTGATATCTGTGGAGACAATCTAAAAATCTCAAGGACTCTCTCAAAAATGTGTAGGTAATGACTAAGCAATGTTGTAAAGGTGCTAGTTTGCTGCAGAGGTGTTCTGCTGTTCTGATCAATGTCTTTGCCACACCAAAGTGAATCACACCATTTCTGGTGGAAATGAGGAGGATAGCCTCTTTACTGACGAACCGCTGACAAAGACACAACACTCAAAGATCCCCATAGCGTTGTTGTATAAATTGGATTTCTATTCTGCTGGGCACAATTAGGTGCAGATCAAGATATTCCTAATCCTAACATTCCAGTTACATTTGGCTAGGCGCTCCCTTTATGTGGCATAGTTTGTCTTTTGGTTTATACTATGCTATTGTAAGGCCATGACTCTGAACCTTTGAGAAAAAGTACCTCAACTGCCTTCCCAATGAGAGAAGAGACCATTTTGGAAGAGGGGAGATGTTCTTATTTGCTGTTTTAAACTCTAGTTCCTACCATGTTACATCACGTACTCGGCACTGTGATTTGGCTGAGTTGATGATTAGTATACTTGACAGTGCATTTTCCCTTTTACTCCTCACCCCCTAAAAAAATTGCATTTATATTTGCAGTGGTGTCTTTTCTTGCATTATTGAACAAACCTGCATGTAGGTTTCACTAACATGGCTCTTTACAAAGTAAAAAGCATCTTGAACCGCTTAGCTCGGATCAAATTTGTCCTTAGATGAGGGCTAAATCGCTCTATCTTTCGAGGTTCTACATGGGCCTCCGGTCAAGGAAATGTCACAGTCCTGTACCCTCTGCATAGTCTACAAATCCTTCCATGTACTTGCCCCAGATTTCCTCCCCCAAATCTTCTTACCTACCAGCATCTAATACATTCCTGAACTTTCTTGCAGTTGCACCACACAGACGCAAAGCATTGGGTGGAAATTCCTTCCATGGTCACGGTTCTATACCCTCAAACTCACTACATTCCAAACAGCATGATCGTACTCAAAGTGAATTTCGTATGGCTAAAAAAAAACTTTAAAACTCACCTCTTCCGAGGGGCTATGGCCCATCAACACAGCTAGATTATCATAATCAAACCATTACTTCTAGATTATTACAAATTGTTACCCACAGTGCCGGTCAGATGCCTAAGGATGGTTTACTGTTATAATGAATTTAACTTATGGTGTTCCCATCTTCTTCACAACTGAAAGATTACGTTTCTGATGGGGACGTTCAAAGGCACGACCTTTAACTTATCATTACCTATACAATTGCTTCATAGGATTATATTTAGGTCAACTGGATAAAGGGTGACGCTGTAATAACGGGTCCCGGCCATAGGGAGAGCTGACACCTGGCCCAGGGGAGGGACACACCAATGGCATTAGACGATTGGTGTTATTTTTTTTTAATTTTAATAGGTATACTTTCCTACGTCACCCAGAAGCCGCGCTTGGCGCCCGTTGGCTTCCAGGAGGTAGCCTGGGCTGCAGGTATAGGCACAGGCAGGGTCATTTAAGCGGTGGGTTGTTTTGAGCACCCACTTCGCTTCTGATTAGCTGTGCCCCTGCAGACCGTCGACATGACCTGCTGCCTTGGACACAGGCTTCTTGAACCCTTAGTTCAACAATTTGGGGCAGGGCGTATGATTGTTCATTATTCATTTTCTCTAGCATGGTTTCCTTTATGTGCATGCTTATGATTTGTCATATGTATTTCAAAGGCGGAGGCAGGTATGGCCACAAAGCTGGTAGACACTGTGGCATCTGAAACAAGAAGGCAGGCCAATTCTGGATACATTTTACTTTAAACCTATAATTCGATCAGGCCGAAGTGCCTTGGTCAGTAAGGCAGGGCCATGGACTTGCACTACAGTGATTGTCCTTGGGTCTCTGGGTACCCTGTGGCACTGCCCTGGGGGCTGTGGGAAGTTGGAGGTTGTGCCTGGGGACCAACATGGTTGCCCAGGCCCCTCTCCCACGGGGTGACAGGGGGAACCCTCTCTGGGTTGCTTTGGCATGGTCTCGGCTAACTTACTGGTATTGACTCCTTTCTTTGTACTCAAAGGGCCAGCGAGTGTCCAGACATGACTTCAACAATGCTGTCAGGTGATTCCAATGTATAGAAGAAATGTTCTCCAACTCTTTTCCATTTTATGTAAAAGTATGTACATTGAGTGAAAGTAATCACATGTTTTTAACTCTTTGCTTTTTGGTCGATCATTTAAGACCTCTTGTATATACTTATGTGTATGTACTTTGTGGGCTCTGGAGATCAGCCCTAGGACTTGTCTGTTTTCGCTTAGGGACATTTTTTTCTGTACAACTGCCTCTATTTAACTGTCTTGATAGAAAACGACCAGCAGAGGTCAGTAAAATACCAGAATCACTTTAGCATTCTCTAGATTCAAGTCCATAGAAATTGTCTTCCACAAGTGCCCGTACACAATAATTTTTTTTTTTAATCTTGTATTTTCAGGGATATGACCACCGAATGCCCTGATTTTATATTAAAACAGAGCTTTGGACTGTACCATTTCCTGCTGAAAGACAGCATTTCACTCCATATGTTCCCATACCAGGCATGCCACGCAGTTTGGTACTTACTTTCCCTCTATGTTAAAGAACAGTAGATGTTTCAGCACCCAGGCGAATGTGCTCCATAGCTAAATACATATAAGGTTACACAGGCGAGACCGATTGCATTGTAAATTATTGTTTCTGTAGAGGGTGGCCCATAAGTCAGGCCTAGAGGAGTTATCGTTTTTTCTGAACTACCTCATGCCTCAGTACGGTCTCATATCTGTGAACAAATTTGACTCTACATTTCCTTGTATGACTGCCATATTCCCTATACCCCTGACATTATTTTAGGGGATTTGTAAAATACTCTGCATTTCCTAAAAAAACATGAACACGTTAAATTAGTATATTCTTCCAACCCTTTCACCAAATTCACAAGAAGTTTCAGATCGCAAACTCCAAATCATACTTTCAGCCTCTTCCGTTCAGACTACGGTTCTCGCAACAACTTTCAACAAGCTCATTGTGCTGGCTGAGTCGGGGTTCAAGGATGCAAGCTTATCCTTAAGTGGGAGTGGTGGTACTGAAGAACATATTTCAGTTTTACTTTTTCATTTAAAAAAAAACTTTTTAAATCTCTACTGGTTCAGGCTCTGAAGACCCGTCAAATTATTAACATTGTATGTGCCTGCTACCAATAATAAGAATAAGATTTCCACTGATTATGAGAAATAAATGTTTTCCCCTTTTTATTTGTAATCAATAAAGTCATCCCTACCAAGCAATACTCTTTTATTTTAAAGAGATGTATCTTGATATATTCTAATTTCTTAAGTAAATGGAGTATTTTTGAAAAAGCAAAAAAAAATGTAAGCTACCGGCACTGGAATGATGTGATGCTGCAGCGTTTTCTACATTATTATGGATTTGCTTCAAATACCACATAATGAATCTTCTACATAATTTGAAGTTGTTAGCAAACATTTGTAACTCTAAGTGTAAAGGATCAAAAGTCACTAAAAACGTTGCCACTTGTGTTGCTGTGCAGTGGCAGGCCATTTGCTACACAATGGCTGGTCACCTTCCGATTGGTGCAGTTATATGTTAAACTGATGCTAATGAGGCGGAACATTTGTCCCACGAATGGTAACATTGTAAAAATGACAAAATAGTGAAGTAGTACTGCTAGCACCAAATGTGCTCAATTATTCCGCATAATTTCCTTTTTTTTTGCTGTTGCATAATTTAACCCTGCGCCTGCGGCATAATTCCAGTGGCCCTGAGTATATCTTTGGCTGACATTGTGGTCCCAATTACATTTTAGTCAGAGCTACTCATGGCGTGCTTCAAGTTTAAACACTGTTTGCTTTTGCTCACGAGCCGTCTCTGTGCGAAAGGTATAAGTTGTAGGCCCATGGGTCACGTCCTAACGATTTCCTCTCGGTACTAAATATATTTGCTAAAACGAGATCAAAGCTCTGCCTTGGGGTGTTGCATATCCCAGAGTATCGTGCGCATGCGCCGAGGGGTCTGCAGGCGGGTGCACGTGCATTGCCCTCATTTAAGGCCCAGCCGAGCAGTCCAGGTGAAGCCACCCGTACGGGCAAATGACGGATGGCTTTTGCTGCCTGCATTACCGAGGTAAACAAGGCTAATGCGCCACTGCCAGACCTGTGCTCTCGGTGCTGCGCCTTCTAATGGTTTCAGATGTCGAAGCACTCGGGGGCACTTGTGCGTCTGCAAGGGCCTCTTGGGCGCGCGAGGGAAGCACGCTGCGTCCACCTGCTGTATGTATCATGAGAGCACCTGAGAGCTCCGGGAGCGGCACGAGAGGCTGTTTATCCATGTGTGTGGTGATTGTACCTGGCTTTGAAGAGTGGCGTAATGTAAAATGATGGGGGCCTCCCAAGAAGAATGTGCCGCGGGGCCCCTGAGCCTCCCATATCTCACAAAAATACATTGGCCTTGGATAGAATGGGGCCCCTCATCGGTTTGGGGGCTCCAGAAGGGTTGGGCCCTCCTTCTCTGTTACACCCCTGGCTTTTAATATAACGTCAAGTTTGTTTTGTACTCAAATCTACCCTTTTTTTCCCTTTTAAATAAAGTGTAAACCGTCCAATGCCCCCCAAATAGTGATGGGTGTATGCATCTTTAGGACCCCATCCCTTCCCAGCTCCCACTCCCATCCTCTTTTCCTCACAAGTGTGATCCAGTGACCATTATTTACTCCTGTCTTATGTTGCTCCTTCCATGCAGAAAGGGTTTTTTTATACAGTGAATTACCAAGCTATGTCCTACAAGTGCTCATGCTTACAGTTCACCACATAGAACATCATTTAAAGTAGTAATAAAATATTGTTTTATACAGTACATCTTTCCAGAGGTGTGATTTCTAAGCGCTATAGCAAACAGGCCTAATGTGATGGTGGTCGATTTATCAACAAAAAAAAGTCAAAATAGTTGTACTTTGACAGGTTTGGCACTCGTAAGCTGCTGATCACAACTGCTGTCAGCAGCGAGTATTTCACTCCCAGAAACTTTGTACCTGCTGAAACGAGGGTGATACGTTGTAGTTATCCATATACATTTTTGTAGCAATTAAGTTGTCTGGCAGCAGCTTAAAAGCGATGCGTGGTGCAGAGGATGGGGAAAAGGAACGAGAGGATGAAGACTTTTTCGTTAGGGGTGTAAAGACTGAAAAAGCACATTAATCAAGTCTCGAGTCACTAGTTTACAGTAGGGGTGGTCACTGATCAGCTTTACCATTCCTTGAACAGACCACACTACACAGCCTTCCTCCCACCTGCTCATATGGAGGCGCTTATTTTATGTTGATTACGGGAATGCCCACTTTGGCCTGTTTCTTATGTTCTCATAAGAGGGGACCTTGCATAGCAGTTACAGTAGACAGTCTCTTTTGGTGAGGGCCCAAGACGGATTTGCATTTAGGCCCTATTTGTAGTTGGCCCTACTAATTACCAGTGGATGAAATTAGTTCAAGAATTCCATTTACCACCTTTTTGTAGTTTTTCTGTGAGATGCCTTGAGTATGGCAGGGATGACCTGACATGCCTCCTGTACTTTCTGTTATGTTGGACTGAAGTTGCACATCACTGATGAGAGCCCAGCAAGCCTGAAACACGCCTCGGCTGGTTTGCCTGCCTGTCCAGAGGGAGGGCGCTTGATTTCCCTGATAGCCAGGCCAAACCCCATATGGGTGGTCATTGTGTGCAGAGCTCAATGAGCCAAAAATGATGTCCTTGAATGTGAAAGAGAGTAGTTATTATTGTCTGAGACAAATGCCTGCTTTCCGTCGTTGTCTTTTTTGTTTTTCTACCTGTGATCTTGGGCACCGACCAGGAAGGCTGCTATTGAAGTGAAGTCTGATCCCCCAATAGTCTTTGTGGGTGACAGGAGCATGTGCTACGCTTGATGGCCGATGCTGGCTAGACAAGGCCTGAATTTGAAGGCAGGCGCATGTGCCCCAATTGTTTAGGGCCCATAAGTGAGTGGTTAACCACACAAGTCTCGAACAGTTGTAACGACATGGTTAGTCCCACATAAATGTAAATTGTAAATGTAATGTAAATTGATACTTGTATAGCGCATACTCACCCACAAGGGTCTCAAAGCGCTTGTACGAATACCGCTGTGGAACCCATCCTGGCTTTCCCAGTGAGGCGTCCACTCCTGGGCACCCCCAAGGTGGAGGCCAGGCATCCTTAGCGTTGTGGGGGCCGTTCTGGAGATTAAGCAAGCTATTGCCCAGAGTTGCAGAGTGGGACTCCATGATTGGAATAGGCACCGAGGCGAGAATTATCAGGTCCGTGGAATTTTTTGAGCCCAAGACCCGCAGAGGCGGGGAATTGAACCCTGGTCCCGGGCTAGACCTCTGCATCAGGGTCTGCCGCTCTAACCATTGAGCCACACTTCTCCACGGGTGTACAATTCTTGAAGTATAGTGAAGAGTAGTACATCACCATCAAACATCATCATCATCAAACAAACATCATCAAAAATCATTTACTCTGGTTCAGTTAGTGTAAGGCCAACTGCTAGTATGTGTGTGGCGTGAGTGCATGAATTTCCCTAGTCTTTTAATCCTTGCTTCCTGAGTGTCCAGTGGGGACCACTCGTTAACCACTCAGTTGGTGATCTTGAGCGCTTAAAAGCTGAGAAAACCCCATTGAGGGGCCTTCTGCCAGCGGTAAAATACACCCGCACGCATGAGTCTGATTTAACGACCACTACTGTAGGTGTAGCCACACACTGGTTCTAAAGTCTGTGGCAAATTTGTGGGATCTAATTGCCTTAATGGGCATATGCTGCTGATCAACCACGGAAATATGCTTATCAAAACCTTACAATACGCAATGCCCACTTTAGGAGGCAATTGGCATGGGTTTTCAGTGTGGAAGCGGTTATAATTTTCCGCCTCGCCAGCAATTAAATTGTGCTTTTATTAAATGTGTTGTTGTAGCTTGAACATATTTGTATGTTGTACCACTTACTTTCTATATTCCTACTTACTCCCAGGTGCATCTTCCATGTTTAGAATGTTAGCAGGGTTTCTCTCTGAAAATTCCTAATTGACCCATTGGACCTGAGGCAGTATTGGCATAAGGTGTTTGAGGGTGACGTACTACTCTTCACTAAACTTCAAGAATTGTACACCCGTCTTGAATAAAGACTTTTTGTGAAGAGAAGAGGGGACTTGACAGAAGATTTGTTAAAACACCCCATATATGTGGGGAATGACTCAGCCAAGAGAGAAAGGAAAATAATGTGGATTTAGTGATGTCACGATATGGAGTGTGAAACCCAATGCACAGAGTTGAGCAAAAAAACATGAAAAACAAGCAATTCGGATTCGCAAGGATCTAGAACATGACATAAGGTAGGTAGGGCCACTCGAAATATCTGATTCTGCAGCTGTGACGTTTTCTGGATACTTCTGGACTTTCTGCAAAGGCCACACAATCCACCATCTAATGCATAATTTGCAGCTTTTAACAAAAAATAGTTTCTAGCTCAAACAGATCAAAAGTAACTAAAAACATTAAAACGTTTTTTTACGCAGCAGTGGAAGGCCCTTTGCAAAAGTTGATTGGAGATCTTTCAGTTGGTTACTGCTGTATGTGTTTATGGAACTGGTGCTAATGTGGTGAAATATTTGCCCAGACAATGTTACCATGAGTAAAAGAGACAACATATTAAAGTAATGCTATCTCAAAATGTGGTTCATTATGCCTCAATATATGCCTTTTTCTGCCACATAATAGTCAGCCCTGCTGCATAACCTGGTCCTCCCCTGCAGAATAACTTAAATAGCCCTGCATAGGTGCATATGTGACTCATTCAGCGCTGCGAAGCCTTCGGTAGCTATGCGCTTTACAAATCAGCATAGTATTGGGGGACCCTTCTTTCCCCACCTTGCCGTACTCCAAAGCAAACCGCGATTGAAAGGATCTGCTCACCTGGTGCAATATAGGAATATGTTTAAAGAATTTGAATTTACAGCACTAATTTGAGGTCTAGCCCAAACAAACTTAGTCTCCTCCGTGGCGCCATGGTGTCCCATCAATAAATGTTGGTATATCAGGAATGGAAACACAGGATTGTAGCAGGAATTTTGGAGGGAACCGAAAAAGACAGATGCTGAAATCAGCTCACCCAAAGTGGACTCATGCAAAGCTAGACCACACTGACTACATAGGTAACATGGTCAGAGGGATTCTTTCACCTCTGGGACTTGTCTTTTCCAGTCTGTCCTTGTCTTAAATTGAAGCAAACCAAAACTACAACTCCCAGAATGCACTCTTTTGTTTAGTGAATGTGATGGAATCGACTGGAACCAGTGATGCCAAAGTGGATTTTAGGCAGTCACTGTGCACGCCAGCTGGCACAGGGCCCACGCCCCTGGAAGATCCTCTTCATTGAATGGGAAGGGGTTGTGACGATTCTTGATCTAATGCAAGTGACTGCGTCCCTCAAAACCTGCAGAAATTTGAAAGAGTCGATCGCCCGCGCATTTCTGACTCCATCTCTGCAATCTGAACGGGAACCAAAACGTCACAGCAGTTTTACTATAGTATCTAACAAAAACAGGTGCGTCCAGCGTGACTCCAGAAAGACCTGGGCCAGGCCTGGGTTTCCAGGCTTCCGCTGGCGTGAACCTTCTACATTTAAGGTTCAATGTGTGTGGGTATTTATCTAGGGATAGCCCGACATTCCGGCCTGATCGACCCTCCGGGAACCAAGACGCAAAGTGAAGTTCACAGCGTAGCGCCCTAATCGGTTATCGGACGAGAGGGATTCCTGGGAGGGTTTTATAAACAGGCGATGAAAGATCGGGAGGCGATGGTCAAAGGAAGCCTTTTGGTCCATCGGAAGAGGGGGTGGGGCAGAGAGATCCTTCTTGCACCCGGAATGCAAGAAGACCCCCTCGCAAAGCTGGGATCAATTTACAGTGCTTCACATACACTCGGACACTGGGTTAAAGGGGACGGAGGGAGCTATGGGTGGAGGCAGGTTTGGTGGGGTTAAGGGGGGAGGGAGGGCTCCCGGTCTGTGATTGATTATGTGGTATTTAGGCCATTGAGAAGATGTCAGCAGATGGGGGTCGTGGGGTCACCGTGTGTGTCTTATTGCAACCCGGGCTGCTTTTGTACAGTCCAGAATGGGTGGCCGGACACACAATCGTCTTTCCTTGGGAAAAATGCGCTGAGGACGGGGGCGGAGGTGAAAAGGGGTGTGGGGGGCAAGGGCAGGCTCTAGTGTCAACAAATTGTGTACAGCTTTCGTTCCTTCAGTCTTTTTAATTAAAGTGTGCCCGACAGTTCATATCAACGAGAGCTTAACTTGCCTTATCGCTTGCTGCGATGGGGCGGGGTGGTAGCTGTGGGCGGCCCCTACCTTCAAGGATATATTTGCTTTCATTTGATTTCGAGTACCACAGCATGCTGGTATGTTATTTAACATAATCCATTTCAATACTTTAATTAATGTAATAATTAATAAGCATGTCTCGCTATTCTGTTTAGAACGCTGCAGTCTGTATGGAGCGCAGTCACCGTGCGTGTGAGACCTCGGCTGCGTTTGCAAGCAGTCAATAGGGTTGCTGACGCTCGTAGACGGAAAACACATTTATACATTGACCCTATACAATCCAACCTTCTTTTCCGAGTTGGAGGGTCATCTGGAGATAGTTCCAGATGGTAGAGCTGTCTGGAGTGGCACCACTTCCCGCCAAAACTTTGAACCGCGCGTGCGCCCTGATACTGGTAGTGAAGCCAACCTGCGTCATGTTCCAGTCTTTTCAGGCAAATTCATTCAACAGTTAATAAAACAACAGCAAGAAAACCCAACCTGCATCTTATTTATGCCCTAGGGATGCCGGAAGGCAACTAATGCTGCCAGTAATTTTTTCGAACATTTGCATTTGAAGCAACAAAATAGGACCGTTCTCCTGTTTTGTTCTGAAGACGTTGGGTGGTTTTCGCTGCCTTTTTAGACTGACAGAATTAATAAATGTGTTTGAGCTTTGAAATTCTCGTGATCAGATTCAAAAAGAGAGCAGTCTGAGAAGACCGCAATGAGCGCTAGGTCGCGCTATATGTAAGTTAAAAAGCACGCATGTGAAATTGAAGATTTGTCTTAAACGGAAAATCGACTCTTTGATACCAGATCTTCCTCAGTTTTGTGAACTCAACACTCCTCCCCCTTTTCTGTGACAGTCTGGCCTCTTTAATCCCCCTCCTCTGTGTATGTGGCAGCCCTCTCTACCAACCGCCCCCACTTTTCCCCCCTTCTTCTGTGTGCGACATCTCATGCTCCCTTGCTCTTCTTTTGCCATAGCTGCCACGGTTTCCAGGCCCATGCGTGTAGCGCTGATCCGGCCCAGGTGTTTCCGTTGAATTCTGGGACTTGTAGTCCGGTTGCATTCGCCCATCTCTCCCGGCCACAGCTTGCGCTCTCCCACCCGTGCCTGAACATAGTATGAGCTCAGCTTCCATTTTCCATTATATCTTCACCCGCCGCCGCCCGGGCACTACTGCTCTCCTGTCCTTGCATTTCTGCACATCTGGGCTCGGACACATGTCCGTGCTTGGTCCGCCTCTGTCCAGCCTCCTGCGTTCGCCCAATTCTCTCATGCCGCAGTTTTGTTTCTTTAAATACGCCTCAACTCGCCTCTGTTTCTAGATCAGAGTAGGTTTCATTGCCTGGAGCAGACAAGTCCGCACCGCCACCGGAAGTGGGCTGAAGATCCCGAACAAGGGCACTCTAAGAGGGCCCGAGTCGTCCACCTCGGGCTCAGATGCGGGGCAAGACAAAGGTGCTCTATTAATAACCTCTCTCAGCTTTTCTAATGAAGGCCTCCCGGTGCCGCGTGCCTTGCCAAGGTCAGGTCTGGGCCTTTCTAAGTAAACACCTATCAAGGGATCATTAGCACATCATTGCCGCTAGACTGAGGCATTAACTTGTCACTCGCCTAGGCCCCCTCCAAGCCTTCCCGCTCCGCCGCTCGTGCCAAGCTCTCGCGCGCTGTCACTGTCGCCAGCAGCAGCATTTGTTCTTATTTTGGCTTTAGGCGCCAGCAGTTGGCTTATGTGCAGACTGTAAAGATCGAAAAAGAAACACAAATCACGACCGGGGAATAGCAGTAAATTCAGTCACACAGATCGCTCATTTTTAGAACCCAGCCTCATGGTCGGTAGAGACGGGGACAACAAGGAGCCGAGGCTTGTAGGGAGGCGACTCGCGGCCCGGTTCACTTCAAGCGCAGTCTCCCTCTCCCAATGTTCTCACTGCTTTCCAGACTCCCACTCCTGTTTTAGTATTGCTGTTGTTTGCAGTTTCCCCATCGTCTCTCCCTTATAGCATCCCATTGTTCTTCTTGCTATTTCTGTCCCTCTCATCTTTCCCCCCTCCTCCTCCCCACCCCCTTTGTACTTGCCCCTCTACTTTATCTTTTATTCTCTGCCTTCTATCCAGGTCTCTCTTCCCGTGTCCTCCCGCCGTTTTCCTACTGGTACTGTCCCTTTAAATGATTACAGCTCAGCTGAGAGGTGCTGAAGTGCTCAAAAAGGCCTACTGCTGCCCTGCTGCTGAAAAGTGCTGCTGTATTTTTTCTATCCTTTGTCATGATTTGCTTCTGTTAGCCTCTGCCTATGAGCTTGTCAGTGTGGATTTCCAGGATTGCGCTAAACTAACCGCGTGCAATCTATGTCAAAAGAGAGCCAGATGTTTTATGGTTACCCAGGATAAATATACATCTAATTCCTCTTATGTGAATTAATGTGTATGATCCGTAGTTATCTGGGAAGTTTGTCATGGTACTGCTCTCGAAGTTCCATAGTGTAATAATCATATCTGTGTGTGGTTTTGGATTGGTTTCTAGCCCTTTGCAGCTCCACTCGCTCTTTGACCTCACTTTCTTAACCCATCCTAAAAACTTGGATTGTTTTCCCTTTTGTATCCCACCAGTGGAATACACAATACTTCAACGCAAGGTCACCCACCACCGAGCACGCCCTAAGGGGCAAGCCTGAAGGATTGCTTCCTTCAGTACTCCAGCCCAGAGTGCCACCATATCAATCCTTCCCTTACGTACACCATGCACAAAATCCCAAAATACGCCTTAGACAAATCTTCTGCCTTACACCCAGTATGACCCAAATCAACCATATAGAAGGGGATGATAGTCCCCAACAGCACTCCCTGCCAAGAATCCCCACACCCTACCCATTAGCTGGACAATTGGTTCCTATGTTGACCGAGAAGATGGCCAGGCATTTGGCATGGCCATAACTCTACATTCCCCAAATCATACACTCTAAAATGTCTATGTTCTATTCCATGTATCCTTTGTTGCGATAACACAGCATTGCATGGAGTGTAGCAGCTTGCGTTGTTTTGTGGCATGTTGTGCAGTGCCAAATGATGTTGTGATGGTTCCGGTTCTGTTGTATCTTATCGAGCACATTGATGCCAGATGCTCCAGGCGCAACAGAAATGAGCTGGCAAAAGCTTCAAGGAAGGTACATGGTTGATAAAAAGTTCTCCTTTATTATTATTAGTCTTATTTTAGCTAAAGCTGAGAATGTCTAGGGCAAGACGCACAGCCAAATGAAATCAAATTCCAGCACCGAGTCAGGAGCCGAGCACAGGCCCACGCTTCGAAGCATTCCACGCAGATTTTGTGGGATGCTCGGGAGACATGAAGGTTCTGAAATGGGGGGACTAGAATGCAGATAGGGTCAGTTTCCCCTTAACTGTGGGATACTTGGCACATCTCTTAGTTCACGTAGATATATGATGTGTAGTGGCTTGATAAAACTCATCTAGTGGGGAAGTGTTTCACAAATCTGTTTAGTCGCCACGACTCTCGTACAACCGGCAGGAAAATATGAAGAGTTATGTCTGGATTGGAAGTGTCCGAGAGCAAAGATGGCGCCCAGAAGAAAGACAACCTTCTGAAATTCGGCAGCTGCGTCATGTGAACGTGTTGGGTCCCCGCCGCTCTGGCTGCTTTAAGACTTAAAGCACAACCTGCTCCATTCACCAGCGAGCAGACTCTTGAAATGTACATTCGGTGGGAAGCCTCTTTGGCTGGGAATCCTGAAATAACGCGATATATATCATTTTTATACTGCCCGTCGCTCTTGACGGCAGGGCGGCGGGCACTCGAGGGGTCGCGGCCTTTTGTCTCGACCTGAAATTTTTCATGGGCTGGGAGAATGCGAGCGGTCACTTTCGCCTGGCTCAAAGAAAAGGGGCGAGGGCGCAGAGAATAGGGACGGAGGGGTCGTGTTAAGTGGGTATAACTAATGTGGCCGGCCCTTTCGATATGGACCCACATTGTTCTCCTTGGACAGATGGCGCTCTGGTACCCAGCTGCGCATCCGCGGCAGCCAGCCTCCGGTTCAAGACTACTGGTTCGACAACGTCGCCTATACATGTCCCCCCTCCCACCCACCACCCCGGCGGATGTGCAAGACCTCTACACAGCCTGTACAAGATGGCCACGCTGCTTGTGAACTTCGTTCAGACGATGGGTCGCCATAGATGCAAATGATCCAAAACGGGTCTTAATTGCCCCGGCATTCCACTTACATCTTCCGAACAGTAGATGTCCCATACTTTAGTAGCAGGCCGTCTTGTGTTTTGTTTATAACATTTCAGCAACACACATTTCTGCATTTTTGTTGCGTTTTAAGTGGCTACACTTTGTCGATTCAAAACTCTGAGTATCTGCAAAGCCAACATGGTTCACAACAAACACCATTCCCCTTGTGGCCTGGCACCATCACTGATTTTAGCATGAGAGCGGAGACTGTGGCTTGCAGTGGGGACAGGTGATAGGCCGGATTGTTATATGATACAGTCTCACACCCTGGGTGGATGAAAGGACATCACAGTTGCCCATAAACATGCGGAGAGCTGACATAATGTCTCAGCAGTCTTTGGTGCATGGTGGGGACCTGCAGTGTCACACTAATCCCCGGTATCCCATGGGTGCACTAATCCATGGTATCCCATGGGTCCACTAATCCATAGTATCCCATGGGTGAACTAATCCATGGTATCCCAGGGATGCACTAATCCATGGTATCCCATGGGCATGGGTGCACTAATCCATAGTATGAAGGCGCGCAACACCCATTGGGCTCACGGGGCTTCAGCCCCACCCCCCCGTCGGGTGTGTCAGCCAGGGCTGACACGTCTTCGCAGGCTGGCGAGCATCTTAATTGCAGCCGCACCCGAGTACTTAACAGGTCTTTAAAAGACCATTAATTATAAATGAGGCTTTTGATGTGTGTTCACCCATTCTTACAGCCACTCTGTCTGTGGTTGGAAGAATTAGCCACCCCCCCCCGAAATGTGGCTCTAGTTGCCGGCCTGATGGTATCCCATGAGTGCTCTAATCCATGGTATCCCATGGGTGGACTAATCCATGGTATCCCCATGGGTGCACTAATCCATGGTATCCCCATGGGTGCACTAATCCATGGTATCCCCATGGGTGCACTAATCCATTGTATCCCATGGATGCACTAATCCATGGTATCCCCATTGGCATGGGTGCACTAATCCATGGTATCCCATGGGTGCACTAATTCATGGTATCCCATGGGTGCATTAATTCATGGTATCCACATGGGTGCACTAATCCATGGTATCCCCATGGGTGCACTAATCCATGGTATCCCCATGGGTGCACTAATCCATGGTATCCCCATGGGTGCACTAATCCATGGTATCCCCATGGGTGCACTAATCCATGGTATCCCCATGGATGCACTAATCCATGGTATCCCCATTGGCATGGGTGCACTAATCCATGGTATCCCATGGGTGCATTAATTCATGGTATCCACATGGGTGCACTAATCCATGGTATCCCCATGGGTGCACTAATCCATGGTATCCCATGGGCATGGGTGCACTAGTCCATGGTATCCCATGGGCATGGGTGCACTAGTCCATGGTATCCCATGGGCATGGGTGCACTAATCCATGGTATCCCATGGGCATGGGTGCACTAATCAATGGTATCCCATGGGTGCACTAATCCATGGTATCCCATGGGTGCACTAATCGATGGTATCCCATGGGTGCACTAATCCATGGTATCCCCATGGGCACACTAATCCATGGTATCCCATGGGTGCATTAATTCATGGCATCCACATGGGTGCACTAATCCATGGTATCCCCATGGGTGCACTAATCCATGGTATCCCATGGGCATGGGTGCACTAGTCCATGGTATCCCATGGGCATGGGTGCACTAATCCATGGTATCCCATGGGCATGGGTGCACTAATCAATGGTATCCCATGGGTGCACTAATCCATGGTATCCCATGGGTGCACTAATCCATGGTATCCCATGGGTGCACTAATCCATGGTATCCCCATGGGCGCACTAATCCATGGTATCCCCATGGGTGCACTAATCCTTATCCCATGGGTGGACCAATTCAAGGCATCCCATGGGTGCACTAATCCATGGTGTCCCATGGGTGCACTAAACCATGGTATCCCTGGGTGCACTAATCCATGGTATCCCATGGGTGCACTAATCCATGGTATCCCATGGGCATGGATGCACTAATCTATGGTATCCCCTGGGTGCACTAATCTACGGTATCCCCTGGGTTCACTAATCCATGGTATCCTATGGGTGCACTAATCCATGTTATCCCATGGGTGCACTAATCCATGGTATCCCCATGGGTGCACTAATCCATGGTATCCCCATGGGTGCACTAATCCATGGTATCCCATGGATGTACTAATCCATGGTATCCCCATGGGCATGGGTGCACTAATCCATGGTATCCCATGGGTGCACTAATCCATGGTATCCCCATGGGCACACTAATCAATGGTATCCCCATGGGTGCACTAATCCATGGTATCTCCATGGGCATGGGTGCACTATTCCATGGTATTCCATGGGTGCACTAATCCATGGTATCCCATGGGTGCACTAATCCATGGTATCCCATGGGCATGGGTGCACTAATCAATGGTATCCCATAGGTGCACTAATCCATGGTATCCCATGGGTGCACTAATCCATGTTATCCCATGGGTGGACTAATCCATGTTATCCCATGGGTGCACTAATTCATGGTGTCCCATGGGTGCACTAAACCATGGTATCCCTGGGTGCACTAATCCACGGTATCCCATGGGCGCACTAATCCAGGTCATCCCATGGGTGGACTAATTCATGGCATCCCATGGGTGCACTAATCCATGGTGTCCCATGGGTGCACTAAACCATGGTATCCCTGGGTGCACTAATCAATGGTATCCCATGGGTGCACTAATCCATGGTATCCCATGGGTGCATTAATCCATGGGATCCCATGGGCATGGATGCACTAATCTATGGTATCCCATGGGTGCACTAATCTATGGTATCCCATGGGTGCACGGATCCATGGTATCCTATGGGTGCACTAATCCATGTTATCCCATGGGTGGACTAATCCATGTTATCCCCATGGGTGCACTTATCCATGGTATCCCCATGGATGCACTAATCCATGGTATCCCCATGGGCATGGGTGCACTAATCCATGGTATCCCCATGGGTGCACTAATCCATGGTATCCCCATGGGTGCACTAATCCATGGTATCCTCATGGGTGCACTAATCCATGGTATCCCCATGGGTGCACTAATCCATGGTATCCCCATGGGTGCACTAATCCATGGTATCCCCATGGGCATGGATGCACTAATCCATGGTATCCCATGGGCATGGGTGCACTAATCCATGGTATCCCATGGGCATGGGTGCACTAATCCATGGTATTCCATGGGCATGGGTGCACTAATCAATGGTATCCCGTGGGTGCACTAATCCATGTTATCCCATGGGTGGACTAATCCATGGCATCCCATCGGTGCACTAAACCATGGTAACCCTGGGCGCACTAATCCATGGTATCCCATGGGCATGAATGCACTAATCTATACAAAACGGCGGGCTAAAGCCGCATGGGATGATGAGCGCTGGACTCTATTAAACGGCGGGCTAAAGCCGCATGGGATGATGAGCGCTGGACTCTATTAGCTGAGGCCTGTGGCTCCAGGAACCTCCAGCAGTTCTGGCATCTCCTCAGGTGGGGTCAGTCACAGGACGATCGCCCAAGCCCCGCATCTGTTGATCAACAGAAATGGGTGTCCCATTTTGAGGAACAGTTTAGATGTCATAGTGCCAGGCAAGATCCTATTAGTTGGCCATTAACTTTTGACACTCTTGTGTTCTCGGCCAAAGAAGTTGAAACAGTCCTGAATGCCATCCCTAGGGGTAAAGCGCCTGGTCCGGATTGCATCCCAGTAGACATTTTCCAGCGGGATCAAGATCTATGGGTACCGTATCTATTGCAACTGGTAAATGTGCTGGCCAGGGGTGCCAGGGTACCTGATTCTTGGGCTGGTGCTGAGATCTTGCCCATCTTTAAGAAGGGTGACCGGTCGGTTCTATCGAACTACCGGCCGATCAGTCTTATTGACGCGGTCCAGAAGATCATAACCCGTCTAGTTCTGTCAAGGGTTCAGGCCTGGATAGAGCAACACAACATTCTTACTCCCCTTCAAGCTGGGTTTAGACCTCATGTGAGCACCCTGGACCAGGCATTTCGTTTCATGCTACTGCACTGGAAGACGGTTACCTTGGGTAAAGGAAACTTATTCGCGGCCTTCGTAGACCTTAGGTCTGCGTTTGACCTTGTCCCGAGGGCAAGGCTTTGGAACTGCCTATTAGATATGGGCATGCCTCCCATTTTGGTCCGCCTTATAGTGAACCTCCATGCACAGACATACGCATTTGTAAGATGGGGCAAACCTGGTGAGGTGACAGCGAACTTTCCAGTGGGTAAAGGTGTCAGACAAGGTTGTGTTTTGACACCTACCTTGTTTTCTCTATATATCAATAGAGTTATCAAGTACTATGACAACTTTTCCACGGATGCTCCAAGTTTGACTGGCATGAAAATCCCCCTGCTCATGTTCGCTGACGATACTCTCCTGATTTCACGAACCAGACAGGGCTTGCAGAACGCACTGTCAAGGTTCGAGAGTTTCTGCAGCGAACATGAGTTGGAGGTGAACGTGTCCAAAACCAAATTTATGGTTTTAAGGGGGCACAAACAAATTAAGGCCAGGGTTTCCATGGGGGATACCCCCCTGGAGCAGACAAAGTACTTTACCTATCTGGGAGTTACCTTTAGTGACACCTTGAGTTGGACCCATCAGATCGAGCTTATGACCATGAAACACCAACAGTTGGGCGGGGCTCTGAGCAAGGAACATAAAGGGTCATTCACGAGGCCTATGTCCCCGCTCATTAAGATCTATGGAGGAAAGGTTTTATCAGCAGTCCTATATGGTGCGGAACTTTGGGGTGGAAGTAACTTGGATTCGTTAAAACATGCCCAAAATACATTTTTAAGAATGGCTACAGGTCTGCCTCAGTCGACACCATTAATCCCCCTTCTCTACGACCTGGGGTGTCACACGGTGGAGGATCAAGCAAGACTTTGCCCACTAACTTTCTGGCGCCGCCTGTGGACGACGCCAGAACTCCATCATTATGCAGAAGCCTGCCTGGAGGTAAAAAATAGCTCTGGCGCCACAAATATTGGATGGTTTAGAGACCTTAAGGCCACCTTATTTACTTTGGGTTTTGGCGATCTGTGGTCCTCGCCTGAGTCAGCCAATTTCCCATCAAAAAAGGAACTTAAAAAATGTTATTGGGAATGGGTGACTCATAACATGTACTCAAAAATGAGCTCGAGCAGTCTCACTGGACTGTTTATTGTACATAAGGACACTCCCAAGTTAGAAGGGTACTGGGACACTATTACAAAACCCTTGGACCGCAAACTATATTTTCAATTTAGATGCGGTTCACTTCCCATAGGGGACTTCACTAAAAAGTGGGGAACAGATAGATCGGGGTTCTGTCCTAAGTGTCAAGGTAATGGGGAAAGCCTGAATCACTTTCTGTATGTGTGCCCACTATACTCTGCCCCCAGAGCCAAATGGCTAAGACCGGTATGTAGACACCTAGGTACCAGATCGGCTGTGGAAGCAATGAGATTGTTAAAAACTAACCTGGATCCGCTTATTGTTGTGGGGGTTGCTAAGTTTCTCGGGTGGGCCTGGGTGCTTAGAAGCAGGCTTATTAAAAATAACCAATTGATGATTGCCTAAATATCGTGTATTCTGTGGATGTATGGTCGTATTCGAGCCTCTTTTAAACTTTTGTATAGTTCCACAAGAAGCTGATTAGATGTCAATGATTTAATACTTGTTTTAAATGTTTTATGTGTTTATATTGTATTTTATGTCTTTTATGATGAACTAATCGAATAAAGACTTCTTGAAACTGAACTAATCTATGGTATCCCATTGGTGCACTAATCCATGGTATCCCATGGGTGCACTAATCCATGGTATCCCATGGGCATGGATGCACTAATCTATGGTATCCCATGGGTGCACTAATCTATGGTATCCCATGGGTGCACTAATCCATGGTAGCCAATGGGTGCCCTAATCCATGGTATCCCCATGGGTGCACTAATCCATGGTATCCCCATGGGTGCACTAATCCATGGTATCCCCATGGGTGCACTAATCCATGATATCCCCATGGGTGCACTAATCCATGATATCCCCATGGGTGCACTAATCCATGATAATCCCATGGGTGCACTAATCCATGGTATCCCATGGGCATGGATGCACTAATCTATGGTATCCCATGGGTGCACTAATCCATGGTATGCCATGGGCATGGATGCACTAATCCATGGTATCCCAGGGGTGCACTTATCCATGGTAGCCCAAGGGTGCACTAATCCATGCTATCCCCATGGGTGCACTAATCCATGGTAGCCCATGGGTGCACTATTCCATGGTATCCCCATGGGTGCACCAATCCATAGTATCCCCATGGGTGCACTAATCCATGGTATCCCTATGGGTGCACTAATCCATGGTATCCCATGGGTGCCCTAATCCATGGTATCCCCTGGGTGCCCTAATCCATGGTATCCCCATGGGTGCACTAATCCATGGTATCCCCATGGGTGGACTAATCCATGGCATCCAATAGGTGCACTAATCCATGGCGTCCCATGGGTGCACTAAACCATGGTATCCCTGGGTGCACTAATCCATGTTATCCCATGGGCAAGGATGCACTAATCTATGGTATCCCATGGGTGCACTAATCCATGGTATCCCCCATGGGTGCACTAATCCATGGTATCCCATGGGTGCACTAATCCATGTTGTCCCTTGGGTGGACTAATCCATGGCATCCCATGGGTGCACTAATCCATGGCATCCCATGGGTGCACTAATCCATGGTGTCCCATGGGTACACTAAACCATGGTATCCCTGGGTGCACTAATCCATGGTATCCCATGGGCATGGATGCACTAATCTATGGTATCCCATGGGTGCACTAATCTATGGTATCCCATGGGTGCACTAATCCATGGTATCCTATGGGTGCACTAATCCATGGTATACCCACGGGTGCACTAATCCATCGTGTCCCATGGGTGCACTAAACCATGGTATCCCATGGGTGCACTAATCCATGGTATCCCATGGGTACACTAATCCATGGTAATCCATGGGCATGGATGCACTAATCTATGGTATCCCACGGGTGCACAAATCTATGTTATCCTATGGGTGCACTAATCCATGGTATGGTATCCCATGGGTGCACTAATCCATGGTATCCCATGGGTGCACTAATCCATGGTATCCCATGGGTGCACTAATCCATGGTATCCCATGGGTGCACTAATCCATGGTATCCCATGGGTGCAATAATCCATGTTATCCCAATGGGTGCACTAATCCATGGTATCCCCATGGTGCCCTAATCCATGGTATCCCCCTGGGTGCCCTAATCCATGGTATCCCCCTGGGTGCCCTAATCCATGGTATCCCATGGGTGCACTAATCCATGGTATCCCATGGGTGCACTAATCCATGGTATCCAATGGGCATGGATGCACTAATCTATGGTATCCCATGGGTGCACTAATCCATGGTATGCCATGGGCATGGATGCACTAATCCATGTTAGCCCATGGGTGCACTAATCCATGTTAGCCCATGGGTGCACTAATCCAGGGTAGCCCATGGGTGCACTAATCCATGGTATCCCCATGGGTGCACTAATCCATGGTATGCCATGGGCATGGATGCACTAATACATGGTATCCCATGGGTGCACTAATCCATGGTAGCCCATGGGTGCACTAATCCATGGTAGCCCATGGGTGCACTAATCCATGGTATCCCCAGGGGTGCACTAATCCATGGTAGCCCATGGGTGCACTAATCGATGGTATCCCCATGGGTGCACTAATCCATAGTATCCCCATGGGTGCACTAATCCATGGTATCCCATGGGTTCCCTAATCCATGGTATCCCCATGGGTGCCCTAATCCATGGTATCCCCATGGGTGCACTAATCCTTGGTATCCCCATGGGTGCACTAATCCATGGTATCCCATGGGTGCACTAATCCATGGTATCCCCATGGGTGCACTAATCCATGGTATCCCATGGGTGCACTAATCCATGTTGTCCCATGGGTGGACTAATCCATGGCATCCCATGGGTGCACTAATCCATGGCATCCCATGGGTGCACTAATCCATGGTGTCCCATGGGTACACTAAACCATGGTATCCCTGGGTGCACTAATCCATGGTATCCCATGGGCATGGATGCACTAATCTATGGTATCCCATGGGTGCACTAATCTATGGTATCCCATGGGTGCACTAATCCATGGTATCCTATGGGTGCACTAATCCATGGTATACCCACGGGTGCACTAATCCATCGTGTCCCATGGGTGCACTAAACCATGGTATCCCATGGGTGCACTAATCCATGGTATCCCATGGGTACACTAATCCATGGTAATCCATGGGCATGGATGCACTAATCTATGGTATCCCACGGGTGCACAAATCTATGTTATCCTATGGGTGCACTAATCCATGGTATGGTATCCCATGGGTGCACTAATCCATGGTATCCCATGGGTGCACTAATCCATGTTATCCCAATGGGTGCACTAATCCATGGTATCCCCATGGTGCCCTAATCCATGGTATCCCCCTGGGTGCCCTAATCCATGGTATCCCCCTGGGTGCCCTAATCCATGGTATCCCATGGGTGCACTAATCCATGGTATCCCATGGGTGCACTAATCCATGGTATCCAATGGGCATGGATGCACTAATCTATGGTATCCCATGGGTGCACTAATCCATGGTATGCCATGGGCATGGATGCACTAATCCATGTTAGCCCATGGGTGCACTAATCCATGTTAGCCCATGGGTGCACTAATCCAGGGTAGCCCATGGGTGCACTAATCCATGGTATCCCCATGGGTGCACTAATCCATGGTATGCCATGGGCATGGACGCACTAATCCATGGTAGCCCATGGGTGCACTAATCCATGGTAGCCCATGGGTGTACTAATCCATGGTAGCCCATGGGTGCACTAATCCATGGTAGCCCATGGGTGCACTAATCCATGGTATCCCCAGGGGTGCACTAATCCATGGTAGCCCATGGGTGCACTAATCCATGGTATCCCCATGGGTGCACTAATCCATAGTATCCCCATGGGTGCACTAATCCATGGTATCCCATGGGTTCCCTAATCCATGGTATCCCCATGGGTGCCCTAATCCATGGTATCCCCATGGGTGCCCTAATCCATGGTATCCCCATGGGTGCACTAATCCATGGTATCCCATGGGTGCACTAATCCATGGTATCCCCATGGGTGCACTAATCCATGGTATCCCCATGGGTGCACTAATCCATGGTATCCCCATGGGTGCACTAATCCATGGTATCCCATGGGTGCACTAATCCATGGTATCCCATGGGTGCACTAATCCATGGTATCCCATGGGTGGATGAATTGTCACAGCAGACCATGGTAGAACCCTGTTTAGCTGAAATAGCACCCATTAGCTCCTGTCACAAAGTTGGTAGCATATATTCCCACATTAGCCTGTCACACTGGAAGTAGTACGCAGTTTGTCACAGTGGAAGCTCTGAATGTTAATCAGAATGACGTGTCTTTTAGATGTAAAGATACTAAAATTAATGTATGTAATATAGCAGGAAATAAACAATACAAATAATAGTCCTTAGACCTTACAAGGAACGACCATCTACTTATGCTTTTTGAATCACCGATAAAATATTGAAAGCTAATAATGTATGAAGCAAAGCACTGGAATTCACACACCCAGCTGCCACTTGCCAGAGCCGCCAGAGGACGGAGGTTTTATTTTTTAACCAAAGAATCACAATTCCCTCCACCTTGTGGTGGCCGACTGCTCTGAATCCTCCGCCTATACCTGTTCACACGGCTCGCAACCTTGGTTTTCAGTTTGACGATGCCCTGTCAGTTAGTCCCCAAATTAATAAGGTTACTGCTGCCTGTTTCGCGAAATTACGGATGATGCGAAAGATCTTCCCTTTTCTGCCATTAGATGCTCGCCGTACGGTCACGCAGGCCTTAATCACATCACATTTGGACTATGCCAACAGCCTCTATGCAGGGGCCCCCCAATACCAAATTGAACGCTTACAGATCGTTCAGAACGCGGCGGCGAGGATGATTGGCAATATCCCTGCTCGTCATTCGGTTGCAGCCTACCGCAAAGAACTTCACTGGCTTCCAATCGCCAGTCGCATCAAGTTCAAGATGTTAACTCTTGCTTTTCGGGCCCTTAATGGGACAGGACCAGATTATCTACGCAAAAGATTAGTACTATCCCACTCTGCCCGATCTTTGCGGTCAAACTACTTACGCCTCATTGTGGTCCCTCGGTTCCGTCGCTCCAGAATGGGAGGCAGAGCCTTTGCAGTTATGACGGCTAAACTATGGAATAGCCTCCCATTAGATCTTAGATTTGCTTCTTCTGAAACTCTTTTTCGTGGCCGGCTAAAAACCTGGCTATTTTCACTGTTATAGGATTTCCCCTGTTTAGCTCACTGTCTTAGCGCCGGGACACCCCCTTTGGGGGTAGCCGTGCGCTTTACAAGTTTCATAAATAAATAAATAAATTCCCAGGTATAGCACTTGCCGGTGAGAAGTCCTGTCCTCCTGTGCCCAGCCCTGTGCTAAGCCATGCCCTCGTGTACCACGTGCTGCCCTCCTGTGTGAAGCCATGCCCTCCTGTGTGAAGCCATGCCCTCCTGTGTGAAGCCATGCCCTCCTGTGTGAAGCCTTGCCCTCCTGTATGAAGCTGTGCCCTCCTGTGCGAAGCCGTGCCCTCCTGTGCGAAGCCGTGCCCTCCTGTGCAAAGCCGTGCCCTCCTGGGCTCAGGTGCATCAACACAAGCTCATCATCTCAGTAGCTAAAGGGAGCCTTTTCGAACAGGAGGAAGGTGGGAGTACACTGCCTCCGATTCGTGTCAAGTTTTGTTTACTCTGGATGCACTGAGCAGGGATGTGCCAGTGGAGGCAGCAGGATAAGTTGGAGGGTTTTAATAATGTATTCCTGGCTAAATATGTTTCTTTTGCAGAGCATACAATTGGTTGGCCAGTTCCTGGCTGGCTGTAAGGAGGTAGTAGAGGCTGCTGCCGGACAGGAATGGTGGGCCGGGAGGTGGAGGAAATGAAAAAAAAAAAACACATACCTGGGCCGGCCAGCCGGCCTCTGTCTCTCTTCAGTGCTCTTCCTTCTTCCTGTCTCCGAGGGCAGCAGGAAGCTGCAGGAAGCACCCTTGCCCCCACTAAGCCAATCACAATGCTGAAAAGCAGCGTTGTGATTGGTCTGAGCACTGTGGTTCGGTGCTCAGACTGGGACTGGGAGGCTTTGCATGTTCCTCACCGGGCTGTATAATGCAGCCTGGTGGGGGAACATGCAAAGTGTGCAGGTTCTGTTTCGCCGGTCCGAGACCGCCGGCCAGAGACCGCCGGCCAAGCAGTAATGCACACTTATGGAGCACAAACCACTACCCCCCCTGTTCTGGCCAGCCCCGCCCGAGAGCCACTGACTCCAATAGGAAAAATAAAATGATAATTACGATAAGTTACCATTTTATTTTGAGCAGTAGAGCAACGCTCCTCCACCTTAGTGGAGGAGCCGCCACTGCAAGGAGTAAAGAAGGCTCATGAGAGCCCTGTTTAATGTATGGTTCCGGCACTGCATTTGCGCCGCTAATGCCAAGGGTTGAAGGGGAGGGCGAGCAGTTGCACTGTATTCTATTCACAAGAATATGGATTTGAATCAACTATTCTTGAATTTGCGAATAGATAGAATACAAGGCTATTGATTCACAGTTTGTACCACCACCGATGTTTTGCACTCCTTACGTAGCACAATGAAATGAACAAAGTGGCAGTCCGCACCTCAAGAAAAAACACAACTTTCTCCATTTACCAGTCAAAGTGCATTTTTTGCCCATACAATCTTCAACAGGTCATGCTTTGTAACCCCTTCACCCGCATTTAAACAATTTTTGAGATGCAACCATAACATAGTAGTAATGAATGTGGACTTTTGTAAAGATGTGGGGGACAAAAAGATGAACCGGGCATGGTTTTCACAATGAGGAAGGAAGTAGGCGTGTTGTGATCTGTAAACAGGGAGGCGAATATGGTGGAGGATCCCTATGAGGCATTTTAGTGAGTGGTCATTGCTATTTACATGTTCATACTTGCTACTCCTCTGTAGCACTCTACGGTGACCTCCATATTTAAAGTTAGATCTTCCATTTGGATGAGGCATATCCAACCTACAATATTTGAAATTAGAAACCTAACCAATCATCTATCGTGCTGGATTCCACAGCTTTTCTAAATAATGTCATGAAACGAGGACTGGAAGGTTAAGGCTAGAGGTTCGAGAGATTGTGGCTTGGCTCCCAACACTCTCCTCCCCCCTCATTTGTATCCTGGACACCAACCAAATATAGCTAGTAGAGAGCAGGCTGCCTGGTACACCATCTGCGCCGTGCCACATAGATAGTCGAATCTATAGATATGCCAGCCCATTGGTCTACGACACAGAGGATTCGAAGAGTGCTTTCCAGTTATCACTGTTAGGATGTGGGAGGAAAATTGAGGGGGCACACCTCTTAAGGGGGCCAGAATCCAGTGCAATCGCGGAGGAGACAGATGCTTCTCCTCTGTTGGTTCCCTTTGGGCTATGCTTCCCCCGGATATAGGCAATGGTCCAGCCTCCTGCAATTAGCCAAAACTGAGATTTCGCTCTTTCTCAGTCACTGAGCCAAGGATCTACCAGTAAGCGGTGTTTGTCACCCTGATAGTATTCTTCCATTACTTTTGACTGTGTGAAATGCAGGAGGTACACTTTGTCTTACAGGCTGATATTCAACACTTACAAAACATCTACATAAAAAAAGTACCATCACCGGGGAGTGTATGAGTGCAGTTATATGAACTAGATTAAAATTTCAAAAATTATTATCAACATTATTGATTAAAGATCTTTTTGAGTCTTGTGTCTACTCAGAAATAGCTTCTCCATCAAATATGAGCTTGAAGAAAAGCTCCATCGCTCATCCTTACAACACCGGGATGTCAGTTATGGATAGTGCGAGGTATCAAGAACGATGGAGCACAATGTATTTGGCCTTCTTTCCCAGTGACAAATCTAAAAGCTCTTTTAATGGCCAGTTAGTGTCAGAAAGATTGGCTGGGCCTGTTAAACCAAGTCTATCCTAAGCCGCATTTAGAGCCACTTTCGCCAGCTGCGCATTTGTCGCATTATACTGTATCGCCTTCAAAAAGCCTATAAATATCTATTTAACGTGCCATTGATGCCACCGTCCTCGTAAGACACCAGCAATCGCCTGTAAATAAGGGCCATTGTTTTGCATGCGCGACTGTTTCTGTAGAAGGACACGCAGGCCCTCAGACAAAATGGCTGGTTTGATGTAGAGATTGCTAGATAATGCTGCCATCCTCCAAAAACCACAATTACATTATTTGTATTCCTCTACCGCTTTTTTCCATTATTGGCTAGAAAGGGATTGCTGGCACAAACCTTGCATCTGTGAATGAACCACTAAAATGCTTCTTTGTTTATAGGAAGCCTTTCATAAGGCAAAGGGAGGCAGCATTCTCATTAAAGTACAGCATTTTTTGGGCTGTCAAGAATTTAAGACCATGTTGCACTAAGAGAGAATCAATAATATTAAGATTCATGTTTGGCTATCGCATGTCTCATTATCTGATGGCTCATCCCTGATCATCAACTAATCTTTTCAACTTATTGTGACATTTTATTTATGCTTTTGTCTATGGATTAATTTTGACAAATGCTTGCGGTTTGAGCACATTCTTAAAGGTATGTAGGACAGCATATCGACCATAAAATACCCAAACATATCAAAAATGTGTTAAAAACTCCTTAATTGAACTCCCAAGCAGAGCAATACATGTTGGGGTAAATTTATAATGAAAATTATAAGTAGACCATTCAGATACACGGAAGTACACCTTCAAGGAGAATGTAGAGAGTGGACCAAATCCTTGTCTCACAAATAGAACTAAGAGAATTTTGTCGACCTTGAAACTCTTATTAGTTTGATTTTCTTCTCCTTGCTTCTCAGTAACCTGCAGTCAACTCCACCTTATCCGATATTTTTAATTTTTGTAGTACAACCCTACTATACTGAAAAGGAAATTGAAATACGTATTGTACTTTCATCGTTGTTTAAATATATGCTGCTTACTTAATTTTCTATATAACTGTTACTTTGTTTACTACACACAAGTTACTATATTTTATGCAATCATATCACCAAATAAACAGCATATATAGAAATCTGTGTAACATTACCGTAATAGTGGGTATGCAGTAAAAATACCACACATAATATATGTATGAAAAAACATATAGGGGTCGATTACGATCTTGCTTGGAAAGCCCTCCGTACAACTCGGATCCGGAGGGCTTTCCGAGCGTATTGCGCTCCGCAAGTCCGAGCGATCGATTCCGATGCACCCGTATGATGACTGACTCGATTCACTCGGACTCCCATTGAACTCTACGGGAGCCTGTGTACCGAATGCGTACACGGGCTCCCATAGCAAAAAATGGGTGGGTGGGGAAAAGTGTACCCTCTTTGGCGGGCATCCCATGGTGCCTGCCACACTGTACTTGCATGGAATAACATAACATAACGTCTATTTTTAAAGCGCACGTTCACCCCAGCAACGGGGCATCTTGGCACTGAAATAACAAATGTATATTGTCACCCAACTAAATGATACTCATTTTATCGACCTCCAATGGATGAAAGGCTGAGTGGACCTGCCGGGATTTGAACCTGTGATCATCAGGTCGAACACAGGCCCCTGCAGTGGATGCATTAGTGCACTGAGCCACCAGACCCCGAAAAGGGGGAACCCATGGGTACCCGCACAGGACCGATTCAGAGGGCCCCTTGTGAACGGGGGCCTGCTACAGCTGCCTGAAGTCCGATTACCACAGCCGTTTCATCTCGCTGAGACCGAGTCGATACGGCTGTCCGAATCTTGCATCGTACTCGCTCGTTGGAAAGCAGGCTCCACTGCGCAGTACGATTCGGTTGCGAATGAGTCGGACTGACCGGATTGGGTTCAGAAACGATTCATTCGACGCGGACGAGATCTTTGCATCGTACTTTATCGTTCGGAACGGGGGAAGATTTGGTCAGAAACATAGGCTCTTAATCAGATTTGCACATTCCGGAACCCACCTGGAGGCCTTCCTAACGAGACCGTAATTGGCCCCTTAGTAGTAAACATAGACAAGAGATACTAAACCAGCCAAGTGATGACACAGAACAATAAACTAAGAGGTTATGCAGTGCATAGTGGTAAATAAGTTTTAACATCTACAGGAAATGGCTGACGATATAAGTGTTACAATTGCAAATCGATATAAATAAATATGTAAATGTTCGTTTGTTCAAAATCGCAAATCTCCGAAAGTTCTTCACCGATTGCTTTGAAATTTTGACACAACGTTGGATTTGAAAATGGGGGTGTTTTTATATACACAACGTTGGATTCCAATATGCGTGTGTCGAATACACGCGTGTTTTTAATCGAAAGCCCGAACAGACTCTATCGATTTGGTTGCTGCGCAAAAACTACAAGGGACGCATAGAGACAATAGTCTACATATATTAGGATGAACAGTTGGTGTGAGGATGGCAGTCCGGGAAGTGGGTGGAGGGAGCGGGAAGGAGTTGGTTCACTTTGCAACATTAGCGCGTGTTTATATATACACAACGTGACAATTGTCACAAAAACATATTGTGTGCCCACAAGCATTGTGAAATTTAACATATTAGAAACGTGAGCTTACTCTTTTCTTTCTCTTCCATTTAACTAGACTGAGCCACAGCAACACGTGGCAGGGTACAGCTAGTTTAACATATAAATGGTTTTAGATTTATGCCATCTGCATCATGCATACAGGTGCCAGCATGGCGGTGGGAAGGTTGGTGTAGAGGAAGCAAAGTACGTAGATGATGATCACAGTGAGTTGTGGAGTTATTTTTAGGCTTCCATTAATACTTCTCCTCTAAATTAAGTCCCTAGTCTCTATAAGCATCATAGATTAGACAATAGCATGTTATGCTTTATCTAAGTTGCTATCTGTTTACCACACCCTGGGATAAGTCTCCTTTGCTTTCCTTCTCTACCTTTGGCGAGTCAAGTACACAAAGGAAGTAACTTGATTATTGTATAGCAATTAAATGGAATTTTAGGCTTCACAATGTCCTTATGCCTCTGGTCTCTTATCTGTAAACATCAGGTGTGTTTAAAAAACAGGCTCTGTTAAGGTAGCAAGTGCTATAAAAAAAGCAATTTCCTAATATGGGCACACGCAAATACCACTCATCTACGCTAGAGATGGGACAGTGGGAAAGTTTTAGTCACGTCACTATTGGACTTGACATTTAATCCTGGCTTTTCCACTTTACCAAAATATGAAGGTTCCACAGCACAGTGGCATATCTCTGGTGAGAATAGTCAGCGAGTCTTAAAATCGGGATCACTAACACCCAGTTGGTTAGTTGTGAGCAAGATGGAAAATTAAGAACCACAATTTATTTTTGTTTTATTTACCCCGCCCTCCACATGTTACTAGTTGCACGCTCTTGGTTAATCACTTTCTGAACATGCATCTTTGCTCCTTTTTTAACAGATAGAAAAAACTTAAGTGAAACATTGGTAGTAAGTATATGATAATAAAAATAGGTTGTCATCATCAAAAGTACTTTATTTCACTATACTGCATAAAAGCATAGATAAAATGACCAAACGTTAACAGAAGACCGTGTGGAAATTTTAAAAAGCATTCCATTGATTGCTTGTCAGGTAACTAGTTTGAGGTTATTGCACATAAGACCATACGTTCGGGACCAGGAGATAGCAGCATACATATACAATTAAAATGAAGTACTGTGCAAAACATCAAATCAGATAAAAACACATATCCGTGTAGAAGAGCCCCCTTGGCACATAGCTGTTAGGTGCATAGCTCCAGCGACTCTGCACAGCCTAACAGGTAAACAATTTAAAATAGTTTTGCGTAAAACTGTCCATCCAGAGTCAGAACGTGATAGCATGCAAAAGAAGGTTGAAACCCAACAATCATTTTATTTTACCCATGGGGGCTAGAGCACCCAGAGTTCTCGTCCACTTACTAAAATATACTGTAGTGAGAAAGTTGTGAATCTTGAAACAAGGAGTTCTGCACTGTGGTGCTGGTACTCCTGCTTCACCAAATTGCTTGATGATAGTCAAACCATATCCTATAGGCCTTAGACCCTTAATTACCATAATGTGATGAAGGTCGGGGTCACTTGTGGTTCCAACCAGATGCCTGCCTCTTGCTCAGCTCAAGGTTTTTTATTGTAAAATGAGAGAGGAAAAGAGCCATCTATTGGCTGAACTGCACAATGTGAAACCAGAAAACCTGTGATCAATCCCAGCTTCCCTTCTTGACCAAACTGTGTGACCCTAGACAATTGTTTTATTTTGCTTCCTTTTTCTTCATTATCACATGAGAGTAGCTTGAAATATACGAGATCAGGATGTTTGCTGTACAAAACCTTGTGTTTGATTTAGTGAGCTAAAATGTGGTTTTGTGTGAGATAATAGAGAAAGAATGGAGGCAGCACCAAGCGTGAAGTAAAACAGGACCACGTTGTATCAAAAAATATATTTTCCTTTATTTTTTCATTTTTAAGACAGCCAACGCGTTTCGCTCCCCAACCATGGGAGCTTCGTCAGGGCAAAGATGTTGGTACATCTTGAAGCGACGCAATGACGTAGACAAGAAAGCTGGCCAATTAAGTAGTAAAGATGCCAATATCAAGATTCCGATATCAGGATAAAGATGTAGACACACATCACGGGCCTTTGGGTGAATAGCATCAGTAACCAAGGAAGTAATATTTCAATTGTATAACAGTATTGTCGACTTTATGTAGAGCGAAGGGCATGTGTGCAGGCCTTGGTAAGCTGCTACCACAAGTGCTCCATGCTTCGTTATTCAACAGTGGCCCATGACGGATTCGGTCGAAGGTGTGTGCGATAATAGACTAAGGCATTTGAGGGTGCACATGATCGCCGACTTGCCTCACAGGATACGAGCAGGTGACTGATTGGAGTAAAAAAATGTGTCTCGGTGAGACATTTTCTGTCCGAACTAGTCTCCTGCTGCTATGTCGTAAGACATTTTAAGTTTTTAACTCAAGATACGAGCAGCAAAAACGCGAATTAGTGTAAAGCGCTATTATATGAAATTTCATTAATTTCACCTCATACGAATTTCTGGAATTTCATACATTGGTCGACAAAATTAAAATTCTAGCCAAGCCTCGACAAAATGAACCTACTTTGTGGCTCATATCTCGTTGCATAAAGTTCTATTAAAGCGATCGTATCTGTTGTTTGACTGCTGTGTTCCCCGCATATGTTGTGTTGTTTTGGAATTCCATTGCCAGGGATCGTGTGGCTAAACTGTGGCACTCTCATTTTGGCTGCATATTGCTGCTTAATCTTGACTTTGAGCCCCACATTCGTGGAGCGTTTTTACCCCCCACCCCTTGCCAAGCTCTGAAATTCCGTGGCACTTTGCCACCTAATCTCACTGTCTCGTGACTATGGGCCTCACTCAAAGGGTTTAAAGAACCGTGGCCTTTCAATACCCTATATTTGGGCTACTTTTTGCCATGTAGTGATCGTTCTCTTAATTGCCAGTTCTTCGATCACTGAGCGCTTTGAAACATTTTTGATTATATTGGCGCTACACAAGAACTTTGAATGCAGCTTAACATGGTAGTCCATATTCGAGGTAGCGCCGAAATATTATGTGGCCTTACCTAACAGTTTACTGTGATGAAATAGGTGTTTCTTTCTTAATAGTGAAAAACATCAAAATGGCTCCCGAACGTTCATGAGCATTAAAGGTAGTTAGTGCAAGGCACTCTGTTGACTTTTCAGTAATTAAAGTAGAACACTTGTTTTACTCACGGAAAAGGCTTTGCTGATTTACTACTTGGAACAGCAAATAAGAGTTAGGAAGTAGTTGATGTTCTGCAAACACCGTATTATGCGCGAGTGGCTGATATCCACGCCCAAATACAGAAACGTTATTAATCTATCTTTCATAAGGCGTAGGCTTGGCTGTCATTCACTCTAAAGGCAGACAGGCGGTGGTGCGCTGTCTGCTGGCGCCACCTACAGCAGCGACCGCGAATTACACCACTGGCTGACTTCACTGAGGGCCCCTCCTGCACCGCTAGTCTATAAACAGACCCGGATAGGACTGTGTGGGTCAGAGTGGCCGCTGTGTGCGGAGACCGCCTGGTCAGCTTCTACGACCTATGATTTAGGAAGGGTTCCCTCGTCGATAAGGCAAGCCGTGTCTCGTGTGCGTCCACAAGGGCAGACACTGTGACTAAAACGGGTGCCTCTTTAGTCTGGACCACGGAGGTTTGGGCCAGATGTTGTAGGCCACACCTCAGTTCTTAGACTGGGTTGGAGCGGACTGGCGGAATAGTTAGGTAAGATAAAATTCATTTGTTGTTGATTTTATTAAAAACCACAATAGATCAGTCATAACATTTCTTGGCCGTTGTTGGCACACAACTGGATAGCTCACCTGGCATTCTTCTATCTCCTCTCCACAAAGTGCTCCTACAAGAATGTATACTTTAATCATAAGAAGTCTGTGAGAGGGTTTCACATTTACGTGGACCTTCCATTAGGGACTTTACTCGACCTCCCTGAAGTGATTTAATCCGACATTCAAAAGAGAGTAAATCTCTACATACAGTATTGGGCTGTCAGCTTGATAGGGCAAAGGCACACCTTTTATTTTAAAGGGCTGTCACTCACCAAACAGTTGTTTGGTGACATGCTTAATCATAGAGCCCCCCTCCGATACCCGGGTATCGCGGTTGTGCTGCGATGCTGAACTACAAGGGCGCATGATTACAGGAGTGAGGGACAGTGCAGGAGGGGATCACCAAGGAAAGGTTAGTGATTTTAAAATTGCCTTCCCAGTACCTTTATAATTGGGTCTGTTTTGGCAAGGTTAATAACTGGTGTGGGGTTAAAGGGGATTGGCTGGGTCACTATTAACCTCCATCCACTTTTTTATGTCTGTCTACATGTTTCAGCCAGACCCCGCTGGCATTCTTCAGGACTTTGTATTCTTGTCCCTCCCTAGGTTCAGTGGTTACCTGTGAAAAACGTATGTACACTCTATCATGTCATTCAGCCATCTGAGAGAAGTTATACTCCCTCACTCTGGTAGATCCTGTAAGGCTTATAGCCTTGGGTGAGGTTGCTTGAGAAGAGGGGCATGTCTCCTAGTCAAACTATCATCAGAGGTCCACGCTGGCATGGGCACCTATTCTCTGCTGCAAATGCCGGCCCCGTGCATACCGCAAGAACGACCACGTTTATGGATGACCGCTTCTAAACAATAAGTAGACAGGAGTACTCTTTGGTTGTGTATGGCCCGAAACGACACAATGTCATCACTTTTTGTCTTCATTCCACTGTCAGTGAGGGAATAGCGCTCGTTACTTAGCATGCGTTTAGTACGCATGCCATTACAACGCCGTTGTTAGTTCGACCGCATTGTTAGTTCGCATATCTTTACTACGCAAATCAGAACAACAAATTGCATTAGGGGGGCGCTGTATGTTGGAATAGTATAATTTACTATTCCAACTCCAGTCTGTGTGGACACTAGGGAATGTGTTGGATTTTAAATCCAACACTTCTCCCCCCTAACGCAAGTCATTGTTCCGACTTGTGTAGTAAAGGTATGCGTACTAACAACGCGGTTGTTATAACGACCGCGTTGTAATGGCATGCAAAGTATTGCATGCGAAGTAAACGCTGTTCACCTCAGTGAGGGTCGCACAAAGAAATCTCCAAGAACACATCTGATGTTTCATCGCCTCTCCCTCAACCATATTGTATGGTGCCCATTAATGGCAGGCGCGTAGATGTACATTCACGGAGCTTCGCTTCCCACTTTGCCTCCCTGGTATGTCTCGTATAGTTTGGCCTTTGCCACGCCCCATAGTGTCCAAACGTAGAGCAAGATATCCAAAACTATCCTAGCAGATGACGAGGATGGTCACATTTTTAATCCCAGTTTTTCATGCTTCCTGCCACGTGGTGCTGTATCTTTTTGTTGCAGAATATATATCTCCTATTCTTTAGTTCATGCCTGTGCAAATCGCAGTGCCATCATTTTCTGTATCTTCCAATTGATTGGATTTCAAATAAATAGGCAAGCCCTCAGCCAGCGAGTGAAAGGAATGGCTGGGAATTTCTTCATGTATGCATGCTACATCTCCCAGTTGCCCCTTTTCAAAACGGAACTAAAGGCCACAAGCAAGTGCCATTTTCTTTAAACAAATTCATTTTGTGTAGGAAAGATTTGTTATATTTTCCAAACACAAAGATCGAATATCAAACCTCTGCTAAATTATACGCCACCTCTGTCAAGTTAATTGTGAACGCATTTGAGAGTTCAGTAGGCTGTACATCTGATCATACTATTATTCACGTAGTGACCCATCTCGCAGTAGACCAAGTCCCAAAAAATATTCTGAAAACCTGCACCCAACTATGAGGAATGAAAGCATACCTTCTTGAATCAGGTTTAAAAACCACCGACTGGCCAATCCTTGGTGCTCTCGCATTCATGGGGCAGTGATGGTCTACCTACAGACAACTTTAATTCCTCCCTAGCAGAACTTTGATGTTCTGCTAGGGATCACACACAAACTGGTCTGATGAAGAACCTCATCTCTCCCACTTCGACTGCACTATCTTGTTTACAGGCCCCTTCATCCCCAAAACTCCCTCTGCCACCTAAAAAGCAGTAACAACCAATAAACCACTCTACCAGATGGTCCCAGCCAGAAGTCTAGGAGGCCAGTGCAAACCTTAAAGGCTTAACATCACCCATTTGAAACCACGAAGTGCAAAAAGGAAAAGACCAGCAAACCACTGCCTGCTCCTTGAGCCCTCACGACCCTCCCAAGACTTCCTAAAAATCATTTTGTTGTCCCTTTGAAGGGCACAGAATGCTTTAAATAATAAAAGTGGAAAGTGGTTCATGCTTGTCAATGAAAATGCAGAGACAGAAGCTGGCCCTTGCAGGTCTTTACCCATGCATTTACAGCCAATAAAAGGGATCAGAAACTTTGACCTGGCTAAAAATTATTCAGAAGGTGGGTCTTTTTGTGATACCCTCCACCCCCCTCCTCCAAGGGAATGTAGAACTTGCAATGCAACCTATTTGTACATAGGTCACATAGCAAATTGCATTCCATTAGCAAAACAGTCTTTTTGCAAATTTCTTTTCCTTTTGGAGAATGGGAATAGTATTTAAAAATATTTTTTCAAGTTTCGCCAAAGACAGCGTGTGCATTGTCTGTTGCAAGACAGTTTGTTAGCTTACAGTGGACTTTGATATAGCCCATTCTTTACCATTAATGGCCTTATTGTAATTCTCATTTGCTTGCTACTTATTTGATGGATTGTAAGGGCTGTATTTCCGCATTGTGAATTTGTCCCTCCCATGAAGCTTGAACACATTACTGTGTTCTTACAATGCTCTTTTTTTTGGGTGCTACTTTTTTCTTTTTGGTTAAGCACTCTACAAGAATGCCTGTGTTTTCCAGCTGACTCCCTTGTGTGCCTCTCTGCCCCCATCATCTTCATGTTGCTCTGTCTTGCTTTGAGCATCTCTGCCCTCCATTCCACGGTCTCCGTCTTGCTCAGTCTCGCCAGGGTCTATGCTCCCTCCCTCTGTGTTGCTCTGTCTCGGTGTATGCTTCTCTGTTCCCCGCGTCTCTACATTGCTTTGTTTCGCTGTGTGCTTCTCTGTCCCCCACCTTGGTCTTCGTGTTGCTCTGTCTCACTGCTGTGTTTCTCTGCACCTCCACCTCCGGTCTTCATGTTGCTCTGCTTCGATGTGTGCTTTGCTGCTCCTCCTCAGGACCGGCTTTAGGGTTGTGCGACTGGTGCGGTCGCACTGGGCACTGACCTGTGGGGTGGGGGCGCGCTGTGACCAGTAGGGCGCTGTGGTTTGCAATATCTTATGAGAGGAGAGATGAGGGGCACTTTTCCAGGTGGTAGGGAGAGAATCTGAGGAGGCCGTCATGGGATATGGGGGCGCCAAAAGTGATTGTCACACTGGGTGCCACCAGCGCTAAAGCCGGCCCTGCCCCTCCTGTATTGCTTCCATCTGCCGGGTTGCTTCCCGCCCCATCTCCATATTGCTCAGTCTCACTGTGTGCTTCTGTTGTTCTCCCTCATGTTGCTGTCTTACAGTAGTGTTTACTGCCACTCCCTGTTGTTTCCATCCCTTTGTTGCTTCCCTCGCCTGCAAACCCCATATTGCTTCCCGCCTTCCTGCGTTTCCCGTTTTGTTTCCATGCCCCTTCCCAGCATTTTTTTTCTTATTAGTTACCGATCCAACCCACATGGGCAAATAAAAAGTGCCTGTGTCATCTTGAGGTGTACCATGCATACAAACTGATGAATCTGTACGCACCAAAAGTAAAAAAAAAAAAGTTTTTAAAAATATTTTTTTAGCTATGATGCACAGCATAAGGGATTCTTCCCCACTACAGAGGTATTGTGAAACTCTTGACTTAACTGATAAAGGTATTATTATTTACTTTCTGCAACATTGGTGTTGATGGCACAGAAGAGTTATTTGTGCCATATTTTCCAGAAAGTGACAGGCAATGTTAATGAGTTCTATTTGCAGTTATGGTATGTAAATTTACCCCATCAGGGCATCCTAAAAATGTGACATTTATTCGACTTTGTGGACCAAAGTTTTCAATAAAATGTGTGTGGTTCTTCCTGCGCAGTGATTGACTGGAAAGTTGAAGCTGAAGAAAGGGGAGGGATTTTCTTCTAACTGTTTACTTTTTGTGTATTTAATGTTAACTTACTAAAGGCTTATAGTGTCAAAGGTAGAGAATGCAGCATGTTTTTATAAAGCGTATAGCATCTCACATTTGATACAAGAAAAGTTCGGCTTAAAAAGGATTAGAAAATTAGAAGGAAAACAATCTGGACACTCTTTCCTTCACATTTGTTATTGGGGAAAGTAAACACCATGGAGAGTGGGCACATTTCCCTATGACCTCAGCATAACTTTTAGCGAATCTTGGTTTTTCAGTCAGTGCTGGTTTGTTAAGAATTGTGAGACTTGTAGGTCCACTCTCTTAACAGGAAAATATATACCATTCGCTCTAGAATGGTGCTGGCTATTTTCTCTGCAACAAGGCTGACTTTTCCAAAAGAAAATCTTGGGATACAATATTAAATACTAAAACTTTATCTCAGGAATGTGACTAGCCAGAAAAATAGTTAATCAACTATTTTAATACTTATTAAAAATCCAGTTCAATGGTGAAGTTGTTTCTTTTTTTATACATATGGCCGAAAAGTAACTTTTAGGAAGTAACCTTGTCCTGTCAAACATGGAAGCTAAATCTGCATTTTTCTCTCCCATTTCGGCCAGCCAGTCGCTTGAGGTGGGTAGTTAGCCTCCACTACTAATAACCCTATTTCTTACAGTTTTGAAATTCCTTGGATGAGCAGAACACGCTAACATGATCTATCTGGAGACTCTTGAAACCTAAATAGAGGGGAGCTGTATCCGTGCCTGATTCTCAAGATATCCACGAAAGATTGATTTACATGAAACACATCTACATTTAACTCACTAATTTAGATAGTAATTTGTAATACTTTACGGCTTAGTTTAGTGGTTAACAGACGACCCTGTTTAACACATACTGCATCATATATTCATTACAAGGCTGAATGGGCATTACTTTTTTCCATTTTATGCTATGGCTCCAGAGAGGTCGTTGAAATTACCCTGTTACATCTGAACATCAAGTAGTCATATAAATGTTTAGTACTGTGTGTAAACTGAGGCACTCCTGAAATCAGGAGTGGGATTATCATATCTTTGTTAGATTCAGTCTTACATCCCCGAATGCTCTACTGAGCAAATATTATTGGGCATTTGGTGTATGTGGCCCTGGGGTGTATAGATTGGAAGTGACCAAGCAGTCACAGCTCACACACCCAGCTCATTCCCATCACCGTGTCATATGGGGACACAGGATAAAAATATGAATGCTTGATCAGGGTGCTCTGGGATCAACAAGTAACCTAATGCTCCTGTTGCTTGGCCAGTGCAAACCACTTTCAACTATGACATATGGAAGAAAAAATAGAGCTACTGTACGGCATGGCATGTGCTGGTAAATAATCTTGATAGCAACAAGGATATGGTCTCATCAAGGTCTGAAATAGTTCCTTCTTGCTGTTGTATCCTGCTTCTAGGAATAGCCATAGCCAAGTCTCCAGGATGTTCTTACCGTGAGAGCCACGCTTGTGTAATTGGAGGCTCTTAGAAATGCTCCCATTTGTCCATCCTATTTGGACTAAGTATGACAGTAAAACCTTTGAAATGCCCAACATGGATCAGTTTGATTCACTTGGGTGTCCTGTTGCGGTGTTTGATCCACCAGGACTCAAAATGCATTCGTTTTTATTACTGCCATGTTTTGGCTTCATTGTGTTGTGAGTTTTCTGGCCATGCCAAAAACGTGCGATTCTTGCTGTAGGCCCTAGTTTGAGATTCCTGCTGCGGTGGTGCGAGACAGTATAACGGAGAATCAAACCGTGTGGAATTTATTGATTATGTCAAACGTTTGTTTTGGAAATACATGTCCCTGCATCTCAGAAATGTTCTTTCTGCGGTTACCACTTTCCATTGATTAACATGAACTTAGCTTCTAACGATACCATGAACATGAGGAGGCCTGGGAGCATGTCAAAACTCTGTCTCAAAGAGAAAGTCGATTCAGCAGAACAAAATCCAGTTTTCTCCCACGGATTCCACCTTCTGGTGATTCATAAAGGAGCGGCTCTCACAGCCATCTCCAATAGGATGCTTCCATTTAATTTCCAATAAGTGGTAATCGCAGTTACCTGATCTACTGTTCTATTTTTTTTATTCTTAAGTTACTTCCTTCCATCTGTTTCAGGGTATTACCCTTTCTCAATTCCTGGAGTAGTTGATGCTTGCTTCATCCACCCTCTTTCAATGTTTTTACAGGTTGTCATTGGAAGCCACACTCAATGGCTTGCCCCTGCCATCTAGTCTTTGGCTTTCACTTCTTCTCTCCTCTCCTGCCAGCTCAAGACATGTCTTTCCATGTGCATCCCTTTCAGAAGGAGAAGAAGGGAGTTATTTCTAAACCAGGTTCCATAGACCCTGTTCTCTCCTGCAATCCTTGTACTGTGCATTATTCCATCATTCAAAGGAGATTTGGAACTGCTATGAAGTGTGACCCCTCTATGGTGGTGGTCTCCTTTCCGCATACTTCTTTCTTGTCACATGCATGGCAAGCGGATGTTGCTGAGGTCTCCCAGCTGTATTATATATTGCCCATCTCTTTACGACGTACTCCGACCATGTGTTTTTTCATTTCTCCAATACTGGACTTGAAATCTGGAGGCTGGGGGGTCACACCCAAATCCTCCACAAAGATTGATCATATTTCAAACAAAACTATGCACGCGAGCAAAAAACGTGATGTTTCTTAATTAGAAATATATAAATTCCTAGTTCAGTCTCCTTTACAAATATTTTTGCCTCTGTACTATGGCCATTGCTCATTAGCCTCATCATCAAAATTAACATTATTGAAAGGCTGAATAAGTCTCTTGTGTCTTAGGGTTCATATAAAAACCCCATCTGACTTGAATTGTTGCTTTTAGAAAGGAGAATAGCCTAAGGCGTAGGTAGCTTAACATCTCTCCTGGCCAGACGTTTCCCCGAGCCCTCTGATGCAGATGGTAATTGATAAATCCTGTGATTGAACTAATGCCAGTACGTCTTCCTGGTCCACCTACTTCAAAGGTACTGGAATCCAGATCTGCTCTCACTGTATCATCTACATTGCTGTCATCTTTTGAGAGTCTGCAGAGCTGCAGGAAGGACGGCTGTGACAACACCTAGATAATCTTTGTAAAACTGAGCCTGACACTCCCAGCTCCTGTTTCCCTGGTATGGACTCCTGAAGCAGAGTGGGTACTCTGCCCCCCTAGCCCTCAGCTGACTTCCAAACAATAGAAAAGGAAAAGCTTCCACTTAAGGTGTAAATCTGAAAGGAGATGCTTTCCTTACTCAACTCTCCACTCTTCTAGTAGAGCTGGCGAGAAAGGCTGGATTATTCAACATGACAACAGACCAAAGAGACTAGAACAGTAAACTATCCCCTCAGACCATGTCTCTAGTTAACCCAGCCACTGTTTTCTCCCAAGACTGAAGCTTATATCCTGTTATCAGGCTCAATGTGTGTAGACTATTTATTATGCATGTGGGCATGATGTCTTGTCAAAGCGCAGAGAAGGGGAAGTGTTCTCACTAAAACTTTCCACAACGTGGGTTTCCTTGCAGTGTGATTGTCTATAGGCCCAGTGTTTGAATAGAACTGTTTTCTAGCCTCTATCAAAGAGATATTTGTTGTCATGTGTTGCATCGTGAATACTTTAACCCAGGAGCTAATTTGCAACCTTGTGAAACCTCTTAACGGCATAAATAGAAAGTAGTTATTTTCTGACTGCTAGCCTTCGCTTCGGTGGTAGTCGGCTGTGTTCTCTTTGGGAAGCACACTGGCTCCCATCCTCCTGAAGCGGCACATGCACATACCTCTACTGTTTGAAATGCATAGACAGCCACAGAAGATCAGATGAGGGATCTGGTTGCGTGCCAAACCAATGCTTCTTTCGGTCTATGAGGGCTATGGAGGTTTGTCATGGGATCAGATGGACCTCCCCGTTTGCTCCTGTACATTATAAGCATGGTATTCTGGTTTTACTTAGCAAAAGGATACAGAGACCTTTAGGGAACCTGCATTCATTCATTGCATGGGTGACCAGCCTGCAAGACCTATGCGTCTTGGTCATCACCATGAGAAAGTATGCTTGCATTGCATAATGTCTCCTCTGTGGGTTTCCACCGAAATGTCTCAATGAGAAATGCTGTGCATAGATTCAAGATCAGTCACATGCTGATCACGAAAGACCTTAAGTACTGGTGTGAGGGAAGAAGTGAGTGAGAAAGAAAGGAATAGGTCAGTACAAAGAACACATAAGTCAGTGCTGGAGTCTTCGGAGGATTCATTAACTGTTGGAAGAGAGACTTGCAGCCTAAAGAATTAGGATTCCCATTAGACCTGTGGTTTCCTGAAGGTAACCATTGAGTGTTGACATTGAAGCAGCAGTTTTAAGGCCAAGAGCACTGTAGTGGGGTGGTACATGAGGGAAGAAAGATCTGAAAGTAATTCATGCAAGCTGAAACGGGGGTGCTTCGAGATTGCTAGAGACGGTGCCTCGGAAAATGTAGATTCTTTGCTGGCATGTACTTGAAGATGATTGGAATCGATAATGAGGAGAATGGCCCATAGAGAGGTTACTGAACCAAGGTGAGAAATTTGTAAACGCATTTGTCATTTGAAACTTGTTTTCCCGGTGTGGCGGTGGATGCGCAGTGCAGCAGGGTAAACAGTATTTTGCTGACAAAGTTGAGTATTATGTCTATATAGCATGAAAGAGTGAAGTGGGAGAATAGGGCAAGCCACTGATATGCCATTAAATAGGGTCATGCTTTTGATGAACAATTCTAAAATGTCCCAAGCTGTGATGTCAATGCCACATGCTCATCATTTCATGTCCCTCTAACTTTCAGGTTCCTCGCTTCAGACCCTCCATGCAGCTGAATTCTAGACCAAAGAAATGTAGATTTCACTATAATTCCTTTTTCCTCCAGTATTCTATGTACGCTGTTGTTCTCCAAATCTAACACAGAAATCTAAATAGAAGTGTAATAAAAACAGTTTCTTTCTTCTTGTAATGTCACAGACACTTCATATTCAATGGTTAGGTTGCACAAAGTCCAGTCTGATAATCTTGACAGTCCTTTTCTGTAGGCCGGAAGCCATTAATGGGCAAATATACTAACCTTTATTCCATGTGCAAATACTCCGATTTGGAGTTTGCACGTACAAAAAAAACTTTCTCTATGTATCAAACCCTTTTTAGGACTCAATAAAGTTTTACAACTCCTAAAATGGGATTGTAGCTGGATATCAATTCGATATTTAGAAACAACATGATTTGGAATCCCTTCCAAATACCAAATCTAGACCCTCTGTATCAATGGTTTGCAACCCCCTTTTCCAGTCACTTACTATTGAAAAGGTACCTCCAAGTATCTTTATTTAAATGCACTCACAGACATGGTGGTCTTCTGAGCCTTGCAGGCCACCATCCCAATGACCATATCCAATCTTAATGAGTCTCCATTTGTAATCTACACAATGAGTAATATTTAACAGGTCTGATTGCAGCCACATCCAATTAGCAATATTCTGAACCAACCTATGAGCATACAGGTCTGTTCACATAATTCGATACTGGTTGCAACAGTACTGATTTCAAATTGCCACCAGTTTTTGAGAACAGAATAATGAAACATCTGGCCCAAAGTTTCAGTACTCCATGAGATTGGGCTGGACAGGCTACTTAAGATCTTCTTTCTGAACCGATCTCCCAGTGGGAGACTTTGGATGAGAAAAGAAAGTAGCTTCAGTGACCTTGATTTTCCCTTTCCCTCCATTGAACCCCACCTGAAGAAAGAGTCTGAGTTTCCCTGTGTCTCTGGCCCCAGTCACTGCATCATTTCCACTCTCATTCAGTGGCGGTTGGCAACCCACAACATTGGTGAGTCTACATAAGTAAAATGAAACAAAATACAAATAAACATTTACATTTTCAAATGAAAAAAATTCCCTTACCTTTTTAGGCTTCAGCAAATACTTGGTGTTCTCCAGCCAGCTCCCGACTCTTCTAGCACAGGTCTTGCAGCTCCTTATCCAATCCAGACACTGCTCTCATGCTGCTTGAGAGAAGTGTCTGGATTGCCTGGAGCAGGATGCTTCAGCACTCCAAAGAGCACTGAAGGGCCTGTGCCTACTCTTCAACTGGGTTGGAGCGGTTGAATTACGCATGTCTGTTTGGCCGTAATAATGTAGCCAGCCGTTTGGCAGTAAGCCAGAAAACTAAAATGGTAATAAAATACTTTTATTACCATTTCTTTTTCCTGCTACCTGCAGCTGTGTGGGGAGTTGGGTGGCACTCCTCCGCTCCCATGGGGGAACAGCCACTGCTCTCATTCCTCTTTACATAGTTCTTTCCAGTTATCAAGTGCCACCCATTTCAATTGCACTATTTTATTGTTGGCTTGGTGTTTGTCCGCTCCTGTTTCCTCGTTCTCCAAACTCAAATGTAGTTCTTGCTCCAACTTTTCTCTGTGGCTTTTTGTCCTTTGAAAGACCTGAGGTCTCAGTCTGTATGAAAATGTTCAAAACATCTCCAGATCTCTTTCTAGATGCTCCCCAATGTTCCTTCAGCTTCTCTGCTTTGGCACTTAGTTGACTTCAGAGATCAGCGGCAACATCACAGATGGCGGTCCATCTTCCAACTACCAAAGAGCTGCTTGAAGAGGTGAGACCGCCATGGTGGCCTCTTTTCTACCCTATCAGAGGCAGAATTAGACAAGTTCACCAGAACACCACTGACTGAGAATGTAATCCCAGAGTTAACTGTACCCTGCCTCTTCATCCTTTTCTGCCTAGTAGATCTTTCTTTCCCTGGATCTTCAGCATCCGGTGTCTTCCCTATATCCTTTAGACAAGATGGCGTTCAATTACCAGGAACTGCTAAAGAGTCGAAATGTCCATGAAAAAGATGGGCGTGGTCAGGCTCCATTTGTGCTTGCTCTAATTAGATCATGTCTAAAGGTTTTCTCTTTTAATGGAGTCCATTGGCATTCCACCAAAACATGACAATGTCCCTGGCTTTATAAAGCACTTTCTCTATTAGGAAGTTTTGGAGGCTGGGCATAAAGTTTAGCCATTCGTTTCTTTCAAAGAAAGGTCCAGTAGAAAGCTTTCAGAGACATTTGTTGTCCCCTCTTCCCTATTTATTTTAATTGCTTGCAATCCAAGAAACGTGGCTTATAAAGAAAGGGCTTTCCACCTATTAGTATTTCAATATGGTATTTGGGTTCCAATAAGTCTTATGCTATAGCCAATGTGAAACCCCTCTTAGTCCGCTGAGTTTTGCCTTCTAGTTTATTAACCATTCAAGTGCCTGAAATCATTAGGGGTACAAAAGGGGGTGGTGATTGACGGAGCATCTGAATCAATCAAACACTCACACCCAGTCAAAAGATCTGGGTTTAATCCATCACCGTTCTTTAGCCCACTCTGCCACCCAGTTCAGACATGGCTATATTCAAATCAGTCTGACCCTGTGCCTCATGGGAACAGTCCAGCCCGAACTGCCAAGCCATGTCTTACCTGGACCAGAAACAAGCTTCCGAGGACCGGTTTCTGGCATTCCAGCAGTCTTCAGCCCGGCTTGCTTGAATCCAGTGGCAAAGTGAGCAAGGGACTCACGTCTGAGCATACCCTGCCACACTTATGGCGGCCAAAAGCGGTACAAAAGGGGGTGGTGATGGACGGAGCATCTGAATCAATCAAACACTCCCACCCAGTCAAAAGATCTGGGTTTAATCCATCACCTTTCTTTAGCCCACTCTGCCACCCCAGTTCAGACATGGCTATATGCAAATCAGTCTGACCCTGTGCCTCATGGGAACAGTCCAGCCTGAACTGCCAAGCCATGTCTTCCCTGGACCGGAAACAAGCTTCCGAGGACCGGTTTCTGGCATTCCAGCCGTCATCATCCCCTTTTGTATCGCTTTGTTCGCCCTAAGTTGGCAGGGTATGCTCAGACGTGAGTCCCTTGCTCACTTGGCCACTGGATTCAAGGTAGCCTGGCTGATGAGAATTATGAATCCGAAACCGGTCCCAGGATGCTTGTTTCCGGTCCAGGGAAGACATGGCTTGGCAGTTCGGGCTGGACTGTTCCCATGAGGCACAGGGTCAGACTGATTTGCATATGGCCATGTCTGAACTGGGGTGGCTGAGTGAGCTAAAGAATGGTGATGGATTAAACCCAGATCAGTTGACTGGGGGTGAGTGTTAGATTTGCTCAAACGCTCCGTCCATCATCCCCTTTTGTATCACTTTAAAATCATTAGAGGCTGTTAGCAAGACTGATGCTGCATTAATGCTGTTGTTGGCAACTGTTATGAAGGCACACCTTGAAGCCACAACAGAGAGGATATTGTAACAAATGGCATCTAAGTGCACTTGTTGCTATGTGAGTGCCCAAACGGTGAATGGTAATTTTGCCTTTTAATTTTGTAAATCCTTCCACCTGATCAGTGGTCGGCGAGATATGAAGCAGACTTAGAAAGGATGTATCCAGGAGTACTGTGCATTCGCATACCCCAGCCTCTTGTCTTTAACTGTTAGCCTCTTCAATGCATCAGGTCACAGTGGGCGTGTGCAGAGGACGGCCGGGGGCCGTTCGAACAGTGCACGCGTCATTTATTTTTGCACCGTGGCGAAATGTCTGCTGCGGCGAAAAGGTTAAGATTGCAGTTGCTTGCATTGCCATTAGGTGGCACATCCCTTGCATGCTAGCAATATAAGGTATTCTAGATACATAGGAATGTAGACCTTGCATTGTGACCAGCTCCCCCACCCTACTATAGTTTACTGCCACAAGGTGCGTCCCTAAATTATGTCTTCCTATAGAAGAATCTTTCACTTTTGTGGACTACACAACCAACTTGTTTTTTTGTGCGATATATTTGCACATTTTAAGCTCTCACCTTCTAGACATTACAAGCCGTCTGTTTGCGAAAAGACATATTGTCAGCTTACAGTGGGCTTAGCACCCGTCCATTGCTTACCATTGGTTGGCTTCCTTCTCATTTGTTTGCTTTTTACTTGTCGGCTTGTGTAGACTTTCCTTTCTCTTCTTGTGTATGCCCCTCCCTTAGAGTATGGGGTCATTAGTTGGGTCCATCCACTGCCTCCTTGCCGGTCCTACATTTTTCTTCTTGGTGCATGCCATGAGAGCGCATGTATTTTCCAGCTGTCTCCACAGTTACTTCTATTCTCTCATCTCCGTCGCCATCCATATTGCCGTCTCTCACACGTGTCCTACCCCACCCTGTTCCCGTTGTGTTGTGCTTGAACCTCATGTGCGTCCCATCCTCTCCCCCCAACTCCACATTGTCTTTTTAGCCCTGCCTCCTGTGTTGTTTCCTTCTTAACGTGTTGCTTCCCCGCTCCCTCTGTGTTGATTCTCCACATCCATTCCCTCTGTGTTGCTTCCACCCACCCACGCATTCCTTGTTGCTGCCCCCACCACTTTGGGGAAAAAACAATTATGTGCTGCTTTTTTAAAAATGTTACCAATATAACTTAAATTGGTCAATTAAAAAAAAAGCACCTGCATCATTTTGTAGGAAATGCACATGTGTGTTACGTGTGCCTAAAAGTGACATGGCTAAATCATAACCTTTAATTTAATATTGCTTCCTCTTAAGCCATTCTGCACAGCATCTGGATGCTGTAAAGCATGGTTAAAACAAATTAGCGAAGCCAATGGGGCTCAAGGCCGAGACCTGTTGGTTTTATCAATGCTTGCTAGCCTACATTTTCTTACACAGTGTGACGTCCTTCAGAAAAATGTTTTGCAGTCACCGTCCATGCCGATTGCCAAACACTTACAGTGTACCGCTCATGTGTCAAGTGCAGCGTCATGACCCAGAAGAAAAGAACATTGGAATATCGGTGGTCACACCAGGCATGGCCTATCCCTTTACACAGATCGAAGTGTACATTGTGTTTATTTGAGAATCTGGTGGCCAGTTAAGGTGGGGTGAAGTATTGTAGCAAAACACACACACAGCAACACTGTTGAAGTGAAGTCAAATGTCTCAAAGTCAGATCGCCTTCTTAGTATGAATTTGCTGTATCTCATTCCGAGCACTAATTCCAATTTAATTGCGAGTGGCCCGAAGCCTCTTCAATAGGAGTAACAAATGGTTTGATTTCGTCGACTTCATCAGGCTGCATTTTAAATGCGACACACTCGCCCGGCTCGAATGCCAATGAAGCAGTGAAGTAGCTCTCTGTTTACTAATTATCCGTTTTTACTTCAAGCCACGCTGGCTGGCTTGTCTGATTAAATCGGATTTGTGGGATCGAGAGCAGCTAGCAGAGTTTTCTCCATAGTAAACGAGATTGAAACTATGGAGCGCCTGGCTGCACACTGTAAATGATATTTCCTTTTAAAGGAGACGCCTCTTCCCACCTTCATTTCCACCATGATTTTCCTCCGTAGTTCTATTCTTGTATTTTTTTCCAGAGGGACTTATTTGTTCTTGTTTGTGTCATTTCCATCTGTCTTGCTTTACTTGCTCATGTAATACTTTTCAGTCTTCTTTCCATTGTCATTCAATCTTTCTTTCATTCCTTTTATTTAATTTGTTTTTGTTCTCTCTCCGCCCTTTTCTACTGAACTTCCTTTTTAACTTCTGTATCACTTACTCATTTTCCTTTTTCCAGCCTAGCCATTCTAGCTTTCTTGCTTCTATTTTCTCCCAATTTCCCTCATAGTGTTTTCATATTTTGGTTGATAATTGTCCTTTCTCTCTATTTTTTGTTAATTTTTTCTAATCCGTGACATAATGCATATGCTTCATTGGCCACATACGCAACATACACTTGGGGTGTTAGCTGTAGGCACCTTTCACATCAATGGTTGCGCTCTTGTGCCGTAGAAACAACCTAGAATGAGAAGCGGAATCAAAACAAAGTATAAATTGGACTGCGGATTGTCTCAGCCAGTGTCAAATGGCTCTTTTTAGTGGGCGAAAAAACCTTTAACAGAGAATAGTGAGGAAAGATCATTAAAGATCATTAATTGAGACCTTTTCTTTCTTCTGCACCGACTCCCCTTGTGCATCGTAAGACCCTGTGCCAAGGTGGAAAACTTCAGATGATGTTTACAAGGGCTTGTTGCCCTGGGCTTGGCACACAGCAGGTTCTGGCACTGAATGTTTAAATGACGTGTGCCCTCGGACTCGCATGTCTAAGCTGTCTGCCTCAGATTTGGAGCTTTATATACATTGTTTCTTTTTACAGCTTGCATCCTCGGATTGCTGGCAATCTCGGAAAGCTTTTCCCACTGTACTCCTAAAAAACCTTCATGAAAAATTGACCTGGATTTACTCCCACTTGATTCCTCTAATTCTTTTCCTCAGAGTGACCCTCTTCTTACCTTCCATCCTCGCGTGCCTTCTATTTCTGAGTATAGTCTTTTGTCAGTCTCCTGTCTGTCTACTTGAATCTCTCTTATTGTAATTCTGCAACTGGCTGACACCACATTTCACAGACCACAACCCCCCCCCCCCCGTTCTTTAAATCTGTACCCCTGCAACCTAAGATTACCTAATCTCCGCCAGCCTATCTCATCAACTAATCACCAGAAACCACGTAGTCTCCACTAATGCTCACACCTAACTGGTATTAATATAACTTATCACAAAGTAACTGGAGTAAATGCATGCAAGTTTTTTACTTGAGAGCGCATAACTAATTGTAATAACCATCAATGACCATTGAATTAACCACTAACCTTGGGCTTCGAAGTAGCAGTTAAATGCCTCGTCAGGTGTAGTATGGCCTATATAAATGCATTTACAATCACAAATTTTTTTATGATTAAATGGTTAACCCCCTCCCCCCCTTCTCCCTCAGCTCTCTTCCAATTTATCCTTCTGCACCACTCATAAATGTTTCCATGCCAGCAAACCGGCCTACTGTTTGAGAAAATCTCTTTCTAGACAATTGTGTTCCCATGACAAGCAACACCAGGCCAAATCAAAGAAACAGGAAACAATAATGCAAGCAAGCATTTCTCTTTCCAGATCTTTCTAGAACACTTTCCCCCTTTTCATACACATAAAGCTAACTTTAAATCTGTCTTTTTGGCAATCACTCTGATCCCCTTGCCAATTCCAGCCCTACATTTGTCGACTGTTTATGACTTCTCATTTATACATCTAACCTCTTGTTAGTGCCCCTGTTGGTTGTTCTGTTAAAAATAACCAGGACAGTGCTGTGCTTCCATGATTCATCTTTGCACTGGTAGATTTTTAAACCACCTTTTTAACTTGTATCCTTAGTATATTTCTATCAAAATCCATACCTAATGTGTTGGTGTTTTTAAAAAAAACTTAGCCTAGGTTCTTCACAGGACCGGGCTGAAAACCAAACTCTCCCCTAGCTAAAATATACAAAGCAGTGCTGCACTGCAAGAGACTGCAACCACAATGGAGCAACAGGTGTGTGGTTGGACACAGCAGTCCTCCATCCTACTCTGAAGGCAGTCCAAAAGATTTGCTACTTTTTCGTTGCACCGTACACCTATTCTCACTTTTCCTTTTTTTTACTTGTTTGTCTGCTTTTGTGAATGACTGTGTAGCCTTCAGTGTTCCCATTGGCTTGTATCTATTAGTGTGCTATGTACGGTATCCCGCTTATCCATCGGTGATAGGTTTTCGAACCCTATATTAAAAGGTGTTAATGTTGCCTCAAACTGGTCATTCCCACCAGGTTTCAGACATGCTGCTTGAGTGGCGGAGGGTTTGATTGCATTCCTGTTGTATCCCTCTTTGTACATATGTTGGGCTCACAATGAACCCTAATTTAGGATTGCTGTCTTTAAGGTGCAAACTGAGATTACATATCTTGTCCTATTTTGCTTTGGCAGTCCATTTGCAAGCTAGCTACGGATTGGGTACCATCCGTTGATGTGGACTGGTAGCAAAATTGTGGACTAGTAGCAAAATTGTGAAATTATGTAGATCGGAAAACAGGCTAGCTCCCTCAATACGTATTATATAAAACTAAGTGTGCCGGAAAGCCTTTGAGGTGTGTCTACATGTCTGAACAACTTGGAAAGAATAACACGATGCAGTGCTGAAAAGAAAGCCGTTCCCCTTGGTTGTAAATTCCGATGTTATCATGCTGCAAATAGCTAGGGCACTTGATTTATGCAATTCGGCGGGTGCAGGTTGTCCCCACATACTTATGGGTTTGCCACATTGTTTACAATTTTACCAAAACAAATTTTGTTTGTAGCTCAAAAAGATCAAAAGTTACTGAAAACATGACAGGTTTTTGCCATTCAGTGGGAGACCCTGTGCAAAAGTTGATTGGTCACCTTTCAATTGACCTTGATGTATTTGAGTCCACAACTGTTACTAAGGCGGGTAGAACCTTTGCCCCAACAGTGTTACCATCTGCAAAAAAGACAAGATACTGCAGAAATAATCACAAAAGGTGCAGCAATACACTGCATAATTTGCCTTTTCTTGCTGTATAATGTAGTCAACCATGCTGCTTAATTTGGTCCTCCCTTGTCGCATAACCCCTTCGATGCGCCCAGCGGCAGTCACGAGCAATACCTCCGTAGTGCTGCTCACGTGTGTGGCCGACGCGGCCCCGCCCACTCAATAAAACCACCGCACCACGGTGGAATTGCCGCTGTGGTTAAGCGGAGAAGTACAGTGGCTACGCTTTTAGCTTGTCTCCCCAGCAAACATCAGTGGCACACATTCCTCTTCTGCCCTTAGGTTTCGGAACATGAAAAAGGGCATAGAAAGACAGAGACCGCCCACTCCTGCGATCGAGGCTTTGAGTGTGGAATCATTGATCTATAATTTATGAATCCTGGTTCTTCCATTCCACCCACTGCAGGACATTCCATAGGGCAATCCGTATGTTTGCCACAAGTATTACTTGTATGTTGGGCATGTCATGCTATACATGCCTGCAGCTTTTAGAAGTCTGTAGATGCTTTCAGTTTTTCTGCAAGACCCAGTCGTATTACATCGCCTCTAAATGCTTCAAATGGACAATAGGTTGCCTTTCTGTAGCACAAGCCAGCTTTTTAATACAAAAGCCCTTCCCCAACACATGAACAGGCTGACATTTTATTCACATGATCACAAAGGCGGACTGTAAGTTAGAAAGAAATAAAAAGGAATATTTAGAAAGACTGTCTGAATGATTATTTGAAGGAGAACATTTTCCCAGTGCACCATTCCATTTTGAATATTTTATTCACATCCTCAATGATGTTTGGCAGCCTGGCAAGGAGGAAGCCATCAGTTCTTCTGTGTCTTATCGGAGCTATGGCGTGCCATAAAAACACAACTCAGTTAGTGACGTGAGCTCAGAGTTTGCAAATCCATAATAACCTAGTCCTCTTAGAAAACTGCGCGTAGCCTTAGAGACTAGAACTGTAACCCCAATCTAGGAGTTCTTTGAAAGACTTGGGGAAATTGTGAGGTGATCTAGGGGCAGAAAGAGAGTTTTAATGAAACCTCTCGCAGTACTCCATCAAACTATGGGATCCACAAAAGGGTCCTCAATAGTGAACAGATGAGGCTATTGGAGAGTAATCTGACTTGGGCCGTTGTGAAGAAAACCAGGGAGGGAAAATCTAAGCTATCAAACTTTGATAAAAGACCTATTTGTGAGAGATCCATAGAAGCCCGGTGACAAGTGCGGTAAGGCTCAAAACAGACATTTGCCTTCTTTTTACTTCAAGTAGTGCTAAGGGAATAATGTGGTATTGCTGTCACTTGTAAGTTGGAATGTAGGCAATGCAGTGGAACACAAACATTTATTATAGATTTTAGCCATTATGGCATTTGCTGCCACCAGTGGAGGAGTGTGGCTCAATGGTTAGAGCGGCAGACCCTGATGCAGAGTTCTGGCCAGGGACCAGGGTTCGATTCCCGCCTTGGTGGGGTCTCGGGCTCAATTTCCTTGGACCTGTTAATTCTCGCCTCGGTGCCTATTCTAATCATGGGCCCCACGCTGCAACTCTGGGCAATAGCTTGCTTAGCCTTCACTCCGGCCCCAACAACGCTAAGGATGCCTGGCTTCACCCTGGGGGTGCCCAGGAGTGGACACTTCACAGGGAAAGCCAGGAGGGGTTCCACAGCGGTATGAGTATCAGCGCCAGGAAGCCGAATAGGCGACACCGCAAGGTGACTGTCTGGTGACAGTGCGCTCTATAAGTACCATGACATTTACATTTATATTTAGCATGGAGACTGCTTGCACCATTCTGCAATGAAGCGGACACGGATGATGGAACCAATGAGGGTTAGTAGTATGGATAACATAACAGACAGGTACAGAGGACATGTAAGCCCCCTGAAAACCTACTAGCCTCTGGTGTGTTGACTGGTTTTCACCAGCCTGCCACCAGAGACACGTTTCTGATGCCCAAGGGTGAGGGCCCCTGCTCTCAGGGGGCCATAAAATGAGTCTGCTCTGGCAGGTTTTTTTTTTTTACCTTCTCTCACAGGATGACCTGCAAATTAGCATTCCAAGGCAGGTTAGCTTCAAATGGCCTACTGCCTTTGGTATGCAAATCTGGTTTCTCTCACAGGAGAACAAACCAACGTCCTTCGTCCAGATCCATTTGGGGCTTAGACTGGCAGGAAAATTAGCTAGTCTGATAGGCATGTCCAACCTCAGGCTAGTGCAAACCCTAAGGTGGGCTAGCTGAAGTGGAGGTGACTTTTCAAAGTTAGCCATCTTGGTGATGGCAAAATCTGAATTTCTGGAACAGGGTTATAACCGCCTCCCCCAGGAAGTGGCCATAGGGGGCGTAGTGACCCCAAGGGTAGGTATTCAATTGGCTACTATCTTATACTCCCCTAATGCCCCTAACTCCAGTATTTAGTGGAGTCCCTGACACCAGATAATCAGATCCTGCCAAGAAGTGCCAAAGAGCCCCGAAAGTAAGGACTGCAGAAGACGCAACTGACTTGCCACCAGTCCTGCTGGCTTGTTCACCTATTCTCGTAATTGTCCCAACCTTGTCTCACCCTGCAAGCTGCTGATCCTCCAAAGCCTGGGAGGACTGCCAGCACTTCTCCATAAACACAGGAACTTCAGTGGAAAAACTGAGCGGTTTCCCTGCATCTTAAAGGTACCAAAAACTGAGCTGAGAGGCTCCAAGACCGCGAAAGCCCAACAGCGGGAAGCACCACTGCACCGTGCCACCTAGCCCGAGCTGAAGAAGGCCAATGGTATCGGCGTGGTCCCCAGACCATCCAGACACGAAGCCTATCTTGGGTCACCCCACTGTGGACTTTCCGAAGCTGCCTGCACAATCTGTTTGCAGGCCCCATCTACTACGACTGCTCTGGGTGACAAAAATCTGACGTCGAAGGACACCTCTGCACCCGTCGCCTCTGGCTCGTGGCGAAGAGGACCAAAGGTATTATCCCCACCTCCCTCCATCCCCAAGCATTGTGAGATCTGAGCACCCCTGTTGGTTCAACCCAATGGGACTCCCAGTCCAACACTGCAGCATCTGTTCATGAAGGCTGATTCCCATCAACTTGGATTGGGCACCCAATGCTGTATTACACCACTGCAGCTGTCTGTCTTCGTGCCGCTGGAGGTGAACTGCCGGTGCTGCCTTGGATCTTGCCCCATAACTACCTCAAGTCCAGGAGGTCGGTTTTGTAAGCTGCTGCAAAGAACTCGTATGCTGTATTTGTATTTTCTTCCATAGGACAACAGTGCAGTCTCTGAAAAATGCACTGAGTGCCAACTGATTAAATGCACACGTATTTCTCTTTAAAAATGTACTTGCCTGATTGTATTGATTCTGGTGCCGAAACTTATATAAAGATACAGGTTATTTTTATATCTTGGTGTACCCCTCCTTATTTAGTCATGTGCATAATTTTTTGGCTATTGTGCATATTTACAGATGTCTAACACTCCTCTCTGATAAGCCTAAGGCTGTTCGACCACACTATCCCCTGAAAGAGCACTTTGGGATTGCTAGAGCAAGCCCTATCCACTTGTACAGGAACCCCCAGACTCTTTGCACAGCATATCACATTTTTATATACTACATAAAGAGCTTGCTTCCTACACTATTAAAATGAATCCTTGGACGATTTTTCTAGCCTCCTCCAAACTGAAGTTAAACATTATAAGTTGTTATAATGTAAACCAGTGCTTCCTTATGGGAGAGCCAGCCTTTCTACAGAGAAAGATGACTTTGGGTGTTTTTAACTGCAAAGACCCGTAAAAAATAAAAGGCACATGTCCTACTTTTTTAATAGCCTGCACCTTGCCCTAAGGGCATTTAGGGCTTATCTTACGTGTGATGTATACGTATTAAAACTGACATTTTATGCCTGCCTAAAGGTTTATTTTGCAAGGTCAAATTGACAGTTTCAAAACTGCCTAACCAGACTGCAGCGGCAGGTCTGAAGACATGCTTTGCTTTGTCTCTTTAGTGATGACACAATTTATGCTGCAGTCCACCAGTGACATTTGATGTACAGGCCCTGGGTACACTTTTGTAAGATATACTAGGGGCTTATAGGTAATTTAAATATTGGGAGTGCAGCCGATCCAGACATGTTTTAGGAGTCAGAGCACATGGGACTAGGTTAGCAGTGTTCCAGTGTGCAGAGTAAAAAAAAGAAAAAACAGCAGCATCAGTCCAGAAAAATTAGTAGTGACCATACAAAAATAGGCATTTTCCTGCAAGTGGCTTGGTGTTTGCTCAGTGATGCGTTTGGTTATCAACTGCCAACCTTCTCTTTCAGTGGACAATGACATGTGATGTTACATGGTATATTAATTCACAGGTATTGTGAATACCAGGAAGTATTATTAATGCCTATCATTTTGTAAGTGGTATCTGTATGATATGTTAAGTAGTGCTAGGGGAATAATGTGGTAGGGCTGTCACATATAGAGCGCACATCCACAATAAGGTTTCTTGGCGCTAGAACTACAGAAGCAATATCCCAGTTATGCTCTCTTACAGAACAATTATAAGCCAGAGCTGAGGCTTTAAAAGTTTCCTAAATTTGGAAAAACTAGAAGCAGACCTGATATCAGAAGGTAGAGTATTCCAGATACGAGGGGCAAGCGATGAGAAACTGGAGCCACCCAAAGTCGTCTTCTCAAAGGAAGGAATAGACAGAGGATTCAAATGGGAAGATCTTAGGTTACTACCAGGTACATATTTGTGGAAGTGGGCTGAAATAAAGACTGGGCTGCAACTCTGTAAAGATTTAAAAACAATACAGTAGGCCTTGAAGACCAGTGTTGCTCAATTGGTAGGCCGTACAACTCCCACAGCAGGGATGTAATGTGACACCTGCGGGAAACTTGATGCAAGAGACTTGCAGCCTGGTTTTGAAGTAATTAAAGCCTCCCAATTAGGCCCTTAAAAAGGCCCAACTAGAGAGAATTAGCATACCCAGCTCTAGAGAATACCAATGTAATGATGACTCATTTTAAAGCCTCAAAAGAAAGAAGTTTACCAATTTTTCTAATTTTCCGGAGTTGGAAATAGCAGGCGGAGACTATAGCCAATACTTGGGTTTCATTGTCAGTTTGCAGTCGATCACAATGCAGTACTTTTAACTGAATTTTTAAGCTTTGGAGGAGTGCCCATTGAGACAGGCTAGATGGCAGCATTCCACAGGTTGGGTTGTTTACCAATTATACCAATTTCAGTCTTATCTGAATTCAATGTAAGTTTGGTTTTTATTAATCCAATCCTGGATGAACACAATTGTATCCTGTAAGGAAGATTTTGATTCCGGTGAATCCTCAATGATAAAGACCAGTTGCATGTCATCTGCACAATTATACACTTTGACATGCATTTCATTCAAAGCACACATGAAAGGGCGGATGTATAGTTTAAACAAATAGGGAGAAAGGGACAAGCTTTGAGGATCTCCACATGCTAACATGAACTTCGGAGAGCGAAAGGAAGAGAGCATGACTCACTGCACATGATCCGTGAAAAACAAGATAACCCACTCCTGAACGGTACCTTCTAAGCCCGTGGCCCTGACACAGTCCATCAGAATCAGGTGGTCGACTGTGTCAAAGGCCGCCGAAAGATCTAGCCTGGGTTGTCCCTTTATCAGCAACTCTCGCAGATCATCCACTACTGATAAAATAATCAACTCTGTGGAATGAGCTGGCCGTAAGCCAGCTTGATGAGAATTAAGGACGTTGGTGTCTTCTATAAAAGAGCAGATACACCATTACATGTGCCTCAAGTACTTTTTTCCAAGTACAGAAGGAGTGATATCGGACAATTCGTTTTTTAATACAAAAGGATTGTTTCTGACCTTCTTCATTAGGGTCCAGTGTTGTGGAGGGATTTGTAGGCATGAGTGAGCAGCTTGAAGTCCACTCTCTTTTTGATGGAGAGCCAGTGGAGGCCTTGTAGGTGATGTGGCCTTGTCGTGGGATGCCGAGGACGAGTCTGGCTGTGGCGTTCTGGATGGTCTGGGGTTTGAGGAGTAGAGATTTATTGGTTCTGGCATAGAGGGTATTCCCGTAGTCCAGTATGCTGGTTATAAGCGCGTGGGTGGAGGTCTTTCTGGATTCGAGGGGATCCATTTGAAAGTCTTGCAGAGAATGTGGAGGGTATTGAAGCATGTGGAATATACGTGTTGACCTGTTAGTTTATGATGAGGGAGGAGTCGAGTCGGATGCTGAGGTTGCGGGCGTGGTCCGTAGTTGTGGGAGGGTTGCATTTGGAGGTGAACAAATTTTGAGGTATCGAAAAAGAAATTATCTTAGTGGTAAACGCCTTACCTGCATCAAGAGGTTGTTTTAAAAAAAAATGCTGACACCTAACGGAAATGTAAACATTAAGGTTGTATGTAAGGAGGGGTTATCTTTGTTGCAAAACCGTGTAATACACTGTAGTGTGTATGGAATATCGTTGGCCCTTTCCAGAGTGAGATTTACCTTTTGCCATCATCTGACTGTTACCGGCTTTGCCTCTTTCGCAGCCTTTATCTCCATCTCCTTCTCTAGACCTGTCCTCATTGCCATCTTATCGTTAGCTATATCTACGCCCTAAAGCTGCAGATAAACAAACTTTATATTTATAAAATCAATGATGTAAATCCATCTGCATTGGAGATAATCTTGTTTGTTTTTTATCTACCCTATACTGTTAGTTGTTCACCAATGTGCCCGTGTGAGTGCTCCCCGGGTTGTTGCCAGTTCTCAAGCCCCTCATGCTTGACCTCGTATGTCCCTTGCTTTGGCTTCTCGCCTTGAACTTGGGGCCTTTTGTATTTCAATTTGCTTGTTTTTTTGCATGTTTTTCAAAATTAATGGTTTACTGTTTTTCCTGCGTTCGCCTTTTTGCGATTGTCTCCACTGCAGTCCCCTCGGTGTGTGGGGATAGGCTGGTTACCGTGGAAATGATCGGGCGACATGCCTTTGTGTCCGTATTCTGTCTGTTAATTGTTGACAGTAAAAAGCCTTTAAATGCTGGTTAATTTGTAATAATCTTCCAAAAGAAAGAAAACCCATTAAACCGTCAGTTTAATGACTAAAGCCTATTTTTTTCTGCCTTTATGTCCCATTTTAAATCTCTGGGCAATATCTCCATCTGCACTCTTAATTGTTAGTGGCTTAGCAATTCTGTGCATAATCTTTTTTTCGGATATTTGTTTTCTTTTCAGATTCGTAAATCAAAAATGCCAAATCCATTAACCTCATAATATACATGATGCAGTTCCGTTGCGGGTCTGTCACTCAGCTGGAGGAGTCCTTCCTTTATCTTTGGTCACTTTCTTCGGTAGCTCAACCTCTAATTTCTAAGTCCTTCGCTCCACGCAAGCACGGTGGTTTGATTTTTTTTTAGCAAATTAATAGATGAGAAAGACAATTTACGGAGGGTTTCCAGTAAGATTGTTCCATATAGTTCCTACCCTGCTTCAGAGTATCTATACAGTATATTTTGGAAAATGCTTGAGGTGAGACTTGTAATCGGCATGACATGACAATGGAACGACCGTTTCAAGTTCTGATGACTTAATCAGGTACATAGTTGAACTTTTGACCATCTCTAGGTGAAATCTCCCCGGCGCTGCTGAGCTTGTAAAAGTGAAGGGCTCTGCCCATCCAAAAGGGGGTGGTCCTAGTCAGATCTGCTTAGGAGTAGTAGGGTTCTTTGAAAAGCTTTGTCTCCCCTACTTTTGTAAAGTAGTTTACAAGGGGCATGATTTGTCTATGCGGGCCCGTAGCTTTCCACGGAGCAGAAGGCAGGACTGTCGCAGTTTTCACCCCTACTTCTTTCTCTGTTCTTGCAAATGCCGATTTGAGGTTGCTTCCTGGTTAGAAGTGAGGGGTAAGTTTGCAGAGATAGAATCGATTTGTTCCACAGAGGCATTTGAATGCTGGATGTTATACTTGTATGAATTGGAATTGGTGCAACTTCTTCAGGGCTTGGATAATATGTACCTGTCTCCTTGGGTTTAAACAATCTTTCTGCTTTTTTCTGCATCTACTCAGTGTTCTTGGTGTGCTGATCTGGTCCACATTGCTAAAACCCAAATACATGTCAAAAGGTTGCTGAAATTTGCGAACTGTGCAGTTGAAATGGTGAAAGCTTACTAGGGATTCCCATTAGTATGATAAAGTCAAAAATAACCATTATAATCAAGAAAAAGAGGGAATAGTTTTTAGGAGTCAATCTAAAAATTGGGCGCACTGCCTGTATGGAGGCACTAATGAACAGTAGTGTGGTGCAACCGGGTGAGTGGAAAACCATGTAACCACCCAATGGTAGTGTCAGCAAGCTGACATGACCTCACAATTACTACATAGAAGTACCCTATGCACACACTATTAATTTCTGTACACGTAGGTGATAGTACACAACATTCAAAGTAATATATATATATGCAGAGAAACAATTGATGTGAACACAAAGGATGGAAATGAACACTATAGCAAGGGAAGATCCTTATGTTCTTATTTAATTTTCAAGGCTTAACAACAGCCTGCTTACACGTGTTTCATCGCATCACACGAATCTTCAGGGCTGGAAATAACAAAAATAATACTTGTTGTGGAAAGTACACATTCACAGTAGACTGTGATACATCTTGAGCTGATTATAACCGGCGGTGAAGATGAGTATCAAGCTGTATTCTATTGTTACAAGGTGAAAGATCCTGAGATGGTATGTGGAAGACATTATGAAGAGATTATGTCTCAACAGGCCCTTTCGTAACTCAGAATTTTTCTAACTATGTAGCAGACTCTGTTCCAACCCGTATCTAATTACTACTTCCTTCTTTTTCCCCTCTTTTTTCTTTTTCTTTTTTTTCTCCGTCTTCTTTTCTCTTACACTTATACAGACCTTGTGGCTCAAACACAGCTAGCTAGAGGTATGTGTTGGATTGTAGTAGAATGTCAACTACCACGATGTACACGCATTTCACTTAGGTCACAAGAACGTGTGCTGAGTGTCACAACAAGATTATTCCACCATAGACTCACTTTTTCACTGCACACATGCCCTATGTATCTGTGCGGGTGTGCGCACTTGCATGATACTTTTTCTAGCACAAGTTGCTGTTGCAACCACGTACGGTTATATACATGATCTTCAGTATTGATATTACAGCATGATCACCGTTTTGGAAACAGTTAATACACGTGCACTCCACATGCAAGATGCCTTCCACATACCATCTCAGGATCTTTCACCTTATAACAATAGAATACAGCTTGATACTTATCTTCACCGCCGGTTATAATCAGCTCAAGATGTATCACAGTCTACTGTGAATGTGTACTTTACACAACAAGTATTATTTTTGTTATTTCCAGCCCTGAAGATTCGCGTGATGCGATGAAACAAGTGTTGGCTGGCTGTTGTTAAGCCTTGAAAATTAAATAAGAACATAAGGATCTTCCCTTGCTATACTGTTCATTTCCATCCTTTGTGTTCACATCAATTGTTTCTCTGCATATATATATATTACTTTGAATGTTGTGTACTATCACCTACTTGTACAGAAATTATTAGTGTGTGCATAGGGTACGTCTATGTAACCATTATAATCAAAACTATTAAATTTATTAAACCCTATCCAAATGCAAAAACATATATACATCCTAAACAAGTGTTTTTCTAATGTGGGCGAGATCACCCTCTCCTGTGGGTTGGACTCACTCTTACCTATGAGTTGATTGTGCCTCTACTGTGTGCTTTCACCTTCTCCTGTAGGCTTTATTATCCTCCCATTCTCATGTGAGCTTTGTCACCCCGTCCCTTGGATTTCTGACCATCTCCTACAGGGTTTCTCACCCTTTCCTTTATGATGTGTCATCTTGTTCTGTTGCCTATCTCTCCTGTTGACTATTTCATGTTCTTCAATAATCTATGCAATGTGTTTAACAAGCAGATCTCAGGTTTGAATCCACAGTGACCTAGCAAGGCTGACATCAGCCTCAATGTCAAGAAAGAATGTTCGCCCTATGCCTTACATATTTTGGGCTATTTTTATTGAAATCATTTTGAATTGACTTGTCATTTTAGTATTGGGTGGAAGACTTAGTTGTAGCCTTTTAGAATTTTTTTAATTGCCTGTGACAATTCTATTCCTTCGCCGATATCAAACGAAGTTAATGAGCACTGAAATTATATTTTCATTTTCATCTCCAAAAGACTCCGATCGATAAATTTATTGCAAAGTTGAATCATAGCTATCCGAGTTCTAAGCGAAGATTTTGTGGCCATAAATTAACAATTAAGTGTTCTCTTTGCAGAGCAACATATTTTGAAGTAGGGTTTCATGTTGATGCTTTTGTGGGGTCAGCCATGTTTTTGTAAAAAGGAAATACATAACTTGTTTCATTACTGCAGAGGGAACACATGGAAAAGGGCCTGTTGAGGACACGTTGATCAAGGCTGTATTTATTGAACATGTGTCTGAAAAAAAGACACTTTGCTCATATATATATATATATATATATATATATATATATATATATATATATATATATATATATATATATATATATATATATATATATATATATGTATTTCTATGTATGTATGTATTTTTATATGTATTTTTATATATATATGTATTTTTATATATATATGTATTTTTATATATATGTGTATTTTTATATATATGTGTATATATGTATATATGTGTATATATATATATATATATATATATATATATATATATATATATATATATATATATATATATATATATATATATATATATATATATATAATAATATATCTTCGCTCCTAGACACCAAACAGGTCAGCGCACTCGCAGACAGGTGCGACTCAAATGCGGGGGTTCAAGTCAAAAAATGCTACAAGGGACTTATTTCTAAATAATTCAGTGTGATTTGTGAGTTGTACCACAGTAACACACTCAGAAGTATCCACAGGATAACCAACTTACTGTACAATTTTCAATTAGTTAGTGGAAGGTTAAAGGAAACGAGAGCAAAAAGAGTTATATTTCAAACAAAGTTTTTACTTCAACAAAGTTTGGGGAGATAAATACAAACAAATCAATGAAAGCAAAAAAGTCATGAACAAAGATGGACAAAGTTTTCTCTATAGTTCATAACTCTACGCATCAACTCCTAATACATGAGGCAAACAACCCAAGTTAATCAATAAAAAGTGGTTGTGAGTTCGTGTCACAAGACAACATTAGCGGAGTGTCGACGTTTCGGTCTTGGCTGCAGTCGTCAAAAAGACCATCATCAGGACGATGTTTATTCGAATGCTGAAAAGAACTCCCTTCAAGTTTGAAAATTAAGACCGCATCCGTAGGTCTTCGAGGGACCGGTTGACAACAAATGAATTCTTAAAGATCAAAAGGTAAGACCACATCCGTTGGTCTAAAGAAGACTGGCTATCTAGTCAAGTCGAGGTTGCAATCCGAACGTTTTGAAAAACAGCTCAATCGGCAAAGGTGTATCCTGACCCTTTCGTGTGTGAAACCCGCATCAACACGACAGTTCCATTTCCTTTTCGCCACGGCTTCCGCCAGAAAGGAACCGCACTCACAGGGACTTGTTACCAAGGATTTATTGCAAGTAACAGAGCAAAATAAACAGATGCGTTTCGGATAAACCTTTCTCTATGTAAAACATAGAGAAAGGTTTATCCGAAACGCGTCTGTTTATTTTGCTCTGTTACTTGTAATAAATCCTTGGTAACCAGTCCCTGTGAGTGCGGTTCCTTTCTGGCGGAAGCCGTGGCGAAAAGGAAATGGAACTGTCGTGTTGATGCGGGTTTCACACACGAAAGGGTCAGGATACACCTTTGCCGATTGAGCTGTTTTTCAAAACGTTCGGATTGCAACCTCGACTTGACTACATAGCCAGCCTTCTTTAGACCAACGGATGTGGTCTTACCTTTTGATCTTTAAGAATTCATTTGTTGTCAACCGGTCCCTCGAAGACCTACGGATGCGGTCTTAATTTTCAAACTGAAGGGAGTTCTTTTCAGCATTCGAATAAACATCGTCCTGATGATGGTCTTTTTGACGACTGCAGCCAAGACCGAAACGTCGACACTCCGCTAATGTTGTCTTGTGACACGAACTCACAACCACTTTTTATTGATTAACTTGGGTTGTTTGCCTCATGTATTAGGAGTTGATTACCAAGGATTTATTGCAAGTAACAGAGCAAAATAAACAGATGCGTTTCGGATAAACCTTTCTCTATGTAAAACATAGAGAAAGGTTTATCCGAAACGCGTCTGTTTATTTTGCTCTGTTACTTGTAATAAATCCTTGGTAACCAGTCCCTGTGAGTGCGGTTCCTTTCTGGTGGAAGCCGTGGCGAAAAGGAAATGGAGCTGATATATATATATATATATATATATATATATATATATATATATATATATATATATATATATATATATATATATATATATATATATATATATATTCAATGAAAAAACCAAAGGTTATAGGCCATATATAGTTAGGAATTAGCATTTACAAAACCTTATTTTACTCGCATAAAACCATTGAAATTCCATATATAGTTAGAAGCGCTAACTATATATCGCGCACCCGCAATCCACTGCTGATGATGTCACATATTACATCATTCATGACATGGTCAGTGACATCACTGATGACATCACTGATGACATCTCAAATGACATCACTGATGACATCACTGATCACAACATCCAGTGATTGTATGTGTCTGTAAAGTTTAAATATGTTTCACATATTGAAGAATGAGTGGATGTATAAGTGTCTGGATGAAGAATTTAGTAGGTGCATGACTGACTGTATGAGTGAGTGATTAAATGTGTCTCACTGAGTGCATGGGTTAGTGACTAAACTGTCTTAATTTGTGCATCAGTATGTTTGTTGTTGTGTAAGCTGCTGCATGTGTTGATTAGTAGCTATAAGAGTGGCCATATGGGTTATTGATTGGTTGCCCAAGTATTTGAATGGGAGGCTGAGTGTGTGTGTGGGTGGCTGGGAGGTGCGTGACTCTGTACATAGATGTGTAAGCAGTTGATTCACTAGGAGTATGAGTTCAAGAGTGCATGTGGAAACAGCTATATGGGCGGTTGACTATGCATGGGTGTTTTGGTGAGTGAATGGATTTCTCATTGCTACATGAGCAAGTAAGTACGTATGTAAAACACAATACATGTGAGAGTTGAGATATATAAATAACTGAACATAAGAGCCAGTGAATGTGTGAGTGGCTGTATCGATCACTGTGAGCTTGTATCAGGGATTATATAAGAGAGTAAATATGTGTTATTATATGTTTGAATAAGTAAGATGTGTATAACTGTATAGTTGAGGAAATGGAGGTGTGATTGATTCTTTGCATGACTGACTAGGTGTGTGAGTAACTCCATGGATGACTGACAGTCTGTGAGTGTCTGTTTATACTGAGTGTATGTAAGGTTATATTAGAGTCTGAAGAGGTTCATTGTATTATCACATGAGTGATGTGATCAGTGATGACAAATGAGATGTCATCAGTGATGTCATTTGAGTTGTCATCAGTGATGTCATCAGTGATGTCATTTGAGATGTCATCATTGATATCATTTGAGTTGTCATCAGTGATGTCATTTGAGATGTCATCAGTGATGTCATCAGTGATGTCACTGACCATGTCATGAATGATGTAATATGTGACATCATCAGCAGTGGATTGCGGGTGCGCGATATATAGTTAGCGCTTCTAACTATATATGGAATTTCAATGGTTTTATGCGAGTAAAATAAGGTTTTGTAAATGCTAATTCCTAACTATATATGGCCTATAACCTTTGGTTTTTTCATTGAATTTTCAAGGTTTTGTAAATGCAAATTCCTAACTATATATCCACTATAACCTATGGTTTTTTCTGTGAATTTCATTGGTTTTTTAATAGCAAATATGAAAAGCTTTAAAATGTCAAGTACGTGATAGATAAAAACATTTTCGTATTTATGCACGCTGATGTGCTTTGAACGCTGCACCCCCCCCCTCCCCTCCCCTCTTTTGCCTTAGTAGTACTCTCTCTTTGCAGATACTGAAGGGTAGTTAACGCAGGCCTTTACCCCCGTTGTAATCCGTCGTGCCTCCTTGTCTCTCCATTTGATTGATTGTTGTCCAAGCATTTACTGTTTTAGAATTGGTTCTCTTTGGATCATTCTCTATTTACAAACAAGCACAAAGTCGCAATACTCTGTTTAGTCTTTGCAGATAGTGAAAAATCGTGTAAAAAAATAAAAGTAATCGAGCAAAATCAGTAGGCCACTAATTGGATCTCTTTTTGACCTCGCTAAAATAGAAATATTAGGAACAACCCTTCTTGAGAAATACGAAAATAGTGAGATGAACTGAGCTCCACACCATGAGGGCTGCAAAACAGCTCGACTCCGCCACCCACACCGCCCAAAATAACGGCAAACCCTATGCAAATATTATAAATATACACAACACACCACCAAAGAAACAGAATAAAACATTTTATTAAATAACTATTTACATAACTATTTTATACTTTTTATTGCCCGATCCGGCTAGCTCAATCGATCGAGCATGAAAGTCATGCACTGATAACAAGCGTTGAGAGTTTGTAGAATGATGGCTTCAGATTTTCCACATACAGTGTAGTGGCGCGAACTGGCAGGGGGCGTTTGGATTCTACCCCTTCTCCAAATAAGATTTTCATACGTGAATGTTCGTTCATGCTTTTTGTCCCTGAGTTGCTTCCATGTCACTGCCTTACATAAATGGCATAAGTCCTGGTTATTGAGTGCCATACTTCAGAGTTCTAAGCAGTTCTTGTAACACTGTTTAAACCTTATTTGCACCTGCTGCAGCTTCACTATTCAAAGTAAGTGGGGTCCATTTGAAAACAATGTGATACGGTGCCTCCCTAAACCGCTTGACGGAGGCTCCCGAGGGGCGGTGAGATGGCACGGACTGAGAGGGGGCGCTTGGCTCCTGCCCCCTCCCCAAGTCGTGTTGCCCTGGTGAGGCCTGAGATCGCCCCCGGCATAGGTGGCCGGCTCCCGGGGTCCGGCGGAATTTTTTCCCTTTTGAAGAATCTTTCATTCTGGACCTTGTCCCACAATCCGTTTCACCTGAAGACACGCTGTCGTAGGGCGCCCCTTTACCGTTTTAGTTGCCATTCCGCCCGCTTTTGGTACTCTGTGCCTCTTCCGCCATTCAGCTGTTTACCGCTCGCTCTTGCGACTACAACGTCTCGCTCACCATGTAGTTGAGTTGCTCCCGCTCTTAAGATTTGACCGAACTTTTTGGACTGCTGAAAGCGGTGGAATTCCGACCGCTGGTTGGTGGAGACATTTTGACTATATTCTGCACCTGCATTGTCGCGTAATGCGTCATATGACGCGACGCGTTAGCGCACCCGGATGTGCTCCGGTGCGCAAGGCGCAGCTTCCCGGAAACGATCCAGAGCGCGCCGCGCAGCGCGTAACGTAAGCATAACAGGTCATGTGACTTGTTAATAAAACTTTTCATTGGTTCATTTTACTTTTCTTTTCCTAATTATGTAAGACTAGGTCATGTGACCTAAAAATAACACTTTTCATTGGATTAAAACTTTTTTTTTCCCAAACGATGAAAGCCCCACCTTGTTTCTGGATGTTTCAGACTGAAGCTGGCGTCACCATGAGAGCAGCACCATCTCGTAGCTCCGTCGTGGCCATTCCGCAAGCAATCATGGCAGCCGCTCCCCACCGGAAGCCTGCGGGAGTCGAGGGCGCCCAAGACTTTTGTACAATCTTCAAGGCTGAGGGGACGCTTTCGAGAATGGAACCCAAGCCCTGGCAGACAAGCGTCCGAGTTCCAAGGTGTCCCAGGGCCATTTTACTGGACCAGGCCCAAATCCGAAGAGCCGGCCGCCATTTTAAGAGTCCTGTGGAAGCCGCCTACCGCTGCACCGCAAGAGTGGGAGCAACTCAACTACATGGTGAGCGAGACGCTGTAGCCGTAAGAGCGGGCGGTAAACAGCTGAATGGCGGATGAGGCACAGTGTAGCAAAAGCGGGCGGAATGGCGACTGAAACGATAAAGGGGCGCCCCACTACAGCAGACAAGCCTCCGCCATGTGCTTCAAAACTGCATATGTATCTCGTGATATCAAGGTTGGGCAACCAGTACAGAACAAGCAGTTACGAGTCCCATTTACACCGGCGCCATTTTGGGCGCGGCCGGGCAGGTCCAGGATCTACTGAAACATAAAAAATGAGGCTGACGTCTCTGAAGCAGTTCACGAACAGCAGGACATAGCAAATAAACATGAACTCTCTAAAGCTGTTAACTCACTGCAGAACAAAACAAGTGAACCTGAAACCTCTGGAATAATTGTCGCTCAAAAGAACAACACACAAAACTCTGTAGAGCCTGAAGAAAAAAAAACAGAAGGGCACTGTAGTTTCAGACACACTTAACACTAATGATGAAACAAAGATATCGTCTGTTTATAAAGCAGTTATCATCTTGACAGAATTGACAAAGAAGTGTACAGACACCAATGCATCAGCATTCTCGGAGATAACATCTTAAGGAACAAAGAAAGACCTGTTCACTCTTGACACCCCAGGTGCTGTGTATATTGCACTATAGTGCTGCATCGACAAAACGGGCAACCCTATTGATGTGGATTTTTCATTATTGATTATTGTAAAGAAATGGCGACTCCCCCCTTTAGCAGATTAGCTAAATGTTTGCGTAATTTAGGCATAAAAGTTATATTATTGTTGTTGTTGTTGTTATCGTTATAGTTCTGGTTAATTTCAAAAAATGGTTAAATATATTTACAGTTTTTGTTGCGTTCGTTATATTTAAATGTTAATAAAGTTTTAAAATGTAACTGTCTTGGAGTACTATATTTTTTTTAAAAATCGGGTGAATGGGGCCTTGAATCGGGTTATTGTCATGTGTGGGCTTTGCAAGTGTACTGCTACAAGATCGGACATTTCAAACTCAAATGCACGTTCTTTTTCTTACCTTTCCGAAGCATGGAGCGCAATAGCAGGCAGAGAAAGGGTGATGCACGTGTTGAACACTGCCTGGCCTGCAAATTGCTGCCAGTGCCCCCCGCCCGCTCCTGAAAGAGGACACACACACACCGCCGCCCCGAGTACTTCACAAATCTTTAAAAGACCATGCGCTTGTTCAATGGGAAGTGGATAACATGGCTAAGAGCATTTGCTGACTAATGCATGAATATCGCTGACTTTTCAGCGATATTCATGCAATGCGGCCGTTTTTTATCGCATTTGCGATAAACCTTGCTAATAGCAAGGTTTATGTGCGATAAAATTCGCCGAAGTGCGGCGATAATTATTGTCTCTAAACAAGTTAGAGACAAAAATTACCGCTAGTTGTTGGAAATATGCCCCCGGGTTTTTCCTTGCAGGAATCGGGAAACGAAAGACTAGCACTGAAATCAGTAGTCTCACACCTGAATCGGGACGGTTGGCATGTCTGGATACTCTACAGCTGGAGCCATACACTACATCCGCAGGGCTAGGTGATAGCCTAGGTCCGGCCTGGACAATCGGACACAGAGGAAGAGAAGTGTCAGAGGGTGCGGTAGTGAATAGGGTGAAAGGGAGGTGTCGAACGGGCACAGGATGTGATTCTCAGAGAAGAGCAGCGCAGATGGGGGAAGTATATGGCCCATGCATGAGAGAGAGAGCGGGGGTGACCATTGCGTGGGGGAGATGCGTGCGAGGGTGGGGAGCCATGCTGAGAATCGACGGCGTGCAGAGAGTGGCCCTGGTCAAGGCATCTAAAATGGCTGCTGTGCACGACAAAATTGTGGCATTGGACAAAAACGCAAGATGGCGCAGACAATGTTTATCAATAAGGATTCATTTATAACAAAATATTTACTCGCAGTGACAAAATGGTGTTCAACACTTCCTGATTTCCATCGAATCGAACGTTAACAAACGTCACGCAGCAAAAAAAAAAAAAGCTCACGCACAGAGCGGTTTTTAGCCATGTTATCCAATGGAAGGTGGATAACATGGCTAAGAGCATTTGCTGGATAATGCATGAATATCGCTGACTTTTCAGCGATATTCATGCATTGATGCCGATGTGCGGCGATAATTTTTGTCTCTAAACAATTAAAACAAAGCACAAAATGGCGAATTCCCGTTTCGCTACCAGTTTGCGGCCCAGTTCGCGGCCCGTGAAGCGCTTCTACCGTGAAAAATAAATTTTTTTTTATTTTCCCCACGGGACCCTTTAATAACCCCAACAACATTCCTAGGGGTCAAGAGGGGTATACCTTGCCCCCTTTCATTCCCCCTTCGTTTTTCACCTCTTCTTCTCTCTCGATCCTACCGAGAGATAAGATGGCGGCCGCTCCGGACTATTTAGAATGTTGACAGACACCGGAGAGCCAATCAGCTTTCTGTTATCCAATGGAAGGTGGATAACATGGCTAAGAGCATTTGCTGGATAATGCATGAATATCGCTGACTTTTCAGCGATATTCATGCATTGTGGCCGATGTGCGGCGATAATTTTTGTCTCTAAACAATTAAAACGAAGCACAAAATGGCGAATTCCCGTTTCGCTACCAGTTTGCGGCCCAGTTCGCGGCCCGTGAAGCGCTTCTACCGTGAAAAATATATTTTTTTTTATTTTCCCCACGGGACCCTTTAATAACCCCAACAACATTCCTAGGGGGTCAAGAGGGGTATACCTTGCCCCCTTTCAATAAATTCCCCCTTCGTTTTTCACCTCTTCTTCTCTCTCGATCCTACCGAGAGATAAGATGGCGGCCGCTCCGGACTATTTAGAATGTTGACAGACACCGGAGAGCCAATCAGCTTTCTGTTATCCAATGGAAGGTGGATAACATGGCTAAGAGCATTTGCTGGATAATGCATGAATATCGCTGACTTTTCAACGATATTCATGCATTGTGGCCGATGTGCGGCGATAATTTTTGTCTCTAAACAATTAAAACGAAGCACAAAATGGCGAATTCCCGTTTCGCTACCAGTTTGCGGCCCAGTTCGCGCCCCGGGAAACGCTTCTACCGTGAAAAATCTTTTTTTTTTTATTTTCCCCACGGGACCCTTTAATAACCCCAACAACAATCCTAGGGGGTCAAGAGGGGTATACCTTGCACCCTTTCAATAAATTCCCCCTTCGTTTTTCACCTCTTCTCTCTCGATCCTACCGAGAGATAAGATGGCGGCTGCTCCGGACTGTTTAGAATGTTGACAGACACCGGAGAGCCAATCAGCTTTCTGCGCGCAAAGTTCCGTTTCGCGAAAAGTAAGCGGACCGGATCGCTGCCCAGAGCGCTGTTACAGATATATATCTTGGTTTGAACGTTAATTTCTCAAAAACTACTGGAGCACATATATTGAGACCTAGCAAAGGCACATCGGGCTAACAGTCCCTACAATTTTGCCAAGTTTCGTGCAAATCCATTCAGCCGTTCGAGCTAAAAGTGAGTCCAACCGCCCTATGGAAAAATGAATGGGAAAAACGCGTTTTGGGACCCCCCTTTTTTCTCAGCCCCCCCTTGACGAAACTCTACCAAATTTTCAGGGGCTGCTCACAAACAAAATGTGCCATTTTCCTGAAAATTTCAGCCGATTCCGTCCTCAAACGCCAAAGTTATTAGACATAGAATTTTCAGAAATCCCATAGGGAATTAATCCTAACTATATATACCTACTGGCTATTGCCAGTAGGTAATATATATATATATATATATATATATATATATATATATATATATATATATATCCTATTGAAATGTACGCCACAAGCAAATGATTATCAATATGATTGACAGAGGCCTTCATAACAATGTTTTTATGTTTGACAATGCTGTTTTCAAACAATTAAGAGGTGTGGCTATGGGGGCATGTTTCTCCCCCAGCTACGCGGGGCTCCACGTTACAACATACAACAATAAATAAAGTTCCACGTGATTAGTGATAGAAATAAACAACAGACTCAGGACCCTATTTTCGTGGCCATCTTGGAGTGGAGTATACTCCCATGAGTACATGTGACCCACTGCCTCATAGTGCGCAGTATACACACTACTTACATTTTGAACAAATACCTTCAAAATAACATTAGAAATATTTGATTACTTTTGCATAATTCATTGCATATCTCATATTCTCCAATATAAGGTAAATTTGTGCACAAATTAATTATATTCGCGTTTGACATCATCGTCAACCAGCAACCTCATAGCATATTTTAGAACATGATAGCCCCATTTAAACTAAAGTCATTTAACATATTACATACTCCAGTGAGTAACATTTCATATACTGTATCAAACTATGATATTGTGCCTGTAGTATAGTCTCAAGTGAGATTCTCTAAAGTGTGTCCACACGATCATATCCAATTATCTGTGCCCCAGTGGGATTATTCTTCCTGTGCACCATTATATTTTCATTACCTACAATTAAAACACAAAAGAATGGGCCAATCAGAATACTAATAGTAAGTAGCATTCCATATTTGTTCAAAATGTAAGTAGTGTGTATACTGCGCACTATGAGGCAGTGGGTCACATGTACTCATGGGAGTATACTCCACTCCAAGATGGCCACGAAATTAGGGTCCTGAGTCTGTTGTTTATTTCTATCACTAATCACGTGGAACTTTATTTATTGTTTGCACATTGGTAATGGAATCACCCGTGACCAAGGCGAGTGTTTTCGCCGAAACGCGTTGGGTTTATTCCGTGTTTTTCATCACGATGCTGCATTTAAGTAAATAAATGTATCTGGAAAAGCGCATTATGGACTGGATGTGATCATTGGTTTTTCGAGGAGAGTGTAGTCGCGTAGCAGTGGCTACGCGTTGTGGAACTGAATATATATATATATATATATATATATATATTTTTTAATAAAAAAAGCTTTGGCCAGTAGAATCAATCCAATTTTTTAGATGTGCGATCTTTGTTTTCTGGGTTTGTTACACCGTGTGGGTAAATATAAGATGGAGCGATTGTTTGATTAGGGTTAGTTTCTGTAGTGTGCATCATTAAGTTAACCGCCTGTTAACATGCTCAGCATGTAAAAACATTGTTTATCACTTTACGTCTCTTGGGAGCAGCAGCTCCGTTACCATACTAGGCAGCATGGAATGTGCATAAGCCTCTATACTGTTCCTACAATACCAATGCGTAAAATCATGAATAAGAGAACAATGTGTGATTTTCGAGAGGAAAAAAGTGCATGGTAAAGATGCACGCCTTGTTAACTGCGTCTCACACAGAAATATACTTTAAAAGTTATACAGTCGGATTTTTTACGACATGGGAGCGATACCTGCGTGGAATAAAAATAACCCATGCAATGACGTAATATGTATGGACAGTAAACTCATCATCACTGGAAATCTTCGGAACCAAACACAAATATCTGTCCATATTCCACTTAATGTTCCACTAATGAGTGCAGATGACAAATGCGACTCCAAAAAAACCCTCTTGACTCCGTCCCAAACTCTTAGAAGTTCATCCAGTTTCGCCAACCCAAGGCCAATTACTTTCACAAATGAGGGCCTTTCCTTGCCAGAGCACATTAGTTCCGGGCCTGCGCACTAGCCTGCCAGCTTTGTGCGGCCGCGTACCCCCGGGGGCCGCCATTGTCCCGGCCCCCGGCGGGTGGTGTATACCTCTCGTTTATACAAGCAGGCTTCCCGCCAGCCTCCTGGCTTCCAATCCACAGCTGGCTCTAGTGCGCCAGGCCTCGGACCCGCCAACCTTTACCCCCGTCCTGCTGTCATTTTGTAAGGCTACCAGCCAGAGGGCTGCATACCCCTCTGGATTTGTCCATTTTTTAATTCCGTCTTTATTTATATTCTAAACTCTATTTTCCTTTACTGTTTTTGTTTTGGTTACATGAGAGCAAACGGGGCCGATGTTTGCGGCCTGCTCCCTGAATCAGTTTAGTGCTGCCCACATCTTGTGTCAAGTGGCATAAAGCATTGAGACTTTGGCAGGCTCCCATTGCTGAAATGTGCTTCCTATCTTACCAAAGCAAATTTACTGTCCCTTCTCTTCTATGTTGAAGGTTTGCCAGTCACAATAAGTGTATGTGTTTGTAGCAATGATTATGCAACAGTCCCCTCTACCACACCTGCACAATTGTGAGAACATGGAATGTTTTGTTACGTTTTTATGCAACTCATTAAAAAATATCATATTCTCTATTAGTGGCTGGTAAAAGGAACTCTCTTTATATATGACTTTGTTTAGGCGTCACATTAGCCTCTTTCCTCCAATGGTTAAGAGTTTGGCTGGAATTATACTGTATTGAGAACTGCGATGCCTGGAATCCTGGAAGTAAGAAGTGTGATGAAAATAAAAGTTGCAAGTTTCTGTAACCTGTAAAAAAGAAAATGGAAAAATCAAAAACTAAAGCAGCCCATGTTAACTACAGAATGTGTCCACAGTAAAGATATGCTCTACGCTAGGTGTATTGTATTGTGCGAGTCGGCCTAGATTTGAACATGAGTTCTCACACCAAGCTGGTCTGGTAAAAGTCCAGGGCATGCGTCTCGTATGTTCCCCATTCACAAGCGAAGGAAAGAAACTGAAAACCTGCTGCATGATTTACCCGGTAGTGAAGACAAACCCAGATCGAAACTACGAAATCCCCATCGAAATAAATCCTCAGTAGCTAGTGGTAGCAGATGCTACCCCTCGGAATGGAGGAGGCTAGGTGTGTGGACAGTGAAGAACTCAACAATTGGTCATTTACAGTATTAGATCTATTTATAGATCCTGCCATCTGAATTGCCATTTACCACCTCATCTATATCTATAACTTTGATTCCACCAAGTGTAATCGCTGATGCATTAATCTGCAACTTTTCAACCAGCCGGCTATGCCCCCCCCCAATAAAACTTTTTATCTAGCCGTATTTTGAGTTTGAACCTGTCATCGGTTTCATTTGATCTCACCATCCATAACTTGCTCCATCTTCTGTAACTCTTGGTCCTTAACCTCATTGATGGATACTTCTGGAGTTTATTTGAACCAGCTACCCATGCTCGTATTAGCAAATTGCATATCCTAATCTTTGTCCTGTCAGGTTGTATTTTGCACCCAGTCATCTGTAATGTTTGAGGGAGTCAATTGCTACCCCTTTTATATTCTCATTGGCAGACTCTGTGAGACAATGATTGTACTTCTTTATCTGCCATCCGTAATCTGTATAACCCAGTAATCTATTATCCATTGGAGCCAGTCATCTGTAAGATATTTGATTCCTATTTTGCTTACGTCTCACCTTTTTATTCTCTATAGTCTTGCTTCCCATCCTCACTTGTGCCCATAATCTGGATCAAGAATTCCTCTCTGAGCAGTATCTACCATCTCAAGGTGGCAGCTTTTGAGGCTATCCACTTAAGACAAATGTAAAAGCAGCTAACTGAAATGGAAATTATTGACACAGTGGTTATCCAAAATGTCGGAATGTGGAGTATTATGTGGTGTGGGGATTTTACCATGCAATAATTTAAATGTCTATTAGCACCAGTAAGGTTCTTTGATAAAACCTTTCGCTCAGTCCTGGATTAGGTGTGGCACAGAGCAGCCAGGCTTAATCAAAGAAACAAGTAGTACCAAAACAATCAATAAGTAGGAAACACAACTCAATAACAATCCAATACCTGTTTATAAAAACAGGGTATATTTTTATCCTTTGATATCACAACAACAGAAATCTATTAAGAGAACAGAAGATATGAATTTTCAAAGTTAAAGTAAATAAATATAGTTTAATTTTAAAGATGCAATAAATCATTTCAAGTATCTTAGCGGTTTGGAGCCAGTGGGCTAGGACAGCTACTAAAATTATTTTGGACAGCCCACAACAGGTTGAGAGCCAGTCACAAGGCCCACACTTGTCCAGGTGGACCGTACATTTTCGGGTTCTGCAGTCTCAAGGTCCTCTCTTTATTTTCATCCTTTATTGCGGTCCGGCAAAGATGCGAAACTGATGCTGAGGATTGAAGATGTGGAAAAGGTACAGGAGTTTTTCTGGGCCACCCTTGGTCCCTAAACATCAAGGGTCATCTTCAGCCTAAGGACTCGACGTCCCAATATGCACCAGTGGAGTCCAGTGCAGGCCTAGTCGCAACTGGTCAACTGCCCTCCCAGATACAGCAGTCTCTGCGGATACTTGCAGGAAATACATCTTTCTTGTAGGGGGAACAGGGTTCACTTTGACTTCAGCCATGTGTCCCACAAACTAGGGGGCACCTTGTGTAGGTCAGAACTCAGTCTACCGGGGTACACTTCAGCGTCCAGCAGCTTGCAGGCATTCCTGAGCAGATTGGCTCTTGAGGGTGCATGCTTTCTTAGATTTTGGAGTTCTGATAGTCACCTAGCCCACCGAGTCACTGCTTCTGTTCTGGACAGTTGGAGTTCTTTTCCCACGAGTGGGCGCTGCAGGCATAGTCCTCTTTGTGAGTTCTTCGAGTTCAGCAGGTGCAGTTCATTCTTTGGTGCAGCCTTTCTTTGCTAGATGTTAGGAGCAGCAGGGCAGCTTTTCTTATGCCTTCATTCCAGTCCATTAGTGATCCGAGGATTGTGTGCCAGGGGTGCCACTTCCATGCCATTACTATGCTTGTGGGAGGGAAGGACTCACTAGCCAAAGGGGCAGCATTTCCCATGGAGCAGCCCTTCCCATCTTACATCACTTTCTAGGGGTTTGACTAAAGACAATTCTAGAGTGCCCCTCTCTGTCTGACTCAAAGATGGCTCAGGTCTTCTTTCCCCTTGTGGAGCTATTGGCACACCCCTAAGGTGTACCCAACATAATGAGCCACTCCTCCTAGAACACCGGTTCTGTAGTGGGCTTTCTCCCTCTGGAGGAGATACCAGCCAGTCTACTGACACATAGGAGCGGGCAGGCTAAGGTGTGATCGGCATTTGTTTTAATGGCGTGGTAGCCTCTTTGAAACTGGGTCATCTGTGGCCACCGCCCGGTAGTCATCCTGCTGGAGGAGATCTTTGTTTCCCATACTTGTGAGTGCTTCACACTTCCTAACAGCCTGTTGTCCCGAAGGACAATAGATGTGGATAGTCAGGTAGGGGTAACCGAGGTTTGGGCAACAAAGTGGTGACTTTCTAAAGTCAGCTTTGTCTTAAAAGTTATTTTCAATCTGACTTAAGTGATAAGTCAGATTTAATGCAACAATTAATTGAAGTACCATATTCGGTGGTCCTATATAAATGATAGCAACAAGAGTGTGGGCTAGTGAATCTCTATGTAAGCCAATGGGGCTCCCAGGCATACCACTGTACCAAGAACAATTGCGAGTTTCTACCAACAGGACATGTCCGGTAATAATACAAACTTTCCTTCTTTCATATCCGCACGCTGCCTCACTGGCTTACAAGGACTTCCTTAGTGGCAACTTACAGATATTTTCAAAGGAAGGTTTGGACCTGACAAAAGGGTTCTTTTGCCAAGTTGAGTTGGCAGTTTGGAAGCTATCCAACTAGGCTACAATTTGAGACCTAGAGTCACGTTTTCACTTTGTCAAAACAGTGGTGGCACAATTGCTGCAGACCACTGATGACACTTGCTAGTGCTGGGTACCCGGAGTACCATATACTATAAGTACGTTATCTATCCAATCAGGGATTAGCCAATTTCACATACAGTTTTGAGCGATCAAATGACATTCATTTGGGCTTGAACACCAGGGCCTAGTGCATTACAGAGTCGAAAAAACAGCTTCATCAGTCCAAAACATTTGGGGGGGGGCTAATCATACAAAAAAGCACTTTCTTACACAGAATATCTGTAATAATTAATGAAGTAGGCTGAAACGAACACTTATAACCTATAATCTCCAGGTACAAGAAGGGATCAAAGGAAATCCTAAATTTTCTGAATGTGAACAAGTTCTTATTGTCTCCTTTTTTGCTGCTTTTGATGATGAAAAGCACCACGGGATTAACCTGTTATTGTATACAATGGTAGAGATTCCTCTGGGACATTATATCATTCCTCAGTCCTGATTTCCTAAATCATGCTCAGTCTTTCTGTCCACCCTGGGTCCTGCTCCAGTCGTTATATCAAAGTCCAATTAATACAGTTTTTTGTCATGGGAAAGGGAGAGACACTTCTGGGTTCCTAGCTCTCCTATGTAACCATTTTTGGCACCCACCATCCACCTTTTCTCCTGTAAAGTAAACTCATGCGGAAGGTAAAATGGATACTTCTGAAGTCGTAGTTCTCCTCATTGCTATCCTTTTTATCAGTCTGTATGGGACCCTTTTGGGAGTTTATTTCTTGGCTTGCTCTGGTCCTTCCCCTCTTCCTCTGATTGTAGGGTTCCAAACTAGGGTTGCCTTTAGGGATCCTTTGTTGACCTTCATTTGGGTCACAGTGACTCCCAGTGTCTGTGGTGATGCCACTTGGCGGAATGGTCCCTTCTCCCAGCATCAGCATTTTTTTCTCAAGATAATTGCCACCCACACTAACTATGGAGGAGAAGGCATGAGTGAGTTCTCCTCCATAATCCAGATTCAGCCTGCAGTCCCTTGTCTGGCCCACAACCGGGGAAAGGAGATCAACACCATAACCTTCTCGTAATGTACTGGTCCATCCCTCAGTGCTGATAAAGCTCACAAGATAAAAGACCATTTGGAGAGATATGCGGGAACTGAACACTCTAACAACAGTGGGGACTTATTGTGGGCGGACATGAATGCCAATTTGACCCAATTGGAACACAGATATGATTCTCTTCGTTCTAGTTAACAAAGTTCAATCGCTTTTACGGGGAAGAAGGGAGACAAAGGAGTAGGTGCAGAGAGAGTGTCCTACTACTTCCTACTAGATACTACTAGATTTCTAACTCCACTCTTCCGGACCCCACATTTCTTTTACTACTGTTTTTGTAATACCACACTGGTTGACACATTATGACTCCATCTATTTCTGCACTCTGAAATCAGTAGCCCCCTCAGGAAGACAATTAGAATATGTTGTGGGTGGTACATTATTTAGTCCTTTCCAGGCTTGTCATTAGCCTGCAGAAATTGGAATACTTTGTGGACCCAAACAATTAATGAATGAAACGCAAACTCTTGGGGAAAAATGATTTTCTGAATTGAAATGGTGGATTTTTGTTTTTACAAATGTCATATTTAGGCCAGATGAAAACAGTTTGATACTATGTAACCATTCAAAAACACTTGTACAAGAGCGGAATTCTAAAGCTGTCTCTAAAAGCTGAATGCACACTGTGCATCAAAAGGTGTGGGCAGCAGGGTGATTTTAAGGTGTTCAATATGGGGTTCGTACATGGACTTTCAGTTTATCCAGACATATAGAAACGTACTAACAAAAAGTGTCATTTGGTGGGTGTAGAATACTCATCTCCATTTTAATTGTCTAGTGTTAACCTGGTTTTTTCCCAACCCTTAGTGGGCTTTGCTTGTCATTTTAGGAAATGAAAAAACACTTTTTTGGAAGCTGAGTCAATTTTTCAGATGTGTGTCCTAGATAAAGTCGTGGGGACATGCTTACTCAAAATAAAGAAAAACATTCTTTGACAGATATTTCTTTACATTTTGGGAAATGTTATTGGAAGGTAATTTGTCTCGTACACTTATTTGCACCACAAAGAAGGAAATGCCAACATTTTATGTGAAATTCTTAAATTCTTGTGTGGGAAAGCTTGGAATTTCGAATAAAATCAGCCACAATATTGTTCTAGTTAGATAAACGAGGATTTGATCAGTCCCCTTTAGCCTAAAGAACTGGGATAGGACTAAATAAGAACTGAAATGCTAATTCTTTCAATCAAGCGTCAGACATGTAGATTCTCTTGCATTTTTCAATGCTAGTTAACAAAATCTTGCTTTCCGTCTTGCTGATGTGGCAGTGAAATTTTTCACAACCTTTGCAACAAAAAATATTTGATGGAAATGGCTGATGCAGTCTTAGCCACCCAGATGGCATCGCTGATTCAAACATTTTATAGCATCTGTACCGCCAAAGACGAAACCTTACAGTTTACAAATGAGTCTTAGGTGCAGACCCAAAGAGACCATCTATCCCAAACTGCATGAGCAATTCCCTCTGAAAACAAAACAGGTACTGCCTGATTTGTTTCTGCTTTATAGGGCATCATTGGTGAAACAAAGATTGAACCCCTTTAGCACAATCTACTGCAGATTCACCTCTGGGTATATACCTGTCTCACAGAAGATGACTTGCGTAGACAGAAACGCGATGAACGGTCAGGCTTGAATCCGACTCAACCACTGGTAGTTAATATGGGAAACATTCAATTATAGTCATTTCTCCACACTGTCTTTGCCGCTATTGAGAGGGAAAACGCATATGCAAATTTGTCTTGTACTGTTTTCTTTGTTCTGGTGTAGTGCGCACCTTCAAACAGGTACCCATGCGCAAACAGGGAAAGCGCACCCTATTAAGCAGAATGTGCTGCTCTCAGAGCAGCTGCACACTTGTGCTGCCCTAGGGGCAGCGCATTCAAGAGAAATATGGAGCAGGTGCTTTAAAGCTGATCCCGGTTTCACTGTGCAGGCGGCAACCTGCCTGCACTTTTAGGAGAGATCCCCTTGGAGATGGTGCAGTGAGTGAATGCACCCAACCTGCAAAGGGATGCCTGAGGGGTCCATAGGATCCCCTCCAGAGGGCTGCCATCATAGGGTACAATGACACAGACCCTCCAGGATTTCGAAATTACGAGATTTCGTGGTTTGCCACGAAATCGGCACTTTTGAAAAAATGCCACTATTTTTACAAAAGTGCCTGCGAAATCGGCTCTTTTGTAAAAATGCCGCGATTTTAACAAAAGTGCCCGCGAAATCCAGACATGCCCAGTTAGACTGACTGATATTTGCAGGCTCTGCTCGAGATTCAGGTTCAGCCTGGCTCGTCGCACATCTCTCGGTGGACTATCATCACAAATGCGAGATGTGCTCGGTTTCATGGCCACTACGACATGTCTGTTTCAGTGCAGTCACAAACAGTATATATATTGGTTATCAAACTTCGGTCACCTTAAAGAGGAGAAATCTCCCGGCTTTAAAACTTATAGGCGACCTTGCACAGTTCAGTGTGCTGCCACTTGTCTTCAGTTCAACAAACAGCATCAGTTAGAAGTGTGACCAATGTGTGCGTCACAAACCCACTGAAGGAAACGTTTTGTTTTTTTTAAAGAAAAGCGTACCATCTAATGATATGTAGCAACCATTTTCAGGCAAGGAAGGCTTTATGGCTCAATACTGAAATGATATCACAGAGTTGCCTTTATACACAAAATAGGATCCATCCCCAGCCTTTAATACACAACATAAAATATTCAAACATACACACATACACAAAATGATGAAGAGGTGAGTGGAGACAAGAAGGCTGTAATTGAGCAATTCTGTAGATTCAAGATCAGCGGCATAGGTGTTCCTTGCCTGGCTATCTGAGGAGCCAATAACTCTGTCATAAAGGGATTTACTGTATTAATTTGAGTTTGCACTTGGTCCACGTCCTACAGAGAACAATGCAAGATGAAAGTCTTAGAAGCTTAGTTCTGATCAATGGGTGAGCGAAATAAAATGCTGCAAAATTGCTGCTAAATTTCCATTTTTGTGCCGATAAATTTGCTAATCCTTGCCGCTATATCCTGGGGGGTCTGAATGACAGTGCCCCACCTTTTTGTGGTGTACTGTCAGTGTGCCTTTTGACAGCTTCTTTTGATTTGCGCCCATATACGGCTCGGGCGCAGAGGTATAGAGATTCATGGCATCTGCACTTTCTGTAATGCAGAAGGGGCCGCACAAACATCTGTGGCCCCTTCTGCAATATCAAAATCAAAGGACCCCGGGGTACACAAAGCAGGCACACATGCCTGTTGTTCCCCTAGGGCTCTTTCTCTAGTGCGACTGCAGGTGCTCTCAACTCCAGACTGGGAGAACACATACCAAGTGCTCTCAGACTTTGTGCGGTGATTTTCCGGGATTTTGTACTTTTCTTCTGAACTGAAGCTCTACATAGTAAGGTGGTGTTTGGCTTCCTTGAGTGGCTTGGTCACAGTGCCTGTCCATATGCCCGGTCCCGGGCAAGACACCTGCTGCAGCAGGTGTTGGAAAAATAGGTACATCATTAAAAAAATGGCATTTAATGAAAAAATCACAGTTAAAACCAAGTTACAGATATGCATCAAAGGCGTAGAATAGATAAAATGTCCTAATGTGTCCCCATTGAGGTGTTGCTTTCAGGTCAGCAGGAAAGAGGCGACTAGTTAACTGAGGACACCTGTGTGTTCACTAAGGCATCGGATTTTCAGCAGTGTTTACCTTTTAAAAAATATTCTACTTGAGATGTGTCGCTCCTTCCCTGCTGCTTCATCCTGGCACGTCGCGGCTTCCAGTAGCTCGCGGAGTTCTGAGGTGAAGTTCGGGATCTTGCCAATGCCTCTCGCCTTGCGCAGCTGCTAATGACTTGCAAATACAACTTTCATGATGGACTTATTTCCATAGTCACACATTTTTAATGTGTTCCCAAAAAGCTGTCAAGCAATTTGCCTAATCTCCTGGTTTAATACTGTGCACACTGACTCGCATACGCTGAACTATGCAGGGACAAAAATACATTGTTTTCTTACAAAGCCCCGTGTTTCAGCAGACGATATAAATATTTATATGGTAGTGACCTTTTCGGTTGAGCAAGCCATTAATCTAACGCCTTAAAGTTTTAACCACGTGCATGATGTCAGTAGCCCACCTTGCTACTCCCTAAATGTCTGATGAAGGGCTTCTGTCAAATTTATGAGTTACTAAACCCCCACTAATACTGTGGGTTCTGGAGCAGCGTGGTACTCTCCAGAAAACGCTTCAACACCTCCTCAGAGGTAGCAAGCCCTTCATAAATACAATTACAAATGCAATTCCAATTAACCTTCTCCCTTTAAGGGGGGGGGGGGGGGGGGATCTTGCCCACCCTGGTAGAAAATGCAGCTGACCACTTTGCATATCTAGCAGTAACGTCAAAGCTAGTTCTAGACTACTGGTTTAGTAAATACCAGCTGAACTGAGAGTCCCCATCACTGGTTCGCTCACTTGACCCCTCTGATTCACTATACTGTATGATTATATCGAAATGCTAATCTGAGATGTATTTTCTGGAATGCTTAGCCAAAACTTTAACAAACTTCTCTTTATGACTCTCAGATGTTTGCTGAAGCATTGCTACTTTGCAGTTTGGAACCAATAGGAAAGCACATTTGTTTGTATAGGTGACATATAACCAGTGTTTAATTAGTGCCGGTCATTTCCGGTGCTCGGCACCAGCACTTAATTGTCAGCACCGGCTCTAGTGACAGTCCGCCACAAGGTTGCACTGTCTTTTCAATTTTGAGATGAGCACAGCAACCATGTTTATTAAGTCAATATACACTGAAAATGATTAATACCAGCCTCTCATACCATTATTATAGCTTTGTGTGGCCTGAAATAGCCTGAATTGTCCAATTGTTTGGAGTGCGATGGTTGGCCGTTATGTTGGCGCTGCCATTGGCAGTCCTGGCAGGGTATGGCTGGGGCATGCTACAGTGGCTTTCCAAGAAGGGCCCTGGCACGTATTTTTTTATTTTACAAATTAAGCACTGCATATCCTCACAGTTTACTGCACGCTTTGAAATCTTTATTATTAACGCCATTGTCTCCATCTTTTCTCATTCTCTCTGTTTCGGATTCCAGGAACAGACATGGCCGTCTTCTGTCTCTTATGTGGGAAGCGCTTTCAAACGCAGATGGCCCTCCAGCAGCATATGGAAGTGCACGCCGGGGTCCGCAGCTACATTTGCAGTGAATGCAACCGCACATTTCCTAGCCATACTGCACTCAAGCGTCACCTCCGCTCACATACAGGTAAATGAAGATGGAAAAGAGCACGTTGGTGGAACAGTCTTCATGGGTATTTTCTCTCACACTGTATGTTTCTGGTAACTCTATCTTGTATTTTAGGACTAAGTCATTTTGTGTTTAGAATTACATGGAATACAAGGTGTCCCTGCTGCTGAAGAGTCCATTGACATGCTTGAGTAAACTGCAATTGGAATTAGTTGTAAAGACACTCCTTGTTTTATTAGGGATTGCTCTACAAATAAAGCGTTAAATCAGAATGTGCCCGAACATGTCCGGGAAACAACAACATAGTTATCGATAAGCAGAATTTATGAGTAATCCTTGGGCCCACCCTACATATTCTTATTGTGTGACTAAGGCAGGATAAGGCAACCCCGCTTCAGTGCATAGATGTGCACTACGCATGTGTGGGCCAACTTGGTGGTAAACCTAGATCGGGAGCGGCAGCGCTGGAACGCAATAGCACTGCCTCAGCTACCCTAGCTGCTGATGCCCCATACACATCTCTCCTCCCATTCACCACACCCACGACAGAGGACCTAGCAGTGCCCCATTAGAGACTAAAGACAAGCATATGATCTACTAAATCTCTGCCCCTGGTAGAGTGCCAGTGTAGGATGATTCCAACACCAAGCCATACCACAAGACGGATGCCTTTTTTCCATGTTTAATGGCAATAGATTTCACCAACACCTCTTCCCTGACAGCCCTTGTCTTTTATTAAGGTTAATTATGCCCCATGATTCAGGGAGGCGCGTTTTGATTGGTAAACATTCTCAATGTTGAGGCCTGCGTTCAGAAGACGTAAACAAGCATTTTGAAGCACGTCATACACAGCAAGATTTTCTACAGTGGTTTTAATGGCTGGCAGATATAAAAGTGCTTTCTCCATTTTTTTTTGTCAAATCAGTTTTATTAGCATTTTCAAAAGATTACGTTACGTATCACAGTAGAGGCACTATCAATGCAGGCACAATGGTATGGGCATATTAGTCATACAAGCACAACAAGATATTATGATATGTGTTCAATGTTCAAGGCGTGCAGCAAGTAAGACATGGAATATTCGCCCAAAGTTAGTGGAGCCATGACGCTCTCGTCCAAATGCATACACTGGAACTGTGTACAATAACCAGCACGCTGAATCCTTGCCCAATCACGTGGTTTAGGGAAAACCCTCAAGTGCTTTCTCCATTTATTCTAGGATTCTAGGATTGTGTTGCCCATCGGAGGAATAATAAGTGGATAAGTCAAGTGGGAACCATTCCAAGTGCTCACAGCTTTAATGGGGTTTGATGCCAGTTTTTCCTGGGATGTACATTGTAGCCTCCCGAAGTGACACAAATGTTCCCAAACAATATACCTACTCATGCAGTTTCATTCCCCAACTATGATCATTCTGGACACAAAGGAATGTGAAATCACAACAAGCGTATACATACTCAATTGTTATATCAGTTTCTGTGATTGCACTCAGGCTTAGTTCCTAGAAATCTGAATTTCATCAATACCTAGCCACACGTCCATCATTTTCTCCTTACCACACACCAGTGAATTGGAGGAACAGAGGACTGTTGGCAGGAGTCGAGTTAAGAGAGATGTGCATCTTGTGGAAAATATAATTCCATATAAAGAACCCCCTTTCACTACCCCCTCCCCTCTGGTAAAAAGTCTGCAAATTGTTTAACCTCTTTGCTGCTAGGCGTTTTCCCCCTCCTGTGCTTTGACTTACCATTTTGCTGTTTTCATGACGAGCTCAGCTCGTCATCAGCACATGACACCCGTGGGTGATGACGAGCTGAGCTCGTCATCAGCATCGAAAGGGTTAAAGTGCACTTTGCATGGGATACGCTTACACATTTTTTTAGACTTCCCACAAAGATTCTACTTTGGTGTTGATCACAAGTGGCCAAACCCTGACAATCCCATCGGGACCTCTTTTGTCCCTCTGCTGGAAGTCACAAGAGAGGAAATATTTAACTGTTTAGAGGATTGTCCACTGTAATGAGTGTGGAAAGGAACAATGGTTGATATTCTGTGTCTGAGCTTTGAGTTCTTGGGCACACAAGGCTTTTTGCCCACTTGTAGAAGACAACATCTAGTGCAGCAAATGTTTTTCAAATGACTCCTTGCAGTTTTGAAAGAGCAGCCGTTCTTAGGCACGGGGTGTCTCAGGGCACGAGATCAGAAATCTCAATGCAAAGAATCCAGACTCTCCCTCGCTAGACAGATCTTGTCGAATAGCTTCCCGGCATTCAGGACTGAATCTTCAGATATGAGCTATCCAGAACATTGTATTGAACCCTCAAACTCAGATGCCTCTGTGAAGATCCTCTAATCACACCCCTATTCTGAGGAAGACACACATTTTCACCACTGATAACCAATGCCTCATGTGGTGACAATTTGTTTGATGTCCCCATCCCAAACCCACCAAAATCAGGAACGCCCTGGACTGAACTTTCATACATGGTTCTTTTATTATCTGTTCATTGGTATAGCTGAAGGCAAAGTGAGAAGGGTCATCCAACCATGCCATGGACATACAGTAATTTACAGCGTCACATGTGCGAGGACTGAGGCATTGGTACATGCAGATCCTCAATGCATGTGTAAAACAACTCTGCTCTTTCACCAGTATGTTATATTCCTGTAGAATCTTACAGTGATGACATGCCATGGAATGTTGTGAGTCAAATAGTCACAGTTAACTGGGCTGAGCTGCCTGCTGGCTGCTCCCGGTGGGGTCTCCTTATGGTCTTGCTGTGATCTTGTACCATCTTGAATAAAACCTCCTTGAATTACCTGAACCTGCGTGGACTTGATCAATACACAGTAGCACTTACCATTGTTTTGTGCACAAGTAACACCTCTCCTTTTCTAGCTTTCGCAGAAGGTGTGTTTTTGTTACATTTGCCTCGTGTCTCTTTGTCGAAGTTTGATTGGGCGCACTGAATGTGGAAAGTGCAAGGCTTGGATTTGGCATCTCGGGACACAAACCCACATATGAAAAGTGTATTTGAGATGCTTGTTCAGTATGAAATAGGTGCACCGGAAAGAACTTTAACTAATCTGTTACACCACTGGGTTTTAGGTTTTCGAGGGTCTTTGCTCTAGATATTGCTGAGAGGTTGAAAAGTGGGTCCGAATTTCCGTGAGCAAAATGCGTCGTCATAGATGCCCCTGTGCCAGCAGGAATAGCAGCTAGCAGGGGAGCGTGGACTAACGGGAGTGTGATGGAAACTGCATTTCTATGACACAGTTTCTTTTCAATATTTATTGGCAATTAGAAAAATCGTCTGCATGATATATTCAAAACCTAGCACATTATAGTAGTTACTGCAAGTTACTTGGTACACAGTGTAGCACTGTAAACAAAAATAATGATGTCAAATACATTCAAAATGGTGCATATTGAGCACGCCTGACACACTCTTATATGTCTGCATGGCAAATTAAGTATTAAAATTCAAAGACAAAGACCCATAAAGGAAACACATAAAATCAAAAAGCACCGGCTAGCTAACAAAACACTTACAGCGCACACTAATGTCTCAAGACTGACAGCAATTGGGCGAGGAACACATGGTAGTCCCATGTACAACAGTTCAGCCTTTGAATGTGAAAGTATATTCTATGATTGGAAAAAGGCCAAGAGATGAAAATGGCAAATGGCAGTCCGGTGAGCATGATGATACCATGGGAAGAGTACAGTGTGTATTCTAACAGTACCATCTTTTAGATAGAGGGCTTGTTCCTCTTGAGTTTTACCATCTAGACGTGATGTTGTGACTGTCCTAGAAGTCCCAGGAGGTTGTAAGCCTTGGTTTTCTGCCTGAAGACATAATTATTGTCTTTCAGCGAGCTCTCCATTGCTTTCAGCCAGCCAGACGGACTTTTGCCAGATTTTGGCATGACTCCAACCCTCCTATTGTTGGTCGTGATGTGCATGGGAGTTGGCTGCCCTTTAACAGATGACCGCCGGCATGGCAGTCGTGCCCTGCATGACAGACACAGCTGGTTTACACTCCACAGACTCTGAGCACTTCTGCTCATTCTCCTGTTTTCTGATTTTTCAGGGCCATTACCTCTTCATTCACAGTTCATTGCCAAAGCCTTTAAACCAAGCTGTAAAATTTGCTTAAACTGGGCATGTAACTTCTCTGTCCTGTGCCCTGCTGTAGAAATACCACCTCGCTACGTTCACCTCCTTCTTGTGCAACGGGGTGAGAGCTCCTGTCCCTTGTATTGTAGAAGGGAAATTGATTGGGTTGTGTTTAGGTCCAAGTCACCCCATACGTATATGCACTGTAGTAATGAACTTGTCTGGAGTGTTGAAAATTAATGATGCACAATCATATTATAGACATAGCCAGGTCTGGTGTCTCAATTTATTAACATATGGACTTCAAGAATTTGACCCTATGTTCACAAATTTGAAACCCAACATATCTACTGCTGACTTTCATTCTTCAAAAGTTGATATACAAGGAGTACCATTGATCTGGGTGAATGTATGCTTAGCCTATGCTTTTTTAATGTATGTCACAAGACTACCACTGTCTTTCACGCCATACTGCACTCAAGGGGTAAACCAAGCAGTGTGCTGTGGTGTTTGAGTGCTTGTGAATCCACAGATTTCTTGTATTATTTTTATTTCCAGCAATACATTTCATCAAACTATTCCATAAATGTTTGGTAATCGAGTGTGTGGCGCATTTGTATACCAAAGCATTCTTCAAATGGGATCTTGACACTAGAACTGCCCAAAGACTACAAAACAGAAGAGCATGCCGGAAACAAGGGAATAACGGAAAATATGAGTTTTTAACACTGATCGAAAAAAATGTGGTTCTGTATTTGCTAAATGCGAATAGTTTGTTCCACAGCTGTGCAAATGAAAACCAATAAGAATCTTTCACCACAGAGGGTCTTTTGGAGTGTACTTCACTGGCATCATATTCTGATGTCAGGACATGAGTCAATGGTGTGCTGTTTCAGAAGTACAAGTTAAGGTGAAAGTGTTTTACTCCTGTTTGAAGGCGTGGAGAGGGAAGATAATGTGAACGTCTGGAGTAAGTGAGTTCCTAACCTCAGTCATGCATCTAGAGAAGGATTTGATTGAAGTCCTTTTTTGTGATGGAACACACTGAGTGAGAAGGTATGTCACAGCCATCAATATCATGTTTTCCTGCTAAATGCAGTAAAAAATACCCTTCAGTAAAAGCTATAAAACTGGTTAAAATGGAAAGGCTCTATTTAAACCACTGTAGATTCCACGTAGATAAATTGATTTCTGTATAACGTAAAAAGATCATAGGTTCTCTTGACACACTGGACTCCGAGCTGAGGAGAGTTTCACTCATCTAGGACTGCAATGATCACAAAGCAGTAGGTGAATAATCCATAGTCTTGCAAACAGGCACAGCTCTGATGACTCAAGAGGACTATACTTGCTTGTCATAAAGGCTAGATTACCTCTACATACATTTTAGCCCACAGCAGGACAAGTAATATCACCCTGATGTGCCGCTCTACAAAGAAGCAAGCCTTCTCCTTTGAGGAAACCTTGCTCTGCATAAGATGTACTTAGCTCTCCTGAGAAAGGGGAAACTTTAATTTCTTCCTTGCCACCATCCAAATGATGTGCTGCAAAAATATTGACCTAAAGGGTGAATTTGCATGCTGTCAAGTGTAGGTGCAAACCCCGAGGTGTCCGTAGGTGCAAGCATTGTACAGTTCTTTTTTGATAGTTAAGCGCTAATGTGATGGCCAGGAGGCAGCCCAGAGGAGTTATTGGTCAGTGGAAGCTCACATGCCCTCTAGTTGAACTTCAGGTAGCCCCCATCTCTGAGTCTTTATTGTTTCACGTCCGGGTTAAGATCCGGCTCTGACTATTAGACCATTTCTTCCAAACGGGGCAAGTTTCTATGACTCATAGATATGAGTGTGCAATACAACTCTATTGTCAGTGTGCTGTCAGTACTTAAGGCCATTCAGTTATAGCTATCCCATGGCCTCACCCATAGGCAAGGATAAGGGAGCCCTAGGTTAGATCATGAAGGACAGAGGTATGTCTTGTTTTCAGGATAGCTACAGAAGTCTGGTGGACAACGCCCATTGGGCTCAAAGGGCTTCAGCCCCTACTCCGTCGTGTGTGTCAGACAGAGCTAAGACAGCTTCCCGGGAACACACACAGACTGTTTTCAGCCGCACCCGAGTACTTCACAGGTCTTTAAAAGACCATTTACATGTTAAGGAGGCTTTGTTGTTCTTTCATCCCTTCTTAGAACTCCTGCATCTTCACTCTGCCGATTACTGGAAGAATTAGCCCCCTCCCCCCGAAATTTGCATTAGCCCCCCCCCCAAATTTGACTTTAGTTGTGCCTCTGACAGAAGTTATATGAATACATAATTAATATTCCCAGTTTACTGTGTTTACTGATTTTACAGATAAATACAGACAGAAATTAGAAATCAGGTGTGTTGCCTGTCCATATTTAATTTTAAAAGCGGAAACATAAAGAATATTTGTACATCTTTCAATCGACTTGCCATGCTTGCATTCTGGAAATTCAATGTAGTTAGCTGTGCCATTTGGCAGCATGAGGAGTTTAAAAAATGTCATGAGATTTCCTTACATTTCTGCATATCTCAACATGTGCTATAATACTAATTTTCATGTCGGTGTAATTTTGTATTATTTTTGGCTTTCATAATAAAACCCGGCAGGCTACAAAGTATGAGGGCACATTTATTGGTAAACTAACTATGTAAATATACAAATTGCAACTTTATGTATTCACGAATCACATAATAAACATGGATAAATACCAATAGGATGGCCCAAAAATAAATAAATGATAAATACAGATGGAAATGTTAAAAAAAATACCATAAAACTGGGAGCCCCACATATAATACAGGTTAATGGAACTCATGATGATATGTCTGGGAATGTAGATACTTGTCTCTACATGGGTTATGCTTCCTTTTTCTAAGGAGTTACATAAATATAGGAGAAAAAAATATTCTATTATTTAAAAGTCTTTATATGTATGAACCACTCACTTGTGAATGTCTGACCATGTACATTTTTCTAAATGTATGTACACATGGATGTGTATATTTAGTAGGGCTGGTGCTGTTATAGAAAATGTATAAAGTATAGTGTGTATATATGTATACATTTCACTATATATTTAAATATGCAGGCATGTCTCTAATTATGAATACATACCTTTTTAGTTATTGGGGGGGGGAGGATATTCCCTTTAACCTCTGCCACTCTTTGCACTCTCTGACTCACCCCAAATCTTTCTGACCACTGTGAACCCCAAAACATCCTTTCAAAACAATTCCGCTTTTTCTAATTGTTCCACTGATCAAACACACATGTCCACCACTCCCAATAAGGTTGCACATCTTCCCTTTTACTAATCCACTTCAATTTATTTATCCATTTAAATAAAAACCCTAAAGTAAATGGATGAAATCGCAGACATTTAACAAATTTATAAAAACTAATCCATTAATAAAAAGGAAGCATATATTACTGATCTACTTCCTTTTTTCACTTGAACCTTGGGTTCCGCATTAGCGTGCCACCCACCGCAAAGTGCTTCAATGCCTCATCGGGGATAGTAAGCACTATATAAATACATACTTTACAATTTCAATATTCATATTGAGTGATTATCCTGAAATTCGTATATTTCTGCATCTCTCTTGGACAAACCATGGACAAATATGTTCTAGTTCAAGAAGATCTATGTTTTTAAGCCGTCAATCACTCCCATTTCCACAAATTGGCAATGAGTATCAAATTTACTGTGCAGTCAGTCTTTGCGTGACTTAAGTCAGTATGCACCATAAAGCTTTGGCATTAGGCACAGACTCCTTCAACAGGCACACAAGTTTATTAATTATAATTACAATACCGCAACACGTCATCTGACTACTTGACAACGAACCAGGCAGAAATGATGCAGTGCAAAATGTTGTGGAAGTAACATAATAGGATATGGGGACTCAGTAGAAGCAGCTAAAGACTCGGCCCCAGGCGGACCAGCATGTTTTTTTTATTTGTTTTTCCTCTAAAGCAATGTGAACAAAGAGAGTTGGTGTTACTACGCCTAAGTACTTCCAGCAGAGAGCCCTCCATTGAGTCTCGGGGACAAAGGAGGATTAGGGCACGACCATGGGGATGCCAGGAATGCCCTCGCCTTGTGAAGCCTTCTTCCAGGGGGTGGTTGTGGTGAAGCAGTGTTGAGATTATAGTTCGTCAGGATCCTGTTCACCGCAGAGCGTCCACTTGCATTATTGCAACGAAGGGCTTACAAACACCATCATCTAAAAGGGAAATCTCCCCAGCCTCTTGTTTTCTCTCCTCGACCGCCAGCAGACAATGCCTGCTAGTTAATATTCAGTTGTTGTGCTCAGCCGGTTTGTCGCCAGTGCTGCGTGCTTAGTATCAGCAGCTGTGTTTGGTAGTGCAGGCCAGCCCAGCCCTTGGCAGTGATAGATCCCTGATTTACACGGCTCATCATAAAATAAACACTCAGCTGTGCCGGGGACATTGCATCTTAGTGATCGACGACGGGGGGATTGTTGGGACAAGCTGGTATCCCGACCAACACACCTGGCAACAATGTAAATCTGAGAAGCGGGAAAGGAGGCGTGGGGGTACCGCAGGTCTTCACTGCAGGCCAGAGGGGCTGTAATTAGTCCCATTTGCCTTGCTCTTAATGTCAAACTCATTAAGGAGGCCACTAACTTAATCAACTTGCCACAAATTAGGATTTCTGCACCGCCGCCACGTTTGCTGGTAATCTGGAGGAGCCGGCTTAGTCGGGTGGGGGCTGGAGCAACACCAGTGGCAGACCAGGTGCTGCCTATGTGCTTGTAAGTTGGGGAGATGGCTTGGGGAGAGGCATGTTTGAGGTCTCCAGAGGCTTCTTCAACAAGCCCAATTTAATCATGTCAGCTGACAATAAAATTCACTGATCTCATGTTGAGTCTGAACAATAATCAAAAGCAACAACTGCATGTTCAGGTGGCTTCTCTCAGTGGCTTTGGACGCATACAGCTAACATGCAGGTTGTTGTTACAGAACAGTTCTTATAGCAATTTCATAGTTTTAGTGTAAATCCTAATAGTCAACCCATTCTTTTCAAATTACAATATTATGTCCTCATATCAGCCGCTCTCTGGGCCTATCGTTGATCTCCTTAAATCGCAGTTCTAGACACCAAGAGTCTCCCTGTAAAGTTTAGTTTGCTCTCCTGGTGGCCAGATGTCCTAGTTTAGACAAAAGAGTTAGCGAAAATTGGAACTGGGTAAATAATTTAGGAATGAAGCCAGTTGAGTTCATTGGAATCAAGCGGCTGGATTAACAACTAGTCTTACAAGAGGTAGGCTAGTAAAACCGAAGGTCATCTGCAATGCTTTGTTTATTAAAATTGGTAACGTTCCTCCAAGGGTGCACTATTAAATTGCTCTGATATGATGTGCTTGTAGGGTGTTTAATAATATGATAGATAGTTGGTCATCCTGATACCTTGACCGCAGAGTATCAATGCAAAGTATCAATCTAGCTGTACTTCTAAACTTAATTAAACTAACAGAATTCCAGAGCTGGTCAAGAAAGTTTATTTCGTGAGGTACTCTCTGAAATTCCTACTCCATTTCTAATCTAACCAACTGGGTGTCACAGCCAAATGGTGGAATTCTACTGACTGATACCAATGCACATGAGAATAGGGGCATGCCAAGAAAAAAAGCAGAAGTGCAGAGAGTGATCAATAGCACAGCATCAGAGCCCGCCAGGAGACTGAGGCAGTGTCATCGATGTGCAAAAGCATGCACTGCAAGGAATCGGATGGCGGGCCGAGTGTGAAAATAAGGAGCGCATGAAGCGAGAGAATGAAAAATGCAAGTACTTGCACATGTGTTCTGGGTACATGAACTCGTAAAGGTAAAAATGTAATTCCAGTGCAAAGCTAGTCTAGAGCTACCTCTTGCAGCCTAGGCTTCCTTTGGAGGTTTATTTCACCTCGTCCCTCCTACACACGAGGGTGATAGAGATATTTGAAATGGTGGCTGGGTAGATAAATGTAGAGCTAAGAGACTTGCGTTCTCATTGTGGCTGCTCCATTTTTCCGAATTGGGTGAGTTTAGGCAAATTTCTTTGCAACCCTGAGCCTCTGTTGGCAGCTCTTAGGATCCTAAATAACAGCATGAGTCATGACATTGAAACCTTGGCCAAAGATTGAATATCGGTAATAAATTATTTTTTAAGAAGTGCTTAATGCTTTAGCTTTACCGTCGAAGCACTTTGAACAAATGTGATCTTACTCAATTTGGCACCTTTGGTGTGAAAGCTTAGTTGGCCTTGCCATGATCCAAACCCCTGCCCTGTGCATCACACCAAAATCCCTTCGCAAATGCCCAGGGCAATGAAACATCACACAATCTGGGTATTTTTGGGTAAATATGGTCAACAACTATGGACTGTATGTCACCTGAGAAGGCGTACATTTTTTTAATGAGGACTTAAGGGGTGCAGTATCGGGTCTACAAAAACCAATGGACAATTGGTAAAGAGCTTATTAAAAATGCTTGCATTTCTGGAAAATTGTATGTTGCTAATACCACTGTAATGTTACAAATTAAGTTTTGAATCATAGCTTTTTTTTCAACATTCTCACCTTGGTTTGCTTGCACTTAGATTTATTTTGAAAACTGTCTTTTTGAGCTCCCTGGAGGTGACATTTGACATTATTCGCCCAACCACCCTTGTCGCCATACGCCAGCGGCATCAAATTCCACTGCCCACCAATCTCCAGAATAAGAGTCTAGCTGATGAGAAATGCAAATTGCTTTCTTTGCTTGCACAGTATTGTACCCTCCCCCTCCACCGACTCCTGCAAGATAATCTTTCTACCTGGGATTCCCATCGCCATAACCAATCTGCAGACCCTCTCCGCTCATTCATTTGTCCAAATACCTTTCCTTGCTTTATAAAATATTTACATATTTACATTCGACTTTGTACACACACACACATAAACATAAATACTGATTTAAACTTTGCAAGCACATATAAATCAGACGTGTCTGTGTGTGCACATATTGGTGTGTGTATATATATATATATATATATATATATATATATATATATATATATATATATACAAAATGTTGGTATATATAACCCCACTAGTTCTTGTATCTGTGGCCAAGTGTGTGCGACCAAAAATCCCCCCAATATATTATGCTTTGGTTATTTTTTGGTTGTTGTTATTTTTAATAGATTGAAAGGAGTAGAATATGCTTAAGTCTTTGTTAGGGTGTGTCATATTGATGCTTGGAGAGGAGATAGACAAAAATACCATTTTAAAAAGGAGGCGCGCGCCCAGGCACGAGAGTATATAACTAGGCGGACAATTTATGCCCAGGCACGAGAGCGGTTTGACACGGGGATAATGAAAAAACGTAGGTCATTGTGGATGACTTAAGCCTTCAGCAGCTGAAGAAAATGTATGAGACGCCGAGAACATTACACGCTTGGCAGCCCCGCACATCTGCAGTGGGGCCAGTGAAATACAGGGGGCTGTGCTTTACCATAAACTGTGGACGTTGGCTCTGCAGCCCGGAGAAATTGTAATTACGACGACAAGACAAATCAGTAATATTTAAATATTCATGACCAAAGTCTGGGGCCATCAATCTATCTTTATTGTCCTTGCCTTTGCTCCGGCGGTAAATAAGTACCTTAAGTCCTCACCTTTCATTCAAATGGCGCCGACCGTGGCGCGTGAAACCCAAAAGATCATTTATCGCGCGGCAGCGGGGTAGGAAGAGACGAGGCACGTTTGTTAATTCGTTGTTACTTTGCTGGGGGACGAGCATGTGCCTTAAAAAGGGCGCGCATGGAACTCAAACGTGCCAACCCTATTTATTTTATATCTACGCCTTGATTGTCCTAAAATTGATTAGGACTGATCGGAAGAGCCCATTTAGCGCTTAACTGCAGCGAATTCTGAGTTATTCAATTCCTCTTTGTCAAGCAATGTGGCAGTGAGCTTAATGGCGGGCTTGTTTCACGAGGACGAGAAGCTAATAACTGATTGAGAAGCTAATGACTGAATGAGAAATCCTCGGTCTACTTAACGCGAGAGATGCGATGTGAGTCCTTCTACATGCTGCCTTTTGCTTTAGGTGGTCATGATGTTTGTCGAGTGTTCTCTCTTACTGAAATTATATATAATATTCTTACCTCTAAGGGGCTCCAGCCTGCCTTCGCTATCCATTGGCCTGTTGTCCTTCACTTTTTCTCATCTGATCATTCAGAATGGGGTAGGGAGTCAACCCACTTCAGCCATTGGCTGACTTCACTGTGACTGCACTCTGCTTTTTCATCAGAAGCACAACCACACTAAGTGGTTCCCCTCAGTGCTAAGGACTTTATGGTAATGTGTGACTTTTCAGACCAAAAAGATAGTTCTGCGTCTAGCTTTATTTTTATTTTTTTGCTTGACAAGGGCAAGCAACGTTCTCAACAATATAGTTTTTACAATATAATAGAAAAGCAAGCACTGGCAAAGCAAAAAGTCTGGCAGCCAGCAACAGACCTTGCCAATATGTGTTTGTTAAATGCTCTAAAATGTTTAGTAACTGATAGACCTGTTCACAGGCAATGTGAACCCAGTTCCTGGTTTCACGGTTGATCTGCCCTCCTACCTCATAATGACGCTCGCTCTTGTCATCATTCGCTCTTCTCTTTCCTGGATTTCTCTTCCTTCCTATGCCTATTTCTATCTGTTTATTGTAGTGCCTTCCTTCCCACAATTTCTCCACTTCCTGCTTTCTAAATATAACTTTGTTCCTCCCCAACATATGACCTACCTGCTTTTCACATGGAAGCACTTTTCACATGTATATATTTGTATTTCTGCTTTTCCTATACAGGAATTGCCAATGAATTCCATGTTTCATTGATTTTGAAATTTCACATTGGCTGTCACTCTTTCCTAGCTGACTATCTATCCTCCATCACGATTCTTGGTATGCTTTCATTAATTACCTATCTTTTCCCTTGACACTCTTTCCTCCAACCTCCCAAGTATACCCTAAGGTACTTTACATATTAGTAGATTACACCAGCTATGGGTCGCTTTCAATCAATAGCAATATAACTTTATTCGGTCTAGTTGGTGATAGACCATAAAAGTAAATAGAAACATTGCACAGTCATAAACACACATAGAATGTAAAAATGACCTTGCATTAAAAGCAGATAAAAAAATATATGTACATGAACAGCTTCTTACCCTGCTTCAATAAAATACTTTAAACCTAAAATACCTCAAGTGAAAGTCGTAATCAAATTTTAAATCACTATACACTCATACAGAGAATGGCTAAGATTTTTAAGGAATGATGGGGAAGGATAAAGAACAAAACCCTCTTATCGGTTCTGCTATGCGCTCCGACTATCCCCCAAAATTAAGCCAAAACATCTCAGCCGAACTTAATTTTCTCAGCAACAATAATGCATCCCTCTTTTGTGTCCTATATATAGTCACTCATGCATCAACTCTCTTGTTCCATGGGAATCATTTCCTCTGCATTCTATTACCCATCCAACCATGCAATGAGACCTGTTTAATAGAAAAAGTCTGTCTTTTATTATAATAGCACAATTCTTAATATTTAAAATATCTCAATACAATAAAATCTCCCAGATAATATAACATTTCATCAATTTTAATGCCATCAGAAACAGTTTACATTCAAGAAGATCATATCCTACTGAAAACAGCCCTCTTCTATTGTTGATACTCTTTTCAATAATTTTCAATCTCAGTGTATTGACTCAATTTCATTGACCTAGAACCATGTCATTAGTTATCGTTTCATGAGTATGTCAAGAAAAAATAATAGCACATTGGAACAAAACACAAAGGCCTATTACAGAAATTCTAAAATGTAATATTCCAAGTTGCCGATACAGCGTTTTAGTGGCATACAGTGGTTTACCCCACCTTCTTCAGCACAAAGTATTAAAAACTAAGATGTTATCTGAAAAATAAATCATAATAAAACATATTTCAAATACAAGACCTGAACAAGAACAGTATAATTACATCAATAAGCTCAATGCCTACATATTATTCCAACACCCTTTATATCTCATTCATTAATTCTCATGTTTACCACTCTTTTCTCACAATACGTTCGTAAAAGAATGCTTAGTAAATGTTTCCCATGGAATAAGAGAGTTGATGAATGAATGACTATATATTGGACACACAAGAGGGATTCATTATTGTTGCCATGTATTTAAACCTTGTCCCTTTTGTTACAAGGGTTGCTCTCCATATATTTTTGTGTTTTTCGCTTTAATTTAATCCCAGCTGACCGTACTATTCCCTGCTCTAACAACATTCTTCAGGATTCACTGCAAGCATTCTTATAATAAAACAGCTCTTTGTAGGCTCTCCCCTTCTCTCAATGATACCCAGCAGTTACCCAGTCAAATGCTTCTCCTAAAAAATGACTAGTCTATTGGCTTGTGCCGTCTGATCCAGCGTATTAGTCTCTCCCCTTTCTCTTACCTTCCAAACCGAAGTCTACTACTAATAATTTCTGTTTTTCTACTACGTTTTCCTCAGAATCATACCTCTTGGAATCCAACAGTATTCTTCTCCAAAACTAGATAGCTCAGTCGTGATGATAAATATGTAATAGTTGAAGTAAGAGAAGCAAAAGCCAGGTAGATAAGGGGAAAAATCAGCAGACACGCATCCCTCTTCTTCTAAATGTCCTTTTAGCCAGACTTTTCTCTGTGGACTTCAATTGGTAGTTTCTGTTCTTTCATTACTTTTTTCCTCGACAGTGAATCCCCTAAGGCACTCACTTCGTCCTATTTGTAATCATTAGGAGGCTCAATGGCTTGAATGGAAGACCTATACCACACCTTATGGTTTTCTGCTGTCTGGGTTTACCTCTGGATTCTGAGGTCCGGGTTTACCGCTGGATTCTGAGGTCCTTGTTCACAACTAGGAATACAATTCAGTATAGGTGTTAACACACATTAAAACACATATCTTCCCTTTTCCAAACTGCATAACTCTGAATCAGAACCAGTTATTCCTACATAAATTAGCATGAGTGAAAAAAATAATAGATCTATGAGCAATTTGCCTACTACTCAGAATGTCAAATTTGACACAAAGATCATTTGTGCCTGATTTTACATTGTTTCTTTGGACTCAGAATCTGACCTGTAAGAAATTGAGTTATTAGTTGGAAAAAGTAAATAATAATCACAGTTCTTGTCAGGGTGAACTAAAGTCACTAAATAAACCTAAACTCAACCCCCTGATAGTTATGTCACAGGGCAGATAAGCTTAATTTAGAGGCAATATTTAAAGTATTTGTGCAGTATTAAAACAGTTATAAAGTGAAAATGCAAAACAATAACAATCACAAAACAAATTGAAAAAATAAAGTAAAACATAATAAACAAAATGTCACGAATAAAACAAAATTCCTTAAAGGGGACTGGAGATATGAATTTTTAAAGTTAAAAGTAGAAATAGCTTCAAAATGCACAACGCGCTAATGATAGCCAATAGGTGCGGTAGTCAGGGCCAGGTGCAATTTGACCCAGTTTCATCCTGGTCAAAGATTTTACCTTCTGATTTTAGTCCATTTAGTCCTAGTCAACCGCAGGAGTACACTCATAGGTCCCCAGGATCTCTCTGAGGCACTTAGAGACTCACAGAGTGTACGCCAGTATCCCACAGGGTTCAGTTGTCATTGGTCAGCTGCACAGTTTCAAGAAAAGGCCTCTTGTAGCTTGTTGTGTCTTTGTAGCTTTAACTGTAGGTCAGCCTTATGACCTTTGGAGTTCACTTCTTTGTCCTGAGTATACAATGGGGACAGATCCAGTCCCTTAGGGTTCTTCTCATGAATCAGACAGCAGGTTCAGTTCCCTTCTGATCTTCTAGAGGCCCAGGAGTGTTTTAAAGCAAGTGCCTGGAGATGCCTTAGTCATACCTGGTCTGAAGTGGTTGGTGAAATGAACATAGGAGGCACCCTAATCTATGGGGTAAAGGTTCCTTGGGCTAACCCTACCCACTTTGGACATTTTGAAGAAGGTAAAACTCTACTGCCACACTAAACTTGGGCTCAAAGGGTGTGTGTGTGTGGAGAGTGTACTATGGTAATCCTAGTGACCATCCAAAGCTAACACTAAAATCCTGTTAGAAGATGCCACGGCACAGCCTATAAACCCAAAGACTGAAGTCCGGTAGAACAACAAGTAGAGATTTCAACAACGAGACAGTGGTTACACAAGAATTGTTTTGGCATCCTGATTCCCTTCTTTGAAGCTTGTAAACTCAGTGGATATGTCAAGCAGGTTTTGACACCGTAGTGTCAAAGATACCCACTGCGATTGGAGCTAACCCCACCCTGCATTTCAGTCAGTTTCAGAGGGGTCATTTCTGCCCATTTCTTCCTGTGACATCTTAGGGTCTATCTCTACAAATAAACTACAGTTCAACATCAGCTTCCTGTACTTCTTACTTACAAAACATTCATGTCAGCTTATTGTTTGCTCCTGGGAGGCCTTTCACAGCCATTCACACCTATCTTTTTTAAATGCTAATTACTGGCTGGCAGCAGTGGGAGAACAAAAGGCAAGATGGCCTTTTGAGGCCTTAGATAGGTGAAAAGTTAATTCGTGAGGCATACTTTTTCCAAAATATTTAGTAAAAATCTGACTTAGATTGGATTTTTTAATAAATATTAAAAATAGTTGCTTATCTATTTTTCTAGCTAGCCCCATTCCTGAGATATTTATTATTATTATTTATTATTGGAACCCAGCTTTCTCCTGTAAAACAGCAGGCATTGCTACTCAAAAATAGCTTTAGAGGCCTTTTAATTTTGAGGACATGTGTAATATTAAATATTTACATTCCCATGCACCCTGCCTTACACGCAATAAGGCCTACACAAGGGTGAATAATAAATATTTAAAAAAGGAAGGTTTAGGCCTGTCAAAAGGAGTTACTTTAACAGGTTGAATTTGCCGTTTAAAACTGCACAGCCAGAATAAAGAGGGGTAGGCCTGCCTTCATGTTTACACTAGTGGTGGGTGGAATGTTTAATTTCACCTGTTGAATTGGCAGGATTTTGGTTACTCCTCGTTACTCTTTAACCCTTTCAATGCTGATGACGAGCTCAGCTCGTCATCACCCACGGGTGTCGTGTGCTGATGACGAGCTGAGCTCGTCATGGTGCCACTAAAATGGCATTTTCCAGCACAGGGGGGGGGAAACGCCCAGCAGCCATGTGGTTAAATGAGAGTTCTGGCCAAACTCCGCCAATCGCCGCATGGTGGAATGTTTTTCCTGAAAGGCTTCAGAAAATGCAAGTTGGCGTGTGAGATTTGGTGCCCCTATTGTGATTTTATAATGCAGGGGGCCACGGACAGTCACAAGTGGTCGCTGTCAGAAGGCTGCCTCTTGAGTGAATTTGTAGCTGCTCGAGTAGATTTTCTACTCGAGCGGCAACAAAATTAACTCAAATGGCTGCACGCTCTTGTGCAGCACATGGTGCCGTTCATGCTTATTTTTCACTGCTGCTCACTCTACCAGTACTATATTGCAGCTTTAGCAGTGTGAACTGCATATTTTCCATCCGTTGGTGGAACTCTGTGGAATCTTGCAGAGTTTTTATGTAACTGCACCAGTTCCACGTACTCCTGGTTTAAACTGTCAGTGTAGTGGATGGCACAATGGGTGCAACGGTCCACTTGTGACATTTAGCGTACAGGCTCTTGGTACACTTTGGTATCATATATACAGGCCTTATAGGTTAGTTAAATATGTCATATAACAAGCTAGTGTTGAAACAACTTGGAAGCAAGTCACAATCAACTCTCTAGATGACCAACCAGCAATCAACCATTAATATATATATATATATATATATATATATATATATATATATATATATATATATATATATATATATATATATATATATATATATATAATTTTTAATCAATGATTTTATTTTTAAAGATGGCCCTTGTTGTTAGAAAGTCGCCAATAAAACTTACCTTAAAACCAGGCATTATCCACAACTATATAATCCATACAACCAATGAAAGATGTGTTCCAGTATATATTTTTTCACATTAGATTTTTCATCATTTGTTTGTTTGCATCGGACAAGTCTCCAAACAATCTTGCCCTTCTCATAATAATGTTTCCAAAGGTTGACTAGTTTATGAAGACCTAGAAAGATATACTGCAGAGAGAGCTACTTGAACGAGAGAGTTGACAAAAAACAAAGGGGTCTATTAGGATGGCAGGCAGACTCCAGTCCGCCCGCCAACCTAGTGGTGCTGGGACCGGCAGCCAGTGGTGCGGCGGTCCCGCACCGCCAATTAGGATGTGACTGCCACCCTGGCGGTCGCATCCCACATATATTGCATTGTGGTGGGCAGTGCTGTAAGAAGCACCTGTCACAATGCAATATATGCATGTTGTGCACTGGCATGCACAACGTGACAGGCACCACATGGTGGCTGCCACCTTGTGTATGCTAATGTTGGGGGGTACTATTGGTACCCCGCCAAGTGCTGCCCCCCACACCCCTGGGGGCCTGCAACTGGACCCCAAAGGAAACCCTGCATGCCTTTACATGGCCGAGCCTCCGCCATGGAAAGGCATTACACCGCCACCATCGTAATATGGATGGCGGTGCCTGCAAGGCACTGCCACCATATTGCAGCCCTTTTCCACCTGGTAGGCAATCGTGATGATTGCCTATCGGCGGAAAAGCGGCGGACGGTCTTTCCGTCCGCTGCAGTACTCCCACCTTGCTAATGTGGCGGGGGTTAAAAGGCTGTCCAGCAGGGTGTTTTGGTGGGTGGATCGCCACCGCCGGGAGGGTGGTGGCGATCCACCCGCCATCCTAATAGACTTCAAAGTGTCCACTCCGGGATTAAAAAACTGAAGGTACATGGAGCAAGGAAATGCAATGCAGGTGAGTGCCATGCAGTGGTTAATTTGTAAAATAAAAAGTGCTGGGGCTCTCCTCGGGAGGCAGCGCTAACAGGAGAAATGGGCTGGTGTAAACTGCCTCCGAACTAGAGCCCCAGCACTTATTATTCTGGAGAGGACTTTGCCTAATGGCTAGAGCTGCCGATTTTGGAGCTGGAGAACTGGGTTCGAGTCTCAGCGTGGCTCAACATCCTGTGATTCTATGGAAAATCAGGCTGCATTCCAAATGAGTGTGTCCTTAACTGGTGCTATAAGCACCGGTGCTGAGGAATAGGTGCCGGTGCTGAGCACCTGCAAGCACCTGCTCAAATTAAGCACTGTCATGCCTACAACATGCTATGTTATATAGGTTTCATGGATGCTGTAGCAAGGTTTTACGTGTGAAGCTACTTCAAAATGTTGTACACAACGTTAAAGCAGAGCAGGATACCAGAGTAATGAGTAGAGGTAGAGATGCTAATTACTGTGCGCTGAAGCAAAGGTCCATGGGACTATGCAGGAATAAAATAGAAAGGGTGGATGGACACGGTGATAAAGAGAATGGGCAAGGCAAACTCAAAAGCCAATACTGAGAAGCTATATTGATTTTTACAGCAAATGAAAGTGACTTTGTGGCCTTGTAGAGAGAATTTCGAAAGCCACCTGTTCAGAAAGTGAAGATCTCAAGATCTTCTTTGGTGAGAGAGTCAGGCACCTGAAGGTAAAACATGAGCAGACAAGGTGTAGAGACACAGTCATAGCCATTGACTTATTTGTTTCCAGAAGATTTGTGCAAGAGAAATAGGTTGAGCAGTGAGTCCTGACAGTCAGCTCCTTTGGCCTAGTCTTTGTAGCTTCCAAGTTGGTAGACCGCTAGCCAAGCCTCCTCTTCTCACTTGAGGAAGGGAGTGAACGACTGAGGGGGAATGCATGATTCTGCCCCCCATAAAAAATATGATATTGCCTATCAAATCATAAGATCAGATCCATGACTCGGAGATTCTTTTTATCAAGAGTCTGCAGCCTTGGTGTACTTCTTCTAAGTCATCTTGTGTATTTCTTGCCCACAACTTTGGCATGCAAGATTTCTCAAAAGTGTAATGACATGCAAGATTTCTCAAAAGTGTAATGGTATTACTCAAATTGTATGCAATTTACAGAGGCAAGATTAAGTGCTATTCTTTTTTTCCTTTGTACAATCAAATGTGCCAAAACGTTAACTAGAGGGAATGGTTTTGACCCGTTACAGCAGTTTATACAACAAACATTTTACTAAATCTGCAGATTTGTAATGCGTCATTCCTTTCAGACTCTTGAATGCCTTCTTAGCATAATAAAGTATATGCAGCCCTACAAAGATGTTCACAAAAATCTCGTAAACCTCATAATCAAGAACTCTGGATGGAAAGTATGATTGGGTTAGGAGATCCTGCAGCAAATATCTACAGAAACAGCAGAGGGAAGGAGAGAATTAACTGGAGCAATTCTATTGGGTTCCTCTCATGCCTGGGTGGTATTGAATGTAATTTACATACGTTTACCCTCTCTTATGCTACAAAGAAAGGCCATACCAGCGCCAGGGGTTGGAAATTGGAATATGCACCAGATTGAGGGGGCAATTGTTAGCATCTTTGTTTTGACCCGGTCTTACCATGCTCAGGCTTTCTTTTAGTTAATGATCATGATTGTTGAACTGTTGATAGCTTCTGAAGGACCACTTCTCTGTTCTATTGGTATAAAGAATAAAGTACGCCCTGCCATACATTATAAGGATATTAAAAGTCACTGGGGATTTCCATAACTATATAGAAGAAGGAGGCCGAAGGCAGAGTTGGTTATGGAACCCTTAGGTGGCTTGCAATATCCTTATCATGTACAAAAGGAAGGGGTACAGTATCCTATATAATACATGGGCACAGTATCACCTTTCCCACAACATACTTCAAACCTTGGAGCGTAGCTCTTTCAGAAAGAGAGAGCATGTTTGCAAACATGAAGAATAAAAATTGAACATCTAGTGCTAAACACAGCAAAAACCTATTATAGAATAGTTGCAAAAATATATTACAAACAGTTCAATATAAGTCCGTTTTTTTTTTTAAAGGAAAGCTGCAGAAACTCATAATGTTTAGAAACATGCAGAAAGAGTCTTATGTTTTTAGAATCATCTAAGCAATGCAAAAAAGAATACTTTAATTTCTGCTTGTTCACCTTAAGCTTGGAAAATAGAACCGAAAGAAAAGGAATGTTTAATTTTTGTTGCTTGAAACAGATGTCCAAAAACCTGACCTGCCTTTCACCTCGGATGCTGGCACTGGCAGCAGTCATTGTGATGTCAGACTTCGACTGCAATCGCTTATCATAGTTGAGTTCTGAAGTCTTTTTATAATCAGCGACTGAGTATGTCACTAGGTGCTGATCATGAAGAAATTAGAGATTTGCATTTATACAGTGATTGTAGAATCTCATGTATTATAAATTCATGCATGCCTCTATAAATGCAGTTAACATGCTGCTTAATGCAGTCATTGTTCAAGGCTAAGCATTTGCAACCTTCACTAGATTATTGACTTAAATGTATGGTCTACTCATTCGTCATACACCCCCTTTCAGCGTGGACTCCAAAGTTTGATCTGTTTGTTTCTGAAGCAGTAGTTCACCTGTGCAATTGATGGTTCACCCTCACCCAACAGTTATGATTTTGTTTTCCAGGTGACCACCCCTACGAGTGTGAGTTCTGTGGCAGCTGCTTCAGGGATGAGAGTACGTTGAAGGGCCACAAACGCATCCACACTGGAGAGAAACCCTACGAGTGCAATGGCTGTGGCAAAAGGTTCAGTTTAAAACATCAGCTAGAAACACACTACAGGGTCCATACAGGTAAAGGCTTCATTGGTTCTCTATACTGTTTGTTTTTGTAAGCTAGTTCACTAGATATTAGCCCCTTCGCTGCAGGGTGTTTTCCCCCTGCTGTGCGGGGGGGAGGGGAGGGGCCGCGCGCGGTGGCGCCGTGCTTTTGACGAGCTCAGCTCCTCATGAGGTGCACCGGAGCTGCACTCATGACGAGCTGAACTCCTCACGGCCACACCCGTTTTTAGAACGTTCAGCACAGCAGGGAAATTAGCCCCGCGTGCGAACGTTCCAAAGGCCGTGACGAGCTCAGCTCGTCATGAGTGCAACTCCGCTGCCCCTCATGATGAGCTGAGCTCGTCACCAGCACCCATGTGGTTAGTTAATTAATAGTGACAGGCTGAAGTTGTGATTAAGCTCATACGAATACGATAATTGTAAATGATTCTGAAAGAATTCACTACTTCAAGCTACATAATCTCTGTTGTTTTAGCATGCCTCACTTGCATGCCAACTCCACTTGGTCAAGAATGTGAAGCTAGCTTTACTTATCACTATCTCCTGGACCTAATTTCCCCACTCTCAATTGGTTCTTCACCTCTGAGAACCTGCACATTATATTGTGACTGGAGGTTCCATTTTGGCAACCCATGAAGTCGATTTTGCATGTTAGTTTATGCCGCCTGATAGATTCTGTAAATGGCCAATTAACCCATCCAACCCCAAATGTCATATCAGTTTTGATCTTTGTTATTGTTAACTTTATGGATTCTTCAAGAATTATGATGGTTTGCTCACATCCATGGAACCCACATAAAGATTTCATACTGATTGAACTGTGTGCCATTTCCGGTTTCTTAAAGCTTACACCTTGTTTTATGAACCTTTCGAGGAGAAACCAAAAATTAAAAGCTTCTAAAGATGGGTGATACATGCCCTGTAAATATTGCCTACTTTTGCGCTGATAGTCATTTCCCTACTTACTGTTAGTCTCCTGAATTATGATAAGATTATAATAATGTTAAAGGCATCAAAAAAGACTTGGTAAGTGGACAGTATCACTCACCAACATTTACATTTTGTACTAGTCAGAGCGAATGCGTGAATCGAACTTTATGCGCTTCTTTGAAAAATATCAGCACCCACCACTGGCTCTAGCTCTCTTTCTTTGACAATAGACAGACAATTTGCTGGATCCAATTGTAGTCTAATAATGTTGGATAATAAATTCGTTCTCCCTTTGTTTCCAAATAACACAAAACTGATGGGACCCTAGTTTATAGCTCACAATTAGTACCCCATTGGCTAAATAGGTGGGCCATCTATAGACAAAACTTCCATTTTCTGATGTCCATTTTCATGTTGCTGCTTAAAAAAGAATACGTTTTTGTACATTTTTGCCAGACTGCGCACTTCTACAGCGGCAAAATTATGTGACTTTATTACCGCAAATTAATAATGTTAACTTTAAGTCCTGCAACATGTTTAAAACCTGAACATCGCTTTCAATGCATTGGTGCAAGGAGCAAGAGTGCTTTCGAGTATACCTATAAAGAATGAGCGGGAAGGAGGCATGTATTTAATAACTAGTTTAGGAATATATACTACAGAGGCATGTTGAAGGAAGGGCACATGTAACATCCACATTAAGAATGCTCACACAAAAAGAAAGAGTGATATAATGTTGATGTATGTCGTCCCAAGGAACTGATCCGATCCTTGTTTTTATCCATGTATGTTTTCTCCATTAATGAACATTTTGATGTGCAATTTTGTTTAAAAGTAAAAAGATCTTGAAAGATGATGCCTCTGGTCACTCTTTTGCAGGCGAGAAGCCCTTCGAATGCAAGTTGTGCCACCAGCGGTCCCGAGATTATTCTGCCATGATCAAACATCTCCGGACCCACAACGGTGCCTCACCTTACCAATGTACTATCTGCCTGGAATACTGCCCCAGCCTCTCAGCCATGCAGAAGCACATGAAAGGCCACAAGCCTGAGGATATTCCATATGACTGGAGGATAGAGAAAACCTATCTCTACCTTTGCTATGTGTAAGGGACACTGAGTGACAAACATGTAGTCCTGGGCAAACAAAACCCATTGCTTAACCCTTCCTTGTTTTGTTCTCCAACATTTGATCATTTTAGAAAGCTGGAAAAGGTATTTTTGTGATCGAGAAGAAATCCGTGGAGGAATGGGTGAAGAAATGTATATTTCAAGGGCAAGGTTACATTTGCACTAACAGAAGGGGGTTGAGTGGCAGTTAATGACTTTTGCCCTTGAAGAAGTTAGCACAAGCAGAAATGTTGCTTGATGACTTCCCCTCACACCAACAAAATACACATTATTTTCTGTTTTGCTGTTTTGTATGATTGGTTCTATAGTGCCTCTAGTGTATTGTTGGCACCAAAATGTAACCAATCCCTGAGAGAGAAAACAGTTCTTGGAAGTCACTGCTCCAATTTATTTTCTAATGTATGTGTCTGGATATTATATTAGACAATTTTAGAGATTCTCTGAACCCTAGGTAAGTCAAAGCTACATACTGTAGCTGTGGTCAGGTTTAGGGAGGTTTAGTCAGTCTGCTTTAGAATTTGTAGGTGAGTCTACCCTATGGGCTTTCTGATCTCTAGGCAAGTCATGTCTGTATATTTCCTAGACCATAGGTATGGCTACAGGTTTTTTGAACTATTTCATGGGCTTGTCTACAGTCTATTTCAACTGTGGTTAAGTCTAGTCTACAAGCTATCTTGACCACAGGCAAAATGGTTTCTGAACTCTAGGCTAATCTAGTCTAGCGGCATTCTGAAGCGTAGGAAAGTCTGTTCCATAGGCTTTCTCAATTATAGGCAGTCTCACATAATGGGGTTCTTAGTTTTTTGTTGATCAATGGTTTGCCATTTGTGAAAAAGGGGCAGCATTTTCAGCAAGATAGGCACGGAAAACAGTGGATTGCCAGGAAAAGGACCAAGATGGACCTTGTTTTGATTTTTCTTTTTTTTCTTGCTTTGTTAACTTCTGCACTTACATTTCCATATAAGCAGAAATTAAAATGAAATACTTGGTTTCCCAAGTTACAATTAGTTTCAAAATGAAACCTACATTGGTAACCCCCCTTTTGTGTGGGTATGTTACTTTTTGATTTATGACAGCACACCAAGGCATGCGGTAGCTGACATCTCGTTTAACCACAAAAAAATGTTGATGTGGTTTGGAAGAGAGCCTGTGTGTCTTTTCATGAAACATGTATATTTTGACACCCAGTTGTTCTGTGGAAAAGCTTAGTATATGCTTTTTCCTTGTGACGGGGATTGTAGTAAATGAATCCCTTTCAGCCAGAGAAGGTTGGCTTAAGCTTGTATTGACCTAGATAACTATAGACATGCCAACAGATAGAGGACGTGCAGGGTTGGTCGGATAGGGCTGGAACAGGCAATGAGAGTGGGAAGCACTTAATTGAATAAATGAACATAGTCTGTTATTGCATCCCAAATAGTAAACCTAAAGGTTTTCATTGATTAGGACTCCATATGGGATCTGACTTTCAAAGGCAATCACTATTTGCAGCAAGCAGACTGTTGGCATGGTAACTACATTTAAAGTTACTAAAAGAAGGTCTAAGAATGATTACCTATTTGTAACCGAAGTGATAGCCTTTCACCCATATCTTTCTTCAAACCTTAAGTTCCATTCAGTTAATGCCAGTAACCATTGCCTTCCCCAAGTGGTAACCACTAACCATTCCTATGTGTTTATCCTTAAGCTCTTCAGACCTTTCTATTGGGTTGTCACCTTATGTGACATTTTAGGTTTATTAAGGTATGACACACACCTTCTCATTTCCGGTGGCCTTTTAATAGCATCAACTCATTATCAAACCATAGAAATATCTTATAAGAAAAAAGTTCTTTATCTAATTTACAGATATTTTTTTCAGTAAATTTAACTAAACCGGAGTTATCCGAACCACCTGAAATGTTTCATGGGTGTTTAAAATTGCTCCAAGGTGAATCTAAACTCCTGTAACCAGGCAACCTTTCCAGTGTGCCACTATGCTTCGCTGTGATTGGCTGCTCAAAGCACAATATTTGCTATGTGTGTTCATAGTAAAATCAGCACCTGGTTGCAGGGGGGGGGGGGCTAGTTTCAGGGCACTTGCTCCCCAATATCAAAAAGACATGAGATTTAAAAGATGCTAGTGTTATTTGATTGTGTCAAATTTCATGATTCACTGGGGCATTTTCCAATTACCTCTTTCATCCATTAGATGTAAAGGCACAGGAAAAAAGCCCCAAAGTGCGATCATAAAATTCAAACTGTATAATGGTAGTCCACAAGTTCCCAGATTTTTAAAGCCATACTTTACAATTTTTGAACCTACTTCTTTTACTGGAGACACAAATCAAACGTGGGAAATCTCTCTCAAAAGTCGTCACCGTTTTCCATCCAATGTGTTTTGTTGCCCAGCACTCTCCTTTATGAAGGACAAAATCATGTCTTTTTGTTTCACGTTCAGCACATTGTACACTTGAATTACCTCATTTTCGTTTTTGATTTTTTTGGGTGACCTCATGAGCGTTTGTTTGCTTTTTTATTTTTATTTGTTAAGCTTTTTTCTTTGAAGGCTTGCAATGCCGAAAAGCAGTGGTGTGTAGTTTAGAATCTAAGGCTGTTTAAAAAACATAAAAAGAAAAGAAAAAAGTGCTAAGTGCCACGGCAAAGAAATCAATTTAAAGTATTTTATCTTTTGCGATTATTTTATTATTTTTTTTTCATTGGGTTTGCTTCGCCATTACCAAAATCTGTGTTTTCTTTAAGACCTGCCCAGGCGGGTATGAGTCTTTATTGTTCAAAAGCTACCTCTTATGTTTTTATGTTTCAGTTATAAAAGCACATTTGCAGTATTTTGAGTTTGCCAAGTGATGTTCCAGTTTTCATCTCATATTTTACTTTCTGATGTACATTACAGATTTTGTTATTGAGATTTAGCTATGTTACATTTGTAGATAGGAATAAAGGGAAAACTGGGGTGTATTTGCTGAGAGGGTAGGGATGTAAAGGTGAAGGGCCACACCTTGCTGCTGTATCCCGCCTATTCTTAACTGCAATCGGACAATTGAAGGCCTTAAAACTGAGAATAAATGCTTCAAATACAGCAGTTGATTAAGGACCTATCTTCCCGTTTAATGGTAGGTTATTTCTCTTACGTGGGGTCAGGTACAAGGTTAAAATTGAGCATGTGAGACAAAGCAAAAAAGTTCAGGGTATACCTTTGCAAGGTGAGCACCAGACGTGGAAAGGGCCACAAACACCTGGAGAAAAAAAGCGCCTATGTCAAAAGAAAGCAAAGAAAGACTTCAGCAAAACTAAAAACACTGTTGGTTTCCTGAATGCAGGATCTGCAAGCACCGCTCCCCTCGAATACTCCTCCCACCAGAGCTGCGCCATCCCACCCCAGCTGGGAAAAGGATATAAAATGGAAAAAAAATGGTCTGCGGAGGTTGGAAAGATAGATGCAAATTGTGATATTTTTGTAATACTTGTTAGTCCCTGTACTTGTTCTCGCCTTTCCTTTTGTAATGTGAACAAAGATATTGCGTGTGTGTGTGTATGTATGCTTTATGTCCGTGCGACTGTGTATTGAGAAAAAAAAACATGCAGTATTGTTGATTTCCGACGTTCCAGTGGATGGATGGTGTTAAAACAATTGCAAATTTCATTCAGAGATTCACTCTATTTCTCTGGTTAAACAGATATGTTTTTCCAGTTGTTGACGTTCAGGCATCGTTATTCATGTGCAATTGGGGTTTGCAATCCTTTACAGTTATTATTTCTCCTGCCTGTGCCTAGAAAGATAGCAGGCCTCCATCTTCCTTCTAGGTGTACCATTTGAACTAGCAAGCAATCTCAAATCCCCATTCTTTTATTGCCATAGCACAGTCCTGAAAAGTTGTGATTTGTTGATACACAAGAATTCTTCTGCCTTGTCCGTCAGGAATGGCAGTCCCCTTTTCACCTGTAGTTTCTGGGTCTAGCTCATCTCATTTACTAGACCAGGGCTTATTGTCTCCGTGCTAATGCTCCTTTGCCGATTTAAAAGGCATTAGTACAAGGAACCACGCTATACTGATGCTTAGACTTGAGCCACTTAAGAAGTCTATCACTTTTCCTTCAGCAAGTGTCACAGTCTCCCAACAATCAGTGTTGTGAGAAATCTGTGGTTGTTCACCCAGGAGGATTATAACAGAAGACCCACTACTGTTGTCTCCATAAACAGAGATGCTTCCCCTGGAAAGCACTTAAGAGTTGTGGTCTCTTTAGTTTCCAGGCTACAAAACCAGGAACAGGCAGCTCATGACTGCCCTATTATTCGGTCAATTTTATTCCTTAACCATCAACCTAAAGGTTAGTTTACCACTTTTTCATTCACCATTTAACGCTAGAGATTGCTTTGCAATTTTGTGCAAAATAAGATATTGAACACAATATTGTTGGTTCCTGTAGCTTTATTTTCGTAGTCATTGAAAGGTTGACATCACATAGCTCTGACACCGCCTCATACAGGCTGATCTTTGGCACGTTCCCTGCCATTTCATCCTAGTGTGGTAACCACCAGCAAATTCTTTTTCTTCCAGGATTTGTTTATATAGTATATTTACTGACATATTACTAGTGTGACACCAACATGATTTATCATATTTTTGTCCATGTATAGCTGTTCAACCTGTGTGCCAGTCTACAATTCTAGTTCGGTGCACCCCCACGCCCCCTTTGATCGGTGACTAGAAACACTTTAGCATAGAATTTAGAAATCTTTAGAATCCATTTGGAGGCAGTTGCAAAACCCCTACCTGTTGTTCCATCTATGGAAACATTCCACAATGTTATAGCATAGTCATCATGGAAATGGAACCAATCCTAAGTTCTAAAAAGAATCTTTCCGCCAAATTTTCATTTTGACTTTTTTGTTCACACTCGGGTGGTAACAACTTTTGGACTGTGAGCCTAGTTTGCTGTCTTCATGGTCCCTAGACATTGGCTGCCAACATTCTGTCCTCATTCTCCACTCCACTAAAGAGTGCAATCAAAAAGTGAAAGTTAATGCATTATCATGCATGATAATCCCTGAGCAGTACTGAAGCATCCAGGCATCAAAAATTTTGCAAGCCACCGTGACAAATCTAAGATTGACACTTTCCTCTACAGAGAGGTATGCCCAGGGAAGAGAATAGGGGACGGTGACCCTCAGCAGGATATTTCTTATATATTTTCCTCTTACATTGTGCCTGCAACAGCTTGAGAAGGGGAGAGTGTAGTCCTACACAAAGACCTGCCCACATTTAACACCATCCTTCCCAGAATGCCACAGATCGGCTTCTTTAACTGTTGTGCTTGAACAGTTGTCCACAATAAAAAAAATAAAATGCTGATAAAATGCTGCAGTTTTTCACGTTACCTGGCAGTCAATAGACTACATTTGGTACTCCCTGCGAGGGATGTCTTCAGAGGTTCAAAGGTGCATTTGTGACATTCTGATGAGCCGGTGACCATTATTGAAAGGCCAACTTCTGACTCGTCAAAGTGTTTTTTTGTTGTTTTTTACTGCAGTTTCACTGCCAGGAATGCACAACGTCTCTAAAATTAAATATTACTTATGTGGATTAACACCTTGCTGCTTGGGATAGTTTCATTCTATCTCCACAGTGACGTGTTACCTATTGTTACTATTTGATTCATTACTAATTCCCACATAAGGAATTGAAAATCTCTCTAGGGTGTGCACCTCATTCCTCCCTAAGGGAGGAGGAGTTCCAAATGCTCACTGCAGAATACCCACCCTTGCTAATCTGGACTCCCAATGTCGAAGTCCCACACCATGCAGCCGTAAAATCATTTAACCCTTCAGAATACTCCAAAGAGTTAAAGCCCAATGGCTCCAACTGACAAAGCATTCTATCTGTGTCAATTTGTCGCAATCAGTCGGTCTTCACCTCTTGCCTTTGACATCCCTAGCCCATAAGGGAGTACCAACCTGTTTTCGATGTGTGTGTGTCCTCGTATTTTCCACTTCGTGTTCTGCATGTGCTCTTTTGGAGGCTAACACGCCATGGTGAAGTGCCATGACATCATGTCCATATATATGTATATTTTAGCACTGAGGACCAACTTCCCTGCTGGACCAAGCAAAGTAGTTTATTTTTTTCATTTGCTCGTCTTATGTCGTGACAGCACAAGTGCCAGTCTGATTGCTCTGTATTAAAGAAAAGTGTTGTAAATTTATGGATGTTCCTGTTATGTCTACCTCAGCACCTCTTCTTAGCCTAATTTTAGACGGTGCCCAATATTTTTTTTGTCAATTGTAATGCTTGTTTTCCTTTTGTACAAACATTTTTTCTACTTTTAGTTTTTATTTCCTGGTCTGATCTCTTTCCTTCATTTGACCTTTCTTTTACCTCCACTTGTAGCACCTGCCTTTTCCGCTTGCTAAGTCTTATGCGTCATAGTACAGATGCCAGGTTTTGTGACGTCCTAGTTATGCCTCTCCGCATATCCTTCTCTGTTCTGTGTAGGCTCTGATGCATTTCTTTGTAATTTCAGTGTTTTTCTGACAGAGAAAAAAAAGAAAAAAGAATAATGCTGCAGGTTTTTTTCTCTCCATGTGTCACTAAGTGAAGTTTGTGCCTTCTATAGCAAAGAGAATATTTTTTACATCCTACTAACAGTAGATTTTTTTGTAGTGAGCATTTTTTGTATTTTTATTTATAAGTCTCATAAGAAAAATAGCAATGTTCAGTTGTATACCTTGAATCTGCAGTTAGAAAAATAATAAAGATAATTCCGTTGTCTATTGGTTGTGTTTTTTGCTGATTTTTGCTCTGTGTGAAATTGTTTATATGACCATTGAAATGTAATTCTGCAGTGAATATCCTCTCCTACAGGTTAAGAAAATACGTTGTCGCTTGCCATTTCCCCCAGCTTCAAATACAAAACCGGTTTGGAGTAAGGGGATCAGTTCGAAGAATTCCTTTTAAATAGTATTCACAGTGACTGAGTTATCCGACGTACATCTGCGACATATTTTCAAGATTGTAACTGATTACTTAAATTACTTTAATTTAGCTTCATTAATTGTAAGTTTATTTTACGAGGCTATCCTAAATATCTAGTAAAGATCCTACACTCTGCGACCTAGGTTGGACATCCTGTCACTATGCGGTTTCATGAGTTTTGGACCAAAACAAAACTACATGACAACCGGTGAATTTAAAAAAGCTGACGTCAATACGAGTGCTCGTTTTGTCTTTAGTTTCAATATGGGAACAAAAAATGTACTTTTTTCTTGCACAAAATTTTGTACCAATAAATTTGTCTACTTTTTGACATGTTCTTTTTAAACATAATCATATATGGAATCTACAGTCTGTTATCTGGCTTGTGAAGAGGTAATGATCTGTAAAAAAAAGTCATCACATCTGTTGCACGTTAGCCAACGTTGAGATTCATAGTCATACCTGTTTCATTGGGAACCATTCTATAATCACTGTAGTTTCCAAAAATTCGTTAAAGTTGGAATCATCTAAACAATTGAGTGATTTCTTTCTTTTACTATCCCCGTAATTCGTTCAAAAGATATGTCGCAATTCAAACATTACATACTTGTAAGGTTTCTTCTAGACAAAGTGTAGTTCGCACATTTGTTATTGCACATAAACACTGGAGCGAAGTCCATTCCATATCTACCTGTCTGGCACAGTGATCCTGTTTTCAAACTAGAGTGCTTTACATCAAAACTGAAGTATTTTGCTCTCATGTATGGGAGACCAACGAGATGCCTCAAGGTGGTACGTATCACAAGTTTCCTTTAAGTTATCACGTCTGCTGACTGCCCATATACCAATCTCTCTCTCTGTCAATCTTGTTAGAGAGGCCTCTTCAAGGGAATTATTCAGTATTCCCTTAGCAAAGAGCCAAGCGCATAACCAGCTGTAAGCGTTCCTGTTGGTACCGAGCGAGGCCTCGATACTCAGAGAATAAATACAGTTTAGCGCAAACACAAGGAGATGATGGACCAGAGTGCTGAAACTTTTCAAACACTCACCCCAGTCACAGATCTGAGTTGAATCCGTCATCGTTCTTTAGCTCACTTCGCCACCTCAGTTCAGACCCAAATATATGCAAATCAGTCTAGACCCTGTGCCTCATGGGAACAGTCCGGCCGAACTGCCAACCCAGGCCTTCCCTGAACTGGAAACAAGCATCCTGGGACCGGTTTTGGGGTAGCACCCCTCATCAGCCAGGCTGGCTTGAACCCGGAGGCAAAGTGAGCAAGGGACCCACGTCTGGGAATATCCTGTCAACTTAGGGTGAACAAAGCAAACTCAAGGAGATGATGGACGGAGTGCTGAAACTTTTCAAACACTCACAGCCAGTCAGAGATCTGGGTTAAATCCATCATCATTCTTTAGCTCACTTTACCACCTCAGTTCAGACCCAGCTATATGCAAATTAGTCTTGACCCTGTGCCTCAAGGGAACAGTCCACTCCATCCATCATCTCCTTGTGTTTGCCTATTTATTTTGGGGGGACTTTTATTTGGGATTCAGCTTCACCCAAGTCCCAAGATGGCTGCTAACACTTCCTGGTTGAAACGTTATCAGCCAATCCGAGCTCTGCATTACCTTCTACCTTTCTGCGAAATTTTGAGTAATACCCTCCAGCAGTACTGGTGGCATGCATGTCTAAAGATCCTATGGGAGTTAACATGGAAAATGCACTTTTTCACCTCCTCTTTTCCCTAGCCCCCACAAATTTCCCAAGCACAACAAGAGTCACCAGGGCACTCTTTTATGATTTTTTTTTCAAACAACGCCAAAAATATAGACAAGTCAAAAAAACATTTTCCTATGGAAACATGGTCCTAACTATAACTACCTATTAGTGGCCAGCAGTAGGATATATTTATATCTATATCTATCTATATATATATATATATAGATATAGATATATATATACACAAAGGTTACTAGGACATTAAGGCTAGCTTCAGATTTTGCACACAAAACCATACAAATTCATCAGTTATAGTTATATCAAGTAACTATAACTCGTGCCATAAGGTAACTATAACTCAAACCCCAGCAATGCACAGTTTTCTCATCAATAATTCCACTGCTAATGTTGCAGTAATATTACCAATGATGTCATAGAAGATGTCATGACTAATGTAATATGTGTGGTAATTATCAGTGCGCGGCGAGAGCACGCATTATAGTTACCTTAGGACACTGATTATTTGAGATAACTATAACTGCTGAATTTTGATGGTTTTGTGTGTGTGTAAAATATGAACCTAACTATAACGTCCCTGTAACCTTTGGGTTTTTGTTTTGGTCAAATGCTATTTCCTTACTATAACTAAAATATATTTATTGACTGTATGGGTGTGAGTATGGGTGTTCTATTGGTTTTCTATGTATCTGAATTTGTTTATGAGTGGATATGTGAGTAGTTGTGTGAGTATATGCTGGATATGTAAGTGGTTGTGTGGATCTGTGAGTGGGTGTGTCAGTATCTGTATGAGTGTGTACATGGGTGTGAGAGTGAGTGGATGTGTGTGTGCCTTTGTGGGTTTGTGAGTGGATGTATGAGTGATTCACTGGGTCTGTAAGTGGGTGTATGAGTAGTTATATGAGTGTGTAAATAGGTGTGTAAGTAGTTTCTGATTCTCTGAATGGGTGTGTGAGTGGCTGTATGGGTGTGTGAGTGCATATGTGAGTTGTGTGGGTGTGTGAGCGTGTGGTGTTTGTGCAAGTGGCTGTGCATGTGGCTATGTGGGTATGTAAGTAGGTGTGTGACTGGCTATATATTTATGTACGTGGGTGTGTGATTGGTGTGGGTCTGAGTGGATGTGCGAGTAGTTTCTGGGTCTCTGACTGGGTGTGTGTGTGAGACTGTATGGGTATGTGAATGGGTGTATGAGTTGTTTTCTGGATCTCTGAATGTATGTATGACGGGCTGTGTGAGTGGAGGTGTGTGTGTATGTGTTGGATGTGTCAGTGTGTGTAAGTCGCTGTGTGAGTCTGTGAGTTGGTGTGTCACTAGCTGTATGAGTGTATGTGGATGTATGAGTGGGTGGTTGAGTGCCTGTGTGGGTCTGTGAGTGGATGTGTGAGTGGATGTATGAGTGGTTTGCTGAGTCTGTAAGTGGGTGTGTGAGTGGCTGTAGAAGTATGTCTATATAGGTGTTTGGGTAGCTTCTGGATCTCTGGATGTATGAATTTGGGTGTGTAATTGTGTGTTGATGAGTGTGTGCCTGTATGGTCCATTGAGTGGGTATCTGAGTGTTTCTCTGGGTCACTTGTCTCTAGATATACATACATTTATTTTCTGTAAAAACTCCTCAACAGATGTACCCCACATTAAAAAAGCATTGTGCCAAATTTGGTGTAATTCCTTTCAGCAATTTGGGCTGTAGTCATGTCTAAAATCCCTATTAGAAATTGCATGGGTAAAAAGACTTTTGTGCTTTGTTTATGAGTCACCCCAACAATTTCCAGACAGCAACTAAAGTGAATGGAACACTAGTTTATAAAATTTCATGAACATTCAACAAACTGCACCAAAGTTCTTAGCAACATAAAAAATGCTTTTCCTATGGATGGAAACGAGGTCAGAAATATGACTACCTACTGGTGACCACTAGTAGGTAATAGATACTAACTAAAAAAAACAAAGGTTACAGGGATGTTAAAGCTAGGCTCAGATTTCACTCATACAAATCCAGTGAAATTCAGCTGTTATAGGTACCAGGGCTACATATAATGAATGCCCCCCCCCCCCCAATGCACTGTTTATGAGATCACATATTACATCACTCATGACATGGTCAGTGACATCACTGGTGAAATCACGGATGACATCTCAAATAACATCACTAGTAATGTTATCTGTGACTGTGTTTTCTAAAGGTTTCTATATAGATATATACTAAGCTACAGCATAAGTTACACTACTATTTCTTCTGTACTAGTAATCAGTCATACTATTTCTCAAATATTTCATCTGAGTGGCTGTCTTACTGTATCAGTTTGTGAGTGGATGTATGAGGGGCTGTATGGGTATGTGAGTGGTTGTATTGATGTGTTAGTGGGTATGTGAGTAGCTTATGGGTGAGTGAGTAGCTGTTTTGTAGAATGAGTGGATGTGTCAGTGGTTGCATAGTTGTGGGAGTAGCTGTGTGGGTGTTTGTATGAGTGAGCAGCTGTTTGATTGTGAGTATAGGTGAGTGTGTGTGGCTGTTATGGAGAATGAATGTGTGAGTGGTTGTAACTGTCTGTGAGTGGGTGTATGAGTGGTATGGATGAGTGACTGGATATGTAAGCGGTTCTGTGGGTGTGTTGAGTAATTGTATGGGTAAGTGGCTGTGTCAGTAGTTATATTGGTGAGTGATTGGCTGTATGGGTGAGTATGAGTACCTATATAGGTCAGTGAGTGGCTGTATGAGTTTCTGTATGGGTGATTGAGTTTGAGGGTATGTGAATGGGTGTGTAAGTGTCTGTATAACTAGATGTGTGAGTGGTTGTTTTGGTGACTGAGTGGGTGTGTGATTGGCTTTATAGTTGAGTGATTGGTTGTGTGAGTACTGGTATGGGTCTGTGAATAGGTATGTGAGGGGTTGTGTGAGAGTTGGTATATGAGAGGTTCTATGAGGTGAATGGGTGTGTGAGTGGTTCTGTGAAAGAGGTCATCAGTGATGTCATTTGAAATGTCAGTGATGTCACTTATTATGTCATGAGTGATTTGATATGTGAGGTTATAACAGTGCATTGTGGGGGTGTACGTTATAGTTAGCTCATAAAAATACTATACCTGCTGCAAGTCTATGGTTTTGTATAAGTGCAATCTGAGCCTCACTAAAACGTCCGTGTAACCTTTGGTTTTTCAGTGAATTTCTAAAGTTAATTTCCTAACTGTAACCTTTGATAATGAGTGTGTGAGTGAGTGCATGAGTGTCTGTGTGTGTGTGTGTCAGAAGGCCTGGGAGTGACTGCATAAGGGTCCCACTAGGTCTGTGAGTGTGTGTGTGTGTCTTAGTGGGTCTGTGAGGGCATGCATGCATCTCTAAGAGGGTGTCTGAGTGGGTGCATGAGTGTCTCAGTGGGTCTGTGAGTAGGTGTGAAAGTGTTGGAATGGGTTTGCAAGTGCCTCCATGAGTGTCCGTCTGTGAGTGGGTACATGAGCCTGTGAGTGAGTGCATTAGTTTCTCAGTGGGTCTGTGAGTGAGTCCATGAGTCTGAGTGGGTCTGCGAGTGGGTGCATGAGTCTGAGTTGGAGGGGAGTGGTGTGTGGGTGTCTATGTAAGTCTGTGAATGTGTAAGTGGGTATGTGAGTGTGTGTGTGAGTGTGGCCAGGACACATTGTAATGCACAACCCCTCCCTGGGCCGATTCAGGCCCTGTGGACCCATCCTCTGGGCCCTCCATAATTCAATGGGATAGGGGGGCACACAGCCCCCCTCCCAGGGCCAATTACAGCCCCGGGAACCCCAGCCCCAGTCACATTTAAATAAGGAGGGAGGTCGTGCAGCTTCCCTTCCTCAGCCAATTTCAGCCCCAGGGACCCCATCCCCCAGGGGCCGGCTTTAACTGAATGGGGGTTGAGGGCTATGCCACCCCCTCCCCAGGCCGATTTCAGCCCTGGTGACCCTATTCCCTGGAGCCTGACCATATTCCCAGGCTGCCCTGGAGCCTACCTAGGGCACCCAGTGTGCAATGGGACAGTGTGCGGAACCTCTAGGCCCCGGCTGCCCATCTGGCTCCCCACCTCCTGCAGGAGCCTGAATTGCTATTCTGGAAATGCAGCTCCCTGATTACAAGAGCAATAGTTTCAGCTCTTTCCCTACCCACATGTCTGAGGGCAGGGAAAGAGATCAGACCTCCACTTCCAGCAGGCGGGAACACTTCAACAGCTCCCGCCTGCTGGAACTGGAGTGTTTGCTTTTGCTTGGTGGGAACTATCAGCTTCCCCCAAGCAAATGCAAACAGCTATGTCCAGGAGGTGGGCGCCCCTGGGATATATCAGGATCCAGACTTAGGAGGTAGTGGTCCCCAGGGTGGTATGTGACCATGGAGGTCAGACGTTTGGCCCTTTGGGACTCCAATATCAAGGCTCAGAGGTCAAGGTATTCCTACCTTGCCCCCTTTACTTTTTTCCCACTTATTTTGGGGACGTGGCTGAAGCAGAGTCCCATGATGTCTTCCAACATGACCTGGTTGATGTATTGGCAAACAATAAGATCTCTGCAGTTCTCTGAATGAGCTCATTATTATTAGCGAATTAGCAGCAATCATAGATATAAAGATTTGGATTTCTTTAAATTTCTCAGCAACTACTGAACGGATTTAACCAAACAACTTAAAACATGATCTTCAAACCAAAATCTGATTTGCTGCTAAATTCGGTGTAAATCAGTCCTGTGTTTCGGGCTGCAGGTGTGTCTAAAGAATCTATCTGAAATTAACATGGGAGACGTACTTGTTTGAACCCCCTTTTTTTGTCTGCCTCCACTTCATGGATCACCCTGTGACTTTGCATGAACAACTAGGCTTACTAGTACACTTTCTTTGGGAAATTTTGTGCAGATTCTTCAAACAATGCCAAAGAAATAGGCAAGTCAAAAATCCCTTTTTCAATGGAAACATGGACCAGTACTGGCCCGATGCTGACCAATGGGGCTTAACAAAAGAGGTAAGGCCACGTGCCCCCCCTAATGGAGCCCTTGATGGCCCTGGGGACCTGCATCCCCTAAGGCCGGCTCCAGCAATGTACTGGAGTGCCCACCCCTCGGAACATTGCAGTTTGCTATGGCATGGCGGAAGGAATGATCCCGCCATGCCTTAGCAAACTGTCTGCTTTCAGTAAGTGAGAGAAAAATGCCCTTGCTTGTTGAAAGCAGAGTATGTCTTTTTCCCTGCCCTCTGTGGAGCAAGCAGGAAAACAGACATTGCTTTGGTATCTAGGGAGCTGTGCAGGAGGCTTAGAGCTGGCAGGGACTGCGTGGGCCTTCGGTCTCCCCTGCGGTCTCCAACATTGGCAGTGGGTGCCCTAGGTTGGGACCAGGGCACCCAACCTAGATGGATGGGGGGACGCAATGCCCCCTCCCTTTTTAAAAATAAGTACATTTTTAAAAAAGGTGCAAGCTCCAGGAGGGCAGGGGTCCCAGGGGCTTAAAATGGCAAAGCAGGGGGGCTGTGCACCCCCTGCCTTATTGTTTAAAAGAAAAGGATAAAAACAAAGGGGCCGTCCCCGGGAATGGGGCCCCTGCAGAAAATGGGGCAGGAGGGGGGCCCTCGGCCTCCTCCCTTTCAATAAAATAGAATAAAAAAGGGGCAGGTCCTGGGTGATGTTGTCCAAGGTCTGAAATCGGCCCAGTTGGGGGGCCACACAGCCCCCATTCCTAAAAAAAAAAACCCAGAGAAATAAATAGGGAACAAACTGCCAACTCACCAGAAGCCCCGCCCCCTTTCTCCACCACTCTGCAAACACACCACCTGGCATTCTACTGGTAGGGGGATGAAGTCCCCTTCGCCGCTGAGGATCTTTAGGGGCCAAAACTACTTCCTGTTAACGCCCATATAACCTACACTGTGGGATTACTGAGAGGTTAAGGGGTTGAGTGCGCTACAGAGGTGTAGGCGCATCCCTGTGGTGGGCACACTTATGTGGTGCTGTGTGTGGGAGACAACACAGTAAATTCCAAATAAAGTTCAATTGAAGTTCAAGAAATTTGAGGTTTCAAGGTTTATTTGGTATTTTCCATTGGGGTAAGTTTCATATTTTCTTCATATGAATCGTCAGACAATCAATTTTAGCAATATCAAAAAGCTGAGAAGGCTCCAATGCATTTCGGACTAGGAGTCCTTTCTCAAGGAGCACTGTAACAGAGAATATACAAAAAATCCAAATCAATAAAGATGCTTAAACAACAGCGTAACAGGTGTTACATTGGTGTCATAGTGAGTCGACCTCATGCACCCACAGGAAGGATGAAAGGAACAGTAAGAAAATTCCACCGGTGTTTGAAGGGTGATAGGGGTATGGTCAAGTCAAAGTCAAGGGCGCAAAAAGAGGTTTAACGGAGATCGGTAAAATAGAGGATACAAGGAAAGTTGAAGCCCATGATAAAAGTAAAAGATGATGTGCCCAGGAAACCGGAGAGTAAAATAGTTGAAGGGCTCTAAGGCGGGGTATGTCAAGGTAATGCAAACTGCTCGAGCAGAGGCGAGGCTTACGTGATCATCTTCAAAATTCAGTCGGGCCCTGAAAGGGAAAGGATGGCATTGCAGCGTTATCCGAAAATATGGAAGGGGGCGTGAAACTGTCCAAGCGGTGGGGTTGGACGAGGACTTACTTGGTCTAACGGTTGAACGAGGGTCCAGGAATCGGGTTCCAGGTGCAAGAACTCCGCGGAGTGAATGCGGAGCTTTGGGAGGAGGTGGGAGGGTAGTGGAAATAGAGGAAGGACTACTGCGGAAAGGTAGAGTAGCGCGGCCATCTTAGAGAGGGAAAAGGGACAGTGTGGAACAAAATAAAGCGGAAAGGGGGTGTGTAGAACCAATGTAAAAAAACAATTGTAAACAAACACAATCAGCAAAATCAGAAATGCAATGCATCAGTAAACGCCCAATGTCAGCGTTATAGGTAACAGCTCAGTTCGGTCTGGTCATTAAGACCAAAAGGTTTCTGCGATTGCAGTCTATACATCCATGCTGTTTCTCTTTGCAGGAGAGTTTTATTGTTGTCTCTCCCTTCAATTTTGGGAGCCATTTCAAGGACCATGTACTTAAGTTGGGCCACATTGTGATTGGCCTCATTGAAATTGATGGCCACGTTGGATTTGGTGTTTTTAGTACGTATGTTGGACTTGTGTTCGTTCAACCGAGTCTTAATTTTCCTGCTGGTCTTGCCCACGTAGATTTTGCCACACGGGCACTTAAGGAGGTAAATCAGGTTGGAGGAGTCACATGTCGCGTCCACATTTAGTTTAATGTTGAAGCCTCTCATGGGGTGATTTAGGTTGTTTCCTTTGATTATGTTATTGCAGTTGTTGCAATGGTAGCAAGGACGGGTGCCGGTGTGTTGAACTGAAGTGGTGATGGTTGTGGTTTTAGATAAGATTTCTCTAAAATTCATGGGTTGAGTATAGGCAAAAATTGGGGGATCCTTGAAGAGGTCCCCGAAATCTGGTTCGGATGATAAGATGCGCCAGTGTTTCAATATGATGTTCTTGTAGCTTTTACTCGAAGTGGAGTATCTAGAGACGAGTACCATTCTCTGATTGTCAGTTTTGGAAATGCTCCGTAGAGCTTCTGACCGTGAGGTGACAGAAGTTCGGTTGATAGCCTCCTCAAGTATAGTATCGGGGTAACCTCTACAGCGGAATCTTGATGCCATGGATTGAATTTGGTTGGTTCTGATGTCTGGGTCAGAGACAATGCGTTTTACTCTTAGCATCTGGCTGTAAGGCAAGTGTCTTTTTAAGGAATTTTGGTGGAAGCTGCTAAAAAGTAGAGCATTGTTGCGGTCCGTAGGTTTATGGAATAAATCTGTCTGAATTCCTTGGGAGGTTATTTTAATGAGGACATCTAGGAATGCTATCTCCTGGTGGTTGATATTCCAAGTGAATTCTATTCGATCATCTTTGGTGTTGAGATCTGTTAAAGCAAGTTCTAAGCTCTCTCGGGAGTCCTTCCAAATGAAAAACAGATCGTCGATATAACGTACATATAGTTTCAGGTTATCCATCCAGTTTCTGTCCTTGTAAATATGGTTGAGTTCAAAGTTGCCCATGTATAGATTAGCGTAAGTGGGAGCCGCACAATTGCCCATAGCCATCCCGGACATTTGTAGGTACCATTTCTCTTCGTGTTTGAAATAACTGTGATATAAGGTGTATATCATGAGTTCAAGAATGAAGGGTTTCAAAGAATCGCTAATTTCAGATTGTAGTAAGGCATGTTCCACAGCGTTGGTGCCTCCTTCGTGGGGGATGGAGGTATATAAGCTTTTTACGTCAGCTGTGCAGAAGATTAATTTTTCATTTTCAAGAACTTGTATGGTTGTGAGTTTATTCAAAAACTCTGTAGTGTCTTTAATGTAGCTTTGTAGACTTGAGACGGGGCAAAAGGGCAGGAAAAAGACAACAAAGGCACCCAACAACCCTTGAAGGTCAAACAGAAGACCAGGAAGAATCGTTAGTAATTAACATCTCTGATGTCCACCTAACCAGCCATGAAACAAGAACCCTCCAAAAGGGCATGTCATTTGTTCCCACCAGCGACACTAACTTACTTGAACTAAATGTGAGCACTTTTAAGCTCACAAGAAAATTAAGACTGAAACACTTTTTTGAAAATGTTCTCGAACCACCAAAGGACCCAAAACCTGATCAACTTATGGGTTTACGACCTCTCAGTACTTTTATGCCTCCCATCAGTCATAAAAGCATCGACACTTTTGAGACCCTTGTGAAACAGGATATCTCCAAAATCAATTTCCGTAAGAAGACTCGTAAGAACATCACCAATAAAGACATGGATACCTTAAGAAACATCGCCAGCAATCCTTCCATCAAATGCCTGAAAGCAGACAAGGGGGGCGCCCTTGTCATCCTCAACACGCAACTGTACAACCGGAGAACGACAGAACACGTCATGGATTCAAATGTTTACTTACCATTGGATGGTAATCCTACCAACGATTATAAAATGGAACTATCTAAAATCATCAACAAAGCCACTGCTGAAGGTATCATTGTTGACAGAACAAGAAAATATCTGATTGTAGAACACCCCAGAAGCCCCTCTATCACCATGCTGCCTAAAATACACAAGAATTTGATGGATCCCCCGTTTCGCCCAATTGTATCCACCAGAGGCTCGATCCATGAACCTACTGGCAAATTCATAGATCGATACCTGCAACCCATGGTCTCAAATCTACAAAGCTACATTAAAGACACTGCAGAGTTTTTGAATACACTCACAACCATACAAGTTCTTGAAAATGAAAAATTAATCTTCTGCACAGCTGACGTAAAAAGCTTATATACCTCCATCCCCCACAAAGGAGGCATCAACGCTGTGGAACATGCCTTACTACAATCTGAAATTAGTGATTCTTTGAAACCCTTCATTCTTGAACTCATGATATACACCTTATATCACAGTTATTTCAAATACGAAGAGAAATGGTACCTACAAATGTCCGGGATGGCTATGGGCAATTGTGCGGCTCCCACTTACGCTAATCTATACATGGGCAACTTTGAACTCAACCATATTTACAAGGACAGAAACTGGATGGATAACCTGAAACTATATGTTCGTTATATCGACGATCTGTTTTTCATTTGGAAGGACTCCCGAGAGAGCTTAGAACTTGCTTTAACAGATCTCAACACCAAAGATGATCGAATAGAATTCACTTGGAATATCAACCACCAGGAGATAGCATTTCTAGATGTCCTCATTGAAATAACCTCCCAAGGAATTCAGACAGATTTATTCCTTAAACCTGCGGACCGCAACAATGCTCTACTTTTCAGCAGCTTCCACCAAAATTCCTTAAAAAGACACTTGCCTTACAGCCAGATGTTAAGAGTAACCCGCATTGTCTCTGACCCAGACATCAGAACCAACCAAATTCAATCCATGGCATCAAGATTCCGCTGTAGAGGTTACCCCGATACTATACTTGAGGAGGCTATCAACCGAACTTCTGTCACCTCACGGTCAGAAGCTCTACGGAGCATTTCCAAAACTGACAATCAGAGAATGGTACTCGTCTCTAGATACTCCACTTCGAGTAAAAGCTACAAGAACATCATATTGAAACACTGGCGCATCTTATCATCCGAACCAGATTTCGGTGACCTCTTCAAGGATCCCCCAATTTTTGCCTATACTCGACCCATGAATTTTAGAGAAATCTTATCTAAAACCACAACCATCACCACTTCAGTTCAACACACCGGCACCCGTCCTTGCTACCATTGCAACAACTGCAATAACATAATCAAAGGAAACAACCTAAATCACTCCATGAGAGGCTTCAACATTAAACTAAATGTGGACGCGACATGTGACTCCTCCAACCTGGTTTACCTCCTTAAGTGCCCGTGTGGCAAAATCTACGTGGGCAAGACCAGCAGGAAAATTAAGACTCGGTTGAACGAACACAAGTCCAACATACGTACTAAAAACACCAAATCCAACGTGGCCATCCATTTCAATGAGGCCAATCACAATGTGGCCCAACTTAAGTACATGGTCCTTGAAATGGTTCCCAAAATTGAAGGGAGAGACAACAATAAAACTCTCCTGCAAAGAGAAACAGCATGGATGTATAGACTGCAATCGCAGAAACCTTTTGGTCTTAATGACCGGACCGAACTGAGCTGTTACCTATAACGCTGACATTGGGCGTTTACTGATGCATTGCATTTCTGATTTTGCTGATTGTGTTTGTTTACAATTGCTTTTTTACATTGGTTCTACACACCCCCTTTCCGCTTTATTTTGTTCCACACTGTCCCTTTTCCCTCTCTAAGATGGTCGCGCTACTCTACCTTTCCTCAGTAGTCCTTCCTCTATTTCCACTACCCTCCCACCTCCTCCCAAAGCTCCGCATTCACTCCGCGGAGTTCTTGCACCTGGAACCCGATTCCTGGACCCTCGTTCAACCGTCAGACCAAGTAAGTCCTCGTCCAACCCCACCGCTTGGACAGTTTCCCTCCCCCTTCCGTTTTTTCGGATAACGCTGCAATGCCATCCTTTCCCTTTCAGGGCCCGACTGAATTTTGAAGATGATCACGTAAGCCTCGCCTCTGCTCGAGCAGTTTGCATTACCTTGACATACCCCGCCTTAGAGCCCTTCAACTATTTTACTCTCCGGTTTCCTGGGCACATCATCTTTTACTTTTATCACGGGCTTCAACTTTCCTTGTATCCTCTATTTTACCGATCTCCGTTAAACCTCTTTTTGCGCCCTTGATTTTGACTTGACCATACCCCTATCACCCTTCAAACACCGGTGGAATTTTCTTACTGTTCCTTTCATCCTTCCTGAGGGTGCATGAGGTCGACTCACTATGACACCAATGTAACACCTGTTACGCTGTTGTTTAATCATCTTTATTGATTTGGATTTTTTGTATATTCTCTGTTACAGTGCTCCTTGAGAAAGGACTCCTAGTCCGAAATGCATTGGAGCCTTCTCAGCTTTTTGATATTGCTAAAATTGATTGTCTGACGATTCATATGAAGAAAATATGAAACTTACCCCAATGGAAAATACCAAATAAACCTTGAAACCTCAAATTTCTTGAACTTCAATTGAACTTTATTTGGAATTTACTGTGTTGTCTCCCACACACAGCACCACATAAGTGTGCCCACCACAGGGATGCGCCTACACCTCTGTAGCGCACTCAACCCCTTAACCCCTCAGGACGCACCCGAACAGTTGCGTCACCTGTAGGAGCACCTTCAAATTGACTACAATTGACTACTTTGCCTCAGCTTACATTCAACCCAATCTGGCATACAACGTTGTGCGCCGCGCCTAATCCACCTAGATTGCTGAGAGGTTGTCAGATCCCATGCCCCCTTTCCCCACCACTCTACAAAAGCGCCTCTCGGCAAGCTGATTGTGTGGGGATGAGATCCCCTTGCCAACTAAGGTCCTCAGGACTAAAGTGAACTTCTTTCCCCAAGCAACAGTCCACCAGGAGGTGCGTTTGCAGAGTGGTTGAGAAAGGGGGAGTGGCTTCTGAAGACCGCTGCTTAGCAGTCCAGCTTACTGGAGGTAATAGGAGGGCTAGTTGGCACCCAAGGACCCTCAAGATCCAAGGGGACCTTATCCCCCAAGTAGTAGTACACCAGAAGGTGTGTTTGCAGAGTGGTGGAGAAAGGGGGGCGTGCCACCAAAAAGGGAGGGGTAGTTGGCCCCCAAGGACCCTCAATAACCGAGGGGACTTCATCCTCTTACTAGTAGTGCTTCATGAGGTGCATATGGAGAGTGGTGGAGAAGGGGGGAGTGGCTTCTGAGGAACGCTCAGCAGTCCAGCTTACTGGAGGTAATAGGAGGGCTTGTTGGCACCAAAGGACTCTCAAGAGCCAAGGGACCTCATCCCCCAAGTAATAGTGCGCCAGAAGGCACGTTTGCAGAGTAGTGGAGAAAGGGGGCATGGCCACCAAAAACCTCTCAGCAAACCCACTGTGTGGGACTTGGAGGTAAGAGGAGTAGTAGTTGGCCCTCAAGGACCCTCGATAACCAAGGGGACTTCATCCTATTACTAGTAGTGCTTCATGAGGTGTGTATGCAGAGTGGTGGAGAAAGAGGGCGTGGCTTCCCAAGGTGGGGGCCAACTACCCTTCCTGTTACCTCCATTAATTCCCACACAGGTAAGAGGTCTTTGGTCTCAGCCACTTTCTCACCCACCCTGCAAACACAGTTCCTGGCACACTACTGGTTCGGGGATGAAGTCCACTTTACTCCTGAGGGACCTTGGGGTCCAAGAAGCCCTCCTGGTACCACCTGTAAGTCCTACACAGTGGAATGCCTGAGAGCTTGTCTGAGGCCCTGCCCCCTTTCTCCGCCACTCTACATACATGACTACTACTTTAAAAACCATAGAAATTCCCTGACCGCTTCGTTATAGTTAGGAAATTAGAATTGAAAAAACCTTAGAAATTCTCTGAAAAAACAAAGATTACCGGGACATTATAGGCTGACATTTCACTCGTACAAAACCAGTGAAATTCAGCAGTTATAATTAGCTGAGCTAACTATAACCCACACCACTGCAATGCACTGCTTATGCCTTCACATATTACATGACTCATGACTTGGTCAGTGACATCACTGATTACATCACTCATGACATCATCCACAGAATCTCTGATGTACCCACTCACACCCCATGTAACCTTTCATACAGCCACTCTAACTTCCAGACTACCATTCTCAAAATCATTGACACACCCATACCAGTACGTACACTCACTCACTAATTCATAGGTCTACACACACATCCACTCAATCACCCAAACAGCCACTCATACAACAACTCATCCATTAATACAGCCACTGATATATATAGTCATACAGCCACTTGCACACTGTCACTCCTAGAGCTACTCACACACCTACTCACTCACCTATAGAGTATATCACACAGCCATTTACTCACCTATACAGTTATACACACACCCACTCATGTATTCATACAGATACTAGCAAATACTTACTCCGCTATAGTTCAACACATGCACACACTCACCCATATATCCACTATCACTATCCCTCACTCACACAGTCACTCATGTACTCCAACACTCAGCTATAGTGCCTTTCACATATCCAGTTACTCACCCATATTCTACTGAAACACCATTCACTCACTCACTGACATAGCTATACACACACTCAGTCACCTATACAGCCACTCCCACAGTCCGTCACCTATACAGCCCCTCCCTTATGCACTCACAAATCCATACAGCCACTGACTCATCCACCCACCTACCCACCCACTGATCCATGCAGGCAGTTACACACCCTCTCAGCCACCCACAGAGACACTCATACACCCAAACAGGCAACCAATCAATCACCCATACAGCCACTCATGTACCTACTCACCAACCCATACAGACACCTAGACACCATCTGACAGACTGATACAGACATTTAGACAACTAGTCACTCATCAATACAGTATAAATATTTAACATTCATAAACATTTTTAAAATACTCACAGGCACTGGATGATGCCATCAGTGAGGCCATCCCTGATGTCACTGACCATGTCATGAGTGATGTAATATGTGAGGTCATAAGCAGTGCATTGTGAGGGTGCGAGTAATAGTAAGGTCAGCTAACTATAACTGTGAATTTCATTGGTTTTGTACTAGTTAAGTGTCAACCTAACTATAATGTCCCTGTAACCTTTGTTTTTTTCAGTGAATTTCTAAGGTTTTTTAATTTTATTTCCTAACTAGTTCCTGTAACTTTTGGGGTTTTTTCAGTGAAAATATATATATAATATATAGCGGACTTTAATAATAGCATCCATCTTGTTACAACAATCTGCCCCAAGCCCTAGGCCGACTTTGCACTTCCCATGAGTTGTGGGGGACCCCTCGCCCTTGTGTCCTCCACACCCCCATTTCTAGATAAACATTCGAATGTAGGATAGAAAGCTCCAGCCTTAGGGTGACCAGACATCCTGGATTTGCCCAGACAGTCTTGGTTGTTAAAAGACTCTCATGGTGTCCCAACACTCTTTGCTGAAACAAACATCTATTCTGGTTATTGAGAGATGGTTGGGAGAGTGTGCACAATAATCAGTGTGGTGGATGGGCACCTTTGTACCTACCCTCTCTTAGCACAAGAAAAATAACTTCAGCTGTTAAAGAGCTCTCTCTTCGCGCCACTAGAATAATACCTTCAGTTGTTTAAAAAGCTGCCTGCTGTGCTGCCTCATTTCACTCATGAAGTGCAGAAGGATTTAATAAGGGGTGAATAGGTGTCCTATCACCACAGCGAGGGTCATTAGCAGCCTGCTCCTGGGTCTCATCCAATAGGTAAGGCGCCAGATCAACGAGGAGGTGCCCAATAATGAAGCATGACACCCTTCAGGGTGTGTGAGGGTCCTTGCTCCTAATTGGAGCTACTCCACCTACACTTTCCCTTCTACACCAGGAACACCCATCCATCCACTGTCCCATATTCCCCTCCCCTACTACAACCTCCCCCCATCCTGTTTCCTCTCCCTTAGGAACTACATACCTCTGTTCTTGCCATGCAAGTATCATATTCATTAAATCATACCAACCCCATTATAACTCAAAGAGACCTAACAAAGGTTTACAGAATCATGCATGGCACAAGAAATTCATGCAGTAATGCATTTTTCCATATTTGGCGTCGCTCTGCTGTTTGTATTTTCAAACTTAGCGAAAAATCCAATTTAATGTATGTTTCTCAAAATAAACAGAGGACACATTCTTTACCAAAACAAGTAAGACAGCTCTGTATGGCAGCCATCTTACCAGTGTATGTAAATTATTTCAAAATAAGATTCGCTTACTTTTGTAAACAACGTGGCCACCTATCTTCTCCCTCTTCACAAATGTTTGGTACACAATTCATTGTATTGGATTGGGCCTATAACAGAATTATAAACCTATCACTTCAGAATGATCAACTGGATGAGAAACCCAGTCACTGACGTCACACAGTGAAAAAGGCAGATTGCCAAAACATGTCTGTGTTAACTGATGATGAAATAAAGAAATTATTCCCACAAGTTGTTGTCATGTTGGTTAGTTGGCGAATTGCAGGAATGTGCCCTTTTTTACCTGGTCACCCCCACTTTTTGTATTGGTTTTTGATGTGATTTCAACTGGAAGGTCATTGAGTTCCTGATAACCAGGTCTCTGGTGCCAGATCTCTTTCCCAAAACTGTGCAACTGTTTTCCCCAATTGGCGATACTTTTAGTGCGCTCTTTAAGTCCCTAGTAAATGGTACCCCTGGTAGCTAGGGCCTGAGGTACTAAAGAGGGTCCCCAAGTGCTGAAGCGCAAATTGTGCCGGCCTAAGGGATCCCTCACCAAGCTCATGCAAACTGTTGCTGCAGGCTGCATGTCTTGGTGCACACAAAAATGAAAATACAACATGGCACATAGCCTGTGTACCCTGCCTGCGAACACTGCATGCTGTATAATAAGTCACCCCTATCGCAGGCCTTACTGCCCTAGTGCAGGGTGTGCTATACTGCATGTGAGGGCATAACTGCATGAGCAGATGTGCCCCCATACTGGTCAGTTCCATTACTGCCAGAACAAGTGATCAGGTAAGCCATCTTAAAAGTATGCTCTGGACACTGGTGAAAACAAGTTCCCCCGCTACATGATGCCTTCAATAAAAATAGGGATGTTTGGTAGCAAACATCTCATATTTTTAACCCACACTAATGCCAGATTTAGTAATACAAGCACCCAGAAGGCACCTGTAACCCTACCAGCCACTGGTGTACTGACTGGTTTTGCCAGCCTAACCAGAGACAAGTTGTAGACCCCCCAGGGTGAAGGCCTTTGCTCTCCATGGGCCATAAAGCAACACTGTTCGATCAGTGGGTACTTTGCACCCCTGCCAGCAGGAAACCCTGCAGATTAGCATTCCAGGTCTGAAGAGCTTCAAAAGGGCCCGCTCCCTTTGGTATGTGAATCTGGCTTCTCTCAGGAGAGGAAACCAACACTAGTGTCTAGGGCCCTTTGGCACCTGGACAGGCAGGAAAATTAGCTAGGCAAGACGGGCGTGCCTACCCTCAGGCAAGAACTACCCCTGAATTGGGCTACATGAAATGGATGTGACTTTTCAGAAGTGACCATCTTGATAATGGCAAATATAGGATTTCTGGGACAGAGCCGTACCCACGTCCCAGATCAAGTGATATAGAGGGTGTAGTGATCCCAGGGGTAAGTACCCATTGACTACTACCCTATACTCCCCTAACACCTCTAAATTCAGTATTTAGGGAAGCCCTGGCACCAGGAAATCAGACCCTGCCAAGAAACAGAAGAAGAAGGGCTGATGAGCCTCGAAAGCAAGAACTGCAGAAGAAGCTACTGACTTGGCACCTGCCCTCCCAACCTGTTTGTTTCTTCTCAAAAGTTGCGCCAAAGTTGTCCCACCCTGCCAGCTGCAGTTCCTCCAAAGCCTGGGAGATCTGCCAGCACTTATTCAAATACTCAGGAACTCCTGTGGAACAACGGAGATGATCGCCTGAATTTTGCAGGTATCAAAGACTGAGCTGGCAGCCATCAAGACCGTGAAAACCAAACACCAGAAAACACCACTGCACCCTACCTGCCTAGCCTGAGCTGAGGTGGGCCAATGGTGCCAACGTGGTCCCGAGACACTGACGACCTATGAAGAGGAAAAACACTGAAGGGCCACGAAAGCAGAAAATCGAGGTAGAGCAACTGGCTAGGCACCAGCCCGCCAGCCTGTCTGCTGTTCCCTGACAAAACTGCACCAAAGACTTTCGTTCTGCAGCTGTCATGCCTCCTAAGCCTGGGAGGACAGCCTGCCTTCAATAAAGCTTCAGGAACTCGAGTGGAGACCCAGAGCTGCTTACCGGCATCCTGCAGGTACCCCAAAGAAGACTGTGAGTGTTCCTGACCGCAAAACCCCAACACAGCAAAGCACAACTGCACTTGAGCCTCCTAGCCTGAGCTGAAGTGGGCCAATAATGCAAGTGTGGTTCCCTGGCCCTCCAGAGACAGAACCCACATTGGAATTGGCCACTGTGGGCCGACTGCAGTCTCTGCTTGCAGGCCCCATCTTCCCAGAGTGCTCCCTATGACAAAAATCTGATGACTAATGACATCTCTCCAACCCTAGCCCCAAGAGAAAAGACCAAAGGCATTCCCACATTCCTGAGCATTGCAAGGTTGAGCTCCCTTATTGGTTCAGCCCAACTGGTCCCCCAGTCCGAGCCTGCAGCCTCTTTTCAGACAGACCAGTCTCTGTAGACTTGAATGGGGCACCAGACGCTGTAAAGAACCTCTGCAGTCCGCCACCCCAGTGCTGCCCGAAATGAACTGTGGGTGCTGCCTTGGATCTTGCCCCATACACACCTGAAGTCCAGAAGATTGGTCCCGTAAGTTGCTGTTCAGTGCCCAAATGAAATACAAGGTTTTCCTCTAGAGGTTAACATTACCACAAAAGTGATTCACTTACGATTTAAAGTATCAAAATCACCCGATGCTGAACAACACACCCAGTGCTTCCCAAGGTGACCTGTTGGTGTTACCTGGGACCTTGCCCCATACGTACCTTGAGACCTGGGGAAGGGTCCTGTAAGTCGTTGTTTAGTGCTATATGCAGAGTATGTTTTCTTCCTAAGTTAACATTGCTGGGAAGTGCTCCAATTAAAATTCAAAGTATCAAAAACGTATTTTCTTCAAACGTGCTATTTTAAAAAGTACTTACCAGATTTTGATGATCTTGTTGCCTGAAGTTATATAAAGGTAAGTGTAATTTTTATATATTGGTGTGGATCTCCTTATTGAGTTGTGTGTATCATTTATTGGCTGTGTGTGTGCAACCAATCTCTAACACTTCCCTTTGATAAGCCTAAGGCTGCTCAACCACACTACTACCTAGAAGAGCACATTGGGATTGCTAGAGCAAGCCTCTGTCCACTAGTAGGGGAAGACCTGTACTCCTTCCACAATATAGATCTTTTTTGGTATATCATATAAAGAGCCAGCTTCCTACCTGAATTAAGATAATGCGTGAATCCACCCTCACGGCTGGAGGCACCCACTCCGAGTTGGAGCACCATCAGCTGAACAGAGTTACACCAAATATGCCAGAGAACTTAGATTTGGTCCGCAGATTACGCTTTTTGTTATTTGATGTAAATCAGTTTAGTAGATGTTGAGAAATGTAAAAAAATACAGTTAGTGATATCCCTGGCTGTGTATATTTTGCAACAATTCCGTGATTAATCGCAAATGCATACAACAACAGGAATACCATGATTGACTGGCCGCAACCTGTAGAGAAAGTTGCGGCCCTCATCAAATCCATAAGGGGGTCACTTTCCTAATAGGAAAAATAGATATTAGATATTAGAAGAATATCTAGGTTCTGGACAGATCAAAAAGGACAGTCAGCAAGGTTGTTTACTTGTTGCCCTCACACATCCCTTCGTCATCGGGCAGGTACTCCTCATCAGGCCTCAGACAACTCGGCCTCAGACAACTCGTCACCGCACTCACCCACGCCGCTGGCTACATGCTGGACCCCATCTTCTCCACAGGCCCCCACGTCACCTTCGACCACACCACCGAACTCCACTGGACCGACCACCGCTGCATCCATTTCACCTTCAATAAAGCAACCACCGCACCCAACCACTACCTCCCCGCAGCTGGAGCAAAGTCACCGAAGACCAGCTGATCACCACCCTCGCCCATAACCCACCAACCCAGACACCACAGCCCGCAACCTCAGACAGTGGATCGACGACTGTGCCAACACCCTCGCCCCACTCAAGAAACCCTCCAACATCCATGCCAGCAAGAGAGCCACCTGGTTCACCGATGAGCTGCAGACCTCCAAACGTGCATTCCGGAAACTGGAGAAGATATGGCTCCACAAACGCATTCTGGACAACCATGCAGCCCACAATGACGCCACCCACAGAAATCACCACCTCATCAGATTAGCCAAGAGATCCTCCTTCAAAGACCACCTGGATAACAACGCACACAACAGCAAAGAACTTTTCAGCATCGTAAAAGAACTCGCCAACGACATACTGCCCTCAGAAGAACTGTGCAACTCACTGGTCATCTTCTTCCACCACAAGATCGCTGACATCCATGACAGCTTCAACACCATGACCGCCCGACTACGCCAGACCCCACCTCCCCTGTGAACACCACCAGCGCCAACCGCCTGACCTCCTGGTCCAACGTCAACGACGACGAGACACGCAAGGTCATGAACTCCATTTGCTCAGGATCTCCGACAGACCTGTGCCCACACCACGTATTGAACAAAGCAGATGTTGCCATCGCACCCCCTCTACGGAAGGTCATCGACATCTCCTTTGAAACAGCAACATTCCCGGAAAGCTGGAAACATGCCGAAATCAATGCCCTGGCCAAGTAGCTCAAGGCGGAGCCCAAGGACCTCAAGAACTTCCGACCCATCTTCCTGCTCCCGTTCCTGGCGAAGGTCATCTAGAAAATCGTCAACATGCAACTGTCCCGCCACCTGGAAGACAACAACATCAATATGGAGTGACGACGCAAGTAGTACCTGCCCAGCATGTAGAACCTCGAATGAAACTGAACTTCACATCCTCTTTTTTTGCCCCGCCTATCGAGATATCCGCAGGTACTGGATTGTTCCCTTATGTAGGAACTTGGGATTTGTAAAGTGCATGGCCGCATTTAGAGTCCTAAAAACTGACCTTTCTGAACACATCGTGTTTGCTATGGCTAAGTACCTGGGCGCTCTCTGGTCCATCAGAAGGAAATGCCTCAGGATTGTTAACTGACTTCCCCGCACACAGGTCAACAGTGCACTACTTGGGATTTTATAAAAGTGGATTTTTATAAATTTTACAAATTGTTGTACAAATCATTTTTTCAAAATCAGTTTTAAAATGTATGCTATGAACTTCTTTTATGGTAAAACTTTACCGAAATAAAGATATTTTTGAATTTGAATTTGGAACCGTCCCAGTCGGGGTTCAGATGAAACCACAGCACCGAGACAGCCCTCATCGCCGCCACAGACGACATCAGGCGCCAACCAGACAACAGCAAAACATCAGTCCTCATCCTCCTGGACCTGTCAGCTGCCTTTGACACTGTTTGCCATTGTACTCTAAAGACTCACCTCCTAGAAGCCGGAATCCAACAGAAGGCCCTTGACTGGACCACGTCCTTCCTCTCCGGCAGAACCCAGAGCGTCCGCCTCCCGCCCTTCCGATCCGAGGCCACTGACATCATCTGCGGCGTCCCCCACCAGGGCTCATCCTGAAGCTGTTCAACGTCTACATGGCCCAACTCGCTCAAATGGCCTGCCAACACGACTTCAATATCATCTCCTATGCTGACAACACCCAGCTCATCATCTCCCTCACCAAGGACCCGCACACCGCCAAAACCAACCTTCACAAGGGAATGAAGGCTGTCGCCGACTGGATGAGGAACTGCCGTCTGAAGCTAAACTCGGACAAGACTGAGGTACTCATCCTCGGACCCACCCCCTCAGCCTGGGACGACTCCTGGTGGCCGACCATACTGGGAACAGCACCGACACCCTCTGACCATGCACGCAACCTAGGATTCATCCTAGACTCCTCCCTCTCCATGTTTAAACAGGTCAACGCCGTCTGACTGTGACACAGGCCCTCGTCAGCAGCAGACTGTACTACGGCAACACACTCTATGCAGGAATCCCAGCCAAACACCTACTATGACTACAACGCATCCAAAAACTCCTCCGCCCGGCTGATCGTCAACATGCCCCGCCGCAGCCACATCACCCCCCACCTGAGAGACCTACTCTGGCTCCCCGTCGACAAGAGGATCACCTTCAAGCTCCTCACCCACGCACACAAAGCACTCAACAACGCCAGACCAGCCTACTTGAACAGCAGACTCAGCTTCTACACCCCCACATGCCAGCTCCGGTCTGCCAGCCTCACCCGCGCCGCTGTTCACCGCATCCAACAAACAACCTCCGGTCGCAGATCCTTCTCCTACCTCGCCGCAAAGACCTGGAACACCCTCCCTACCCACCTACTCGCCTTCAGAAGACTCCTGAAGACCTGGCTCTTCGAGCAGTAGCGGCACCCCCTCCCCTCAGTGCCTTGAAACCCTCATGGGTAAGTAGCGCGCTTTACAAGTACTCTGGTTGATTGATTGATTGATCAGGCAGGTGCTGCAATGCCCTACAGGTCATCTGAAGGGTTACTTTGGCAAAGATATTTAGATTTTTTGCTGTCTGATGAGTGCAAGGGTGTCCAAGTGGGGTGGTTCATGAAGTGTGTTAGGTAGTGGCCTAAAACTGACTAGGGGATGCCATATTAACCTTTAAAATATAGATGCCCCTGCCAGGATAAAGAAAACAAAGTAGTTGGTGCTACTTCTGGGGGTATAATGTGCCCAAGTAGCTCTGTGTGTCAATTTATTTTATGGTAAAAAACGATCAGCCAACCTAGAAAAAAAAAGAAGTTAAAAACAATAACAAAGACAACATAAACATTATTATGTTTCTGGCACTAGGATCCCTTATTAACCAGAAGGTCCCCCATTGGTGGACTTTTGTTCATCAGGGAATGGAGTAGTTATCAGACGTGCAAACATGCACACATCAACAATACATAAAAGAGTATTTAAATTGTGTGCCAGCCTCCGTTAAAATAATGCAACATACAATGTTGTCAATCATGTGTCAACTTTGATGTTTGGAATCCCTCAGCATTTCTTGATATCACAGGTGCACTCCAAATCCTTAATGCCCAGTGATGAATTGACAGTGTAATATGCATTCATCACATTTGTGAGGTGATGCATTAAGTGAGTGACACAAAGGCATGTGGTGGCACTTGTCTATGTACATAAGATTTGCATAGCCTTACCTAATAGACAGTCAGCTATGCCTCATTGGTTTGGGCTGAAGGTGCGAACTGCTGCGAACTGAAGATAGAGTGAGAGAGTGGTATACGCTTGCTGCATGTTAGTCTCTTTTCGGAGCTCGAGAAGAGGAAAGCCGCATTTTGGCTCAAACATTCAATACTTTGAAAAGCACTGTAGATGGAGTACTCATGTCTCAGTGATGATTCCTTTGTGCTGGATTTACCCTCCTCCTGTGCTTGCACCGGGTTAAGGACAAGCGGGAGGAGTGGTCTGTTTTAAATGTTTCCATAAGACGGCCAATGTTGCAGCTGCCATTTTATGGATCAGGGAACAGTAACCGGGCTGAAAATTCTGGAGAAAGCTGATATAAAGGATCATGGTAGAGTTACTCTGACCCCATGTTTGACAAATTGGGATGTTAAAAACAGATTGTTTGGAATCTTTTTTTTTTACCACACACAAATATTTTTGAAGACGCCATGACCACCTGCACAGCTCCGCCCCCATGTAACGTTGCAGGGATTTCATGAATATCGTGATGTCGTCATGAACATTGTGCAAAAAAAGACATAAAAAATGTGCACACCTATTGTGTTACTTAGACACTGACTCCTCCACTTTTAAGCTCCTCTGTGGGGTCTCTCAGGGTTCTTCACTGAGCCTAACTCTTTTATAATGTTTATATCACTCCCCTAATCCAACTTATTAGTTCCTTTGGGTTCTCAGTGTGTTCCTACGCCGATGATACCCAATTGGTGGTATCCATCTCATTTGAGCCTGACAAAGTGGCTGCTCAGTTTAAGGCATGCATGAACAGCATAGTCCAATGAATGAACCTAATTTTTTTTTAATTGAACTCTGAAAAGACAGCGTGCTTGTTCTTTGATAACAATGACATCTTCTGGAACTTGACCTTGTGGCCACCCAACTTATGACCCCAACCAGTACCAGTAGAGGAAGCTAGAAAACTAGGTGTTGTGTTAGATAGACAATTAACATTTGTGAAAAACTCCAATCCAGTTACATCCTTGTGTTTCCTTATGTTTTGAGGATCTTGAGAAAAATTCTCCCATATCTTCCACATGAGTTGAAAAAAACTTTTATCCTAGCACTTGTCATTTCCAAAATTGATTAAAGCAGTTCAATATTTGTAGGCTCTCAATGAAGAGTCCTCAATAAACTTCAGACGCTCCAAAATGCAGCAGCAAGTGTTCTTCCAAATCTTCCAAAATTCTGCTTGGTCACAAAAATGATAAGAGTGACCAAGTAAGTTGGCTCCCTATCCGAGCATGCATTTAATTTAAAGTACTCTGCTGGGTACACAAAGGATTACACAAAGAAGGTCCATTATTTCTTCAGGACATTGAGTTGATGTGTGAGTGACTCTATGGATCAGTAAGTTGCTGTGTAAGTATTTGTATAGGTCTGTGAATCGGCATGTTAGTGGTTTTGTGGGAGTGGGTGTATGATATGTTGCATAGGGGTGTCTTTCTGAAAAATAAATATTAGTGAGTAATGTTTAAATTTTTAAATATATGTATTAGTGTTTCACTTTGTGTATAAGTGGCTGCATGGGTTGGTGAGTAGCTACATGTGTATGTACATGGGATATTAGATGTTTTTCTTAGTATCAATATGAGTGTCTATATGGTTTGGTGGGGGTATTACTTAGCACATAGATGCACGATTGACTGACTCTCTGTTTGTATGTGTTTTGAAGACAGCATATGTGAAGGACTGTATGAGTGAATGAGTGTGTATATGTGTGTGTTACTGAGTGAATGACTGTCTCACTAGAGATGTCACTGACCATGTCATGAGTGATGTAATATGTGACGTCATCAGCAGTGCATTGCACGCGCAAGTTATAGTGAGTCCAACTAACTATAACGTGGGAATTTCAATGGTTTTATGTCAGTTAAATTTCCAGCTAACTATAACTGGTGTGAAACCCATTGTTTTTTCAGTGAATTTAATAGGTTTTTTAAATGCTAATTCCTACCTATAACTGGTGTGAAACTTATGGTTTTTTCAGTGAATTTCAAAGGTTTTTTAAATACTAATTCCTAACTATAAGTCTCAGTTTATAAGTAAGACTGTTAGCGCTCTAGTTGTTCTTTAGAACACTCTGGGACATTCTGTCATTGGGCTCTATTTGGGCTACATCTGGCTGATATTTGGGCTACATTTGTTTTTTTTGTCTCTGGTGGCCATCTTTGGGCTACATTGGGCTACATTGGGCTACATTTGGGCTCTAACATATATATAGCCCAATGTAGCCCAATATATATTTTTTCAAAGTTAATTTTCGTAAAAAATCACTTGAGCATATATCTTGAGACATAGCAAAGGCACATCGGGCTACCAGTCCCTACAATGTTGGCAATTTTTTTTTTTATATTGTTTTTTAAAAAAAACATTTTTTGCCTTGGAGCGCTCCCGGTGCGCGCCCCGGTGAGCGCCCCGGAAAGCGTAGTTTTATGAAGCGCCCCGGGGCGCGCACCGGGGAGCGTCCCGTAAGCGCCAATATTGCGAACGAAAACATGATCGTGACGTATCGCGTAGCCGCGACCACGTGATACGAACAGCGTAAACGCACCCGGAAGCACTCGAGCGAATACGATCTCGCAACGTAGGCGTCCGATGCGCTTATGCGATGCGCCCCTGGGCGCGCCCCGGGGCGCGTAGCATAAGCGCGTCGGGTCATGTGACCTGAAAATAACACTTTTCATTGGTTCATAACAGTTTTGGTTTCATAATGATGAAGCCCCTGGTCATGTGACCTGAAAATAACACTTTTCATTGGCTCAATACATTTTTTTTTTCAAAAGGATGTAAGACCCCACCTTTTTTCCTTATTCTGACTTTGTCCTTTGACTTAGGAAGACCTGTTTGTTCCTCTCTGTACCTTTTTGATCTTTATAATGGCTTCAGTAGCAGCAGCAGCTGGTGCATCTGCACCACCACCACCACCACAACCACCAAGAGGACCACCACAAGATATCATTGGTGGTCAACAAGAGGAGGAAGAGGAGGAGGAGGAGGAGGAAGAGGGGAGGAGAAGATGGCTTGAAGAACAAAATACCCCATACCAGCCAAGACCACACATTATATGGAAGTTTTTTTCGATCCCAGAGGGGAAGAAAAAAGTAAATGCAGCCAAGGTGACTTGCCGAATCTGTGGCGTGGAACTTTCCAGGGGAAACCCGAATAAGAAATATTCATTTGGAAACAACACGATGATACGCCACATGCAGCGCAAGCATCCAATAAATTATTCTGCTGCAGAGATGAGGGAAATGGCCAGTAACCCTCCCCAATCCACAAGCACCACCTCAAAAAGGAAGCAACCCACTCCGTCGGCACCAGAGGAAAGTGAGACGATGCTTTGCATTCAGCCACGATTTGCAGATTTCCGAATTATCTGTAAATATTGTGGGAAGACCATCTCCTACGGAGAACAGAGCGTAAAGCTCATCGTCCTTGCTGGGGACAACCACAAATGCCCCAATAAACCCTAATTATTTCTTTTCTTTTTTTTTTTGCTCCAATTGAGCCATTTTCAATTCCCTGTTTTTTCGTTTCTCCCCATGAAAAATACAAAAAAAATAACTGTTCAGAAAACCCCAAAAAAGTACAAAATGTTCAAAAAAACAATAAAAAAATATAAAACAACAAAAAGAAGAAAAAAAAGTTATTTTTAGAACTACCTCCAATTTATAAAAAAAAGGCTACATGTTTAAAAAACTCTATTATTCATTTTTCCCCATGGGACGCTCCCCGGTGCGCTCCCCGGTGCGCGTACCGGGCGCTCCACCCACGCAAATTTAAAAAAAAAATTTTTTTTGCCCCGCTGGTCTCTTTTATGGCCCCCACATCAAACCTAGGAGGTCAGGGGGGTCTATCTCTGCCCCCTTATGGTCATTTCCCCCTTTGATTTTTCCACCTCTTATGTCTCGATTTTACCGAGACACAAGATGGCGGCCGCTCCGGACTGTTTCGAATGTTTACAGACACCCGAGAGCCAATAGGCTTTCTGTGCGCAAGTCCCGTGGCACGCCCGGAACGCTCCCCGGAGCGCGTACCGGGGCGCTGCCATAGATATATATATTTTTTTGAACCTAAATTACTCAAAATCCACTGGAGCACATATCTTGAGACATAGCAAAGGCACATCGGGCTACCAGTCCCTACAATTTTGCCAAGTTTGGTGGAAATCCATTCAGCCATTCGGGCTAAAAGTGAAACCGACCGCCCTATGGAAATTAACATGGGGAAAACACGTTTTGGGACCCCCCTTTTATCTCGGCCCCCGCTTGACGAATCCCCCCCAAACTTTCAGGGAAGGAGCGGAGCGGGCCATTTTCTTGGAGAAATTCGCGAAGATTCGTCCACCGGCGCCAAAGTTATTCCCAAAAGAATGTTGCGGATTTCCTATGGAAAGTAGATCCTAACTATAACTACCTACTGGCGACCGCCAGTAGGTAATATATATATATATATATATATATATATATATATAATACACATTACCTAATGGTGGTCGCCAGTAGGTAGTTATAGTTCGGACCTTGTTTCTATTCAAAAAGCATTTTTTCTTTTCCCAATAACTTTGGGGCCGGTTGTCTAATCTTCGGGAAATTTTCAAAACTCGTGGAGCACTCCGGTCAGCTCCTGTCTTGAAAGTACAGGGTGATTTGGCAAGCAGGGGCCGAGAAAAAAGGAGGTCCCAAAACATGTTTTCTCCATGTAAAGTCCGATTGGAAACTTTAGACATTGTTACAGCAGAAACTGATGAACGGAATTACACCGAATTTGACAAAAAGGTAGCCCGGGGTTCAGAAAGAGACCTTTTTTTAAATGGTGTAAATCTGTGCAGTAGTTGCTGAGAAAATAAAAAAATAAAAGTTTCGATATTTAAAGGCGCAGTAGATCCGCGCACCCTCCCGATCACAAGCTTTATTCTAATTGCCTGTCAACACTCCAAACCAGGAAGTGTTGGCACCCATCTAACCGAGGCACAAGAAAACAGGGAAACTAACGCAAAAAAACAAGAAAAGGGGACAGGCAGAGTAGAAACACCCTGACCCCCTAGGTCTGCTCAGTGGGTCCCACAAGGACCTCCAGGGCCCCAAAAAGCATTTTTGTTATATTCCAAATTGGCGCTGGGTGACATCCCAGCCACCACCCCCTTGTCCGCCATCCCCCCTGACCCTCCTCGGACTAACAAATGTGACAACAACCTTCTGCAATATGGAACGTAACAAATCGGCTGTTGTCGCACAATTATAACAACCAAGATGCATGTGAGGTTGGACAAATAAGAATCACAGTCATCTATGGGTTTACATATAGAACATTTTATTTAAACAAAACAACAAAATAAAAGTAGGGACAGCCATGGCGTGTCATCCCTCGACAATCTGTGAATCACAGCCTGTTTGACAAAAAGCAAGATAAGATTGTGCATCATGCGCCCATCAAAGGAGGGAGAGAGAGAGAGAAAGAGTGAGAGAGAGAGGAAGAGAGAGAGAAAGTGAGAGAGGAAGAATGAGAGAAAGAGAAAGACAGGAAGAGAGAGCAAAAGAGTGAGAGAGAGAGGAAAGAGAGAGAAAGAGAGAGAAAGAAAGAGGAAGAGAGAGTGAGAGAGAGGGAGAGAGAAAGAGTAAGGAAGCGAGGGAGAGTGAGTGCCGACACTGCGGGCAAAACCCTCTCCTTTCCGCCGCTGGTGTGTCTCCAACCACATGCCGGGACATACTGCAGCCCTCAAGCTCACTCATCTGAAACATATTATAGATTCAGTAATGGCAGAGTACATACAACTGCACACACCTTCATCGCTGTCCCGCACCTGCCCACCCAGGCTGCTGCACCCCATCCACTCCTTCCGCCCAGAGGTGTCTGCCCGCCCTGTGCACCCAGGCTGCTTCACACCATCCACTCCCACCACCCAGAGGAGTCTGCCTGCCCCTGTGCACCCAGGCTGGTGCACACAATCCCATCCCACTGCCCAGAGGTGACTACCTGCCGCTGCTCAAACAAGCCTCTCTGCTCACCTTCTGCCACCGGCATGTGTCCAAGATGGCCCACCACATGCTGAAGTGAGCTCCAAGGCCAGGGCCCGCGTCCTTGGCAGCCAGAAGGTTGCACATTTGATTCTGGGTCTTGATATCGCAATGGTCGAGCACATCTCAATGCACCGCAATGAGGAGTCATCTTTGTGTGCCGTACACGCGGTCCAGCCGAGCTCACAATTCAAATTGGGTCTTGATTGCCAGGATAGTTTACTGAGGCCTACGCATCATTGCAAGCTGCACACCCACTCACCTCTGGTGTAAGCATGGGCGGATTTTGCGGATTGGCAATCCGCGAATTTTGCGGATTTGCGGATTCGCAATCCGCAAAATCCGCGAATTCCCGCGAATTTGCGGATTTTTTTTTTTTTTGTGTTCGCCCGTGTTTCTGCCAGTTCGCGAGGGTTTTTAGAATTTCGCAATTTGCGAACTTACCTGTCGGGTCGCAAGTTTTGCGAACTTGTTGTTTCTACGTGTCCAGCCTGTTTGGGACACTCTTCTTCATCACTGCCACTCTCTGTCACCACTGCCACTCTCTGACTACTCATGCCACCCTCTGGCCCACCCATGCCACCCTCTGTTTCATCACTACACCCTCTGGTTGTCCAGTGTACATTATTTTCGGCAAAGCAAAGCACACCTTCCCTGCCTCAAGTGACCTGAATTAATTTGGGGCTGATTAATGTGTCACAGAATATTTTTTTAGCTGGCACCTGCTTCCTTAGTGCGCCCTGATTAGTGATCTTTTGCACTTGCTAAGTGCTTTCATTGTTGCAAAATTAGTTACAACACCTGCCCTGCCCCAACTGACAATAATGAATTAGGGGCTGATTAATGGATTTTAACTTCCAGCCTGGCTCCTGCTTGTCTCCCTTAGCTGTAATTCAGGACCTTTGTGGCATATGTGTAACTATTCTGAGGTTCAGAGCAGGGTCACATAATAGTTTCAACTGGCAACTGAACTCTGGAGGGGCCCCTCAGGAAGCACTACAGGAAATGGCTACTAATGATGTGCCTGAACTTTTGAACCTGGTAAGTAGTTACTTTCAGTTTTGCCAAGATCGTATTTCTGCAATTTCGCACTTATTCGCGGGGCGCGAACTCACGCTAACAGTGCGAGCAGTGCGAGCAAAATCCGCTGCTCGCGGATTTGCGGATTTTGCGGGAAATTCGCAAATCTCGCGGATTGCGGATTTCCCGAAAATCCGCAAAATCCGCGAGCGGAACGGATTTTCCGCCCACGCCTACTCTGGTGGTACTAACTCAGTGGAACTCAAGTCATCGCCACGTGGCGGGAGGCCCGTGGCGGGCAAAGTACCTCGGCTGCCACCAACTCTGTGTACTTCAAGTCATGGGAGAGAATGGAAATGGCCTCCAACACGTGCGCCTGGCCCTTTTTATTGGTAGGGTCACCTGTCGTGTGACGCCTGTGCTGCATGGGTGTGGTGTGGGTGTAAACCAGCCGTGAGGGACTGGCTGTGGCATGCTGACAACTAGATCTGTGATCAGCAGATCACTACAGGGAGAACCTGGGACATGTAGCGTTGTCGTTCTTTCCCAGTAAGCGTAAGCGGAGTGGGCTGGCTGAAACGCGCATCCTTCATGACTTCACCAATATGGCCGTTTGAAAACGCGCACCCACCGAGATAGGTACACGATGGGTGCGCGACTCCACTTTTTTCTCCCAAAAAATTGTTATATTTTAGTATTTAATGAAAAAGAAGACAAATTAACTATTTTTAGGATGTTAAAGATACAAAATATCACTTTAAAAAAATCACATTTATTGAAAAAACTATAGGTTTAATGAACAGTATAATTAGAAAGAAGCATTTAAAAACCTTTGAAATTCACAAAAAAACAGGTTTCAGGGACATTATAGTTAGAAATTAGCATATAAAAAAAACCTTCAAAATTCACAGAAAAAAACATAGGTTTCAGGGACGTGGTAGTTAGTTGGACATTTCACTTGTACAAAACCATAGAAATTCTGCTGTTATAATTAGTTCAGCTAACTATACCTCACGCCCCCTCAAGGCACTGCTGATGATGCCACATATTACATCATTCATCACATGGTCAGTGACATCACTGATGACATCACTGATGGACATCACTGATGACATCATCCACTGATAATCTGGTGCACCTCCTCATACACTAATATAATATTTGATACACCCACTCTAAAATACAGACTACCATTTTCGAAACCATAGACACACCAATACGTCAAACCCACTCACTAATTCCTGTCTGCACACATCCACTCATTCATCCATACAGCCACTCATACATGCAGTCAACCATCAATACAGCACTATCATATGTACTCACATATCTATACAGTTACTCACATACCGCCACTCATCCATAGTTACTCACACACCTAGTCAGTCATGCAAAGAATCAATCACACTCCCATTTACTCACCTTTACAGTTATACACACACCAACTCACTTATTCATACAGAATCAATAATACAAGCACACTATCATCCATACAGCCACTGTCACAATCACTCACTCTCTCGTATAGTCATTTATGTACTCCAACACTTTTACAAATGCAGTTACTCACACATGTACCAGAGACATCAACTCACCAACCAACACACCCATACACACACTCACCCACCCAGAAAGCCCTTCACAGATGCACTCTTGAACCCATACACCCAGGGAATCACCCACTCACATATCTATGCACAGAGTCACACACCCACCACCTACCCACACAGACACTGAGGCACCCATACAGATAATCTGACAACCAATCAATAACCCATATAGACATTCATATAGCTACTCACCAATCCATGTAGCTGCTTACACACCAACTGACAGACTGATACAGACATTTACACAGTTTAGTTACTAACCCATGCATTCAGTCAGACATGTTTAATCACTCACTTATACAGACAGTCATGCACCTACTAAATCATGCATTCAGACACTCGAACACCCACTCATACTTCAATACACATTTGAACTTTTTTATAAAACATATTTAAACTTTACAGAAACACACAGTCACTGGATGATGTCATTAGTGATGTAATCAGTGATGTCATTTGAGATGTCATCAGTGATGTCATGACCATGCCATGAATGATGTAATATATGACGTCATCAGCAGTGCATTGCGGGCCGTGAGTTATAGTTAGCTGAACTAACTATAACGGCGGAATTTCTATGGGTTTGTAAAAGTGAAATGCCCAACTAACTAAAACATCCCTGAAACCTATGTTTTTTTTCAGTGAATGTATGTGTATATATATATATATATATATATATATATATATATTCAGTAAAAAAAACATAGGTTTCAGGAAAATTATAGTTAGTAATTAACATTTAAAAAAACCTTTGAAAGTCACTAAAAAACATAGGTTTTAGGTACGTTATAGTTAGAAATTAGCATTTAAAAAACCTTAGAAATTCACTGAAAAAAACCACAGGTTTCAGGGACGTTATAGTTAGTTGGATATTTCACTCTCCAAAACCAGAGAAATTTGGTTGTTATAGTTAATTAAGCTAACTATAACTTGCGCCCCCCGCAGTGCACTGCTGATGAAGTCACATATTACATCAATCATGACATGGTCAGTGACTTCACTGCTGACATCACTGATGACATCTCAAATGACATTATACAGAGATTTTTAAAAGTTTAAGAATGTTATATATAGATAAGCAAAGGTATATTGAAGAATGAGTGTGTGTGTTTAATGGATGATTTTGAGGGTGCGTGACTGACTGTATAAATGAGTGATTAAACATGTCTTAGTGAATGCATGGGTGAAAGACTAATCTCTGTGAATGTCTGTATCAGTCTGTCAGATGGAATGTAAGTGGCTGCATGGGTTGGTGAGTATCCACATGAGTGTGTATATGGGTTAATGATTGGTTGTCTGAGTAGCTGTATGGGTGCCTGAGTAACTGTGTGGGTGGGTGGGGGTGTAACTCCCTGCATGGATGTGTGACTGGGTGATTCAGTGGGTGTATGGGTTCATGAGTGTACCTGTGAGGGGCTGTATGGGTGAGTGAGTGTGCATATGGCTGTGTTGGTGAGTTAATTGATGTCTCATTGATACATGTGTGAGTAACTACATTTGTGAAAGGCAGTATATGTGAGTGTTAAAGTATATAACTGACTATAAGTTAGAGTGAGTGATTGTGAGAGTGGCTGCATGGATGAGTGTGTGTTTGTGTCAGTGATTGTATAAGAGAGTAAGTATGTGTTAGTATCTGCATGCATAAGTATGTTGATGTGTGTGTATAACTGTACAGGTGAGTAAATGGCAATGTTATTGATTCTTTAGGTGACTGACTAGGTGTGTGAGTAACTCTATGGATGAGTGGCATTATGTGAGTGTCTGTATGAGTGCATATATCAGAGGCTGCATTGATGAGCGACTGTGTGTATGAGTGCCTGTATTGGTGAGTGAGTAGATGTGTGTGTAGCCCTATGAATCATTGAGTGGGTATGTCCTAACGTATTGCTGTGGCTATGGTTTCAGGAATGGTAGTCTGTATTTTAGAGTGGGTGTATGAAAGGTTATATTAGGTTGTGAGGAGGTGCATCAGATATTAAGCAGATGAAATTATCAGTGATGTCATCAGTGATGTCATTTAAGATGTCTTCAGTGATGTCACTGACCATGTTATGAGTGATGTAATATGTGACGTCATCAGCAGTGCATTGTGGGGGCACGAGTAATAGTGAGCTCAACTAACTATAAAGGCCCAATTTCTCTGGATATGTAAGAGTGAAATGTCCAACTAACTATAACGTCCCTGAAACCTGTGGTTTTTTCAGTGATATATATATATTACAAAAACCACAATCAGATGTTGCAGGAAATGATCTCACTATGTTTGTCACAAAACATTTTTTTGTTCGGAGAGGAACTATACCGGCAAAGCAATGGAATCGCTATGGGTTTTTCCTTTAGCCCAAATTACGCATGCCTCACAATGGGCTATTGGGAAAAATAAGTTGCCTGGGCATTGGAAAATGACCACATGGCCAGCAAAATCATCTGTTGGATAAGATTCATAGATGATTTATTCATCATTTGGGATGGATCTTCGGAGGAATTTGAAATATACAATAAAACCATCAATGGAAGCATGGCAGGGTTAAACTTGACATATGAGATTAACAATCAAGACATAACTTTCCTTGATGCACACATCTACATCAAGGACAATCAAATCCAATCGACCCTGCACAGAAACTCCACTGCAACCAATGCCACTTTGGAAGCCGCAAGCTTCCATCAAGCATCACTAATCTCCAGCATCCCCTATGGGGAGTTCCTCCGCATTAAAAGAATATGTAGCAAAGAAACTGAGTGGCAAAAACACAGTGCTCTAGCGAAAAACCACAAGTAATCAAACGGATGAGTTTCTGGAAAAAATATGGACTGAAATGAGAGACAAATTCGCCATATCGGAAGCAAAGCAAGATAAGATTCAAGAAGTGTGCGAAAAGTTGGATTGTAAACTAAATGCTTTAGGAGAGAGAGTCACAGCTGTGGAGGGGGAAGTAAGCGGATTGATCAGTAGGGTGGAAAGTAACAGGAAAGAACTATACACGCTGAGACAGGAGGGAAAATATATGAGTGAGAAACTGGAATCTCTCGAAAATCAAGCAAGGAAAAATAATATAAGAATCTTAAACGTTCCAGAAAGTCAAGAAGGTACTGATATAAATAAATTTATTGTAGGTCTTCTGGTGGAACACTTTCCATGGAGCGACACTGAGACTTCGGAAGAAGACATACAGAGAGTCCACAGAGATCCGTTTGGAAAGGCCAAAGAGAGAAAAACATCCAGGAAGATTCTTATAAACTTCAAGACTTACACATTAAAAGAAAAGATCCTTGGTGAGGCTCTGAAAAAGGGAAATTTTAGTAAAGGCTCATAGTCCTTCAGAATTAGATCTAATATGTCCAAAGCATCTCAGGACAGACAATGGGAGTTGGGAAAACTCATGCCAGAATTACAATCATTAGGGGCTACAGTACAAATGAAGTTCCCACCCTCCTTATGAATCATGTGGCGCAACAAAATGAACATCAGAGACCCTGAAGAAGTGAAAAATCTGCTCAGTTTAATGAAAGACACTGTCCAAATGGAAAACCCTACAAGTTGAAATGGATTCAAAGGCCGGAAAAAAAAAATAATAACAAAATATTCGTAAATAACAGTGATTAAGTGACGGCGCAAAGCAAATAAAACAAACATTCCAGGTCTAGTTTCGAGGAGCCCAAAGGGGTTAAGATGAAAACCCCAAGAAAAGAAGAAGGAGGCTTCCCCAGGGAGGGTAAGAACAAAACACAAAATCAAAAAAGTAAAAAAACTCACAAAACAAAAAATGGGTGGGGAGCAAAATGGGGGAAAAACCAAAAAATAAAACCTCAATATTGGAAAAAATTGGAAAAGAATGGAACATCAAAAATTCACTACCAAAGCTATTGAATTCAGGCAAACTAAAGACAATAAAAATAAGCAAACATAATGGGAGACACCAGTAGAAGCATAAAAATATTATGCTGGAATGTTAATGGCATGAGAACGAAAAGTAGAAGGAATAAAATCCTAGAATACCTTAAGGCATCTGAAAGCGAAATTATTATTCTACAGGAGACACACCTATTGAAAGAGGAATGGGATCAGATAATGAAAAATCTAGGATGGGTGGAAATGCATATTTGCACAAACCAAGGGTGCAATATCAAAGGAGTAGCCATTGTTTTTAAAAAATCCTTAAATGCAATTATGGAATTTTCAGAAGTTGATAGTAAAGGTAGGTGGGCACTAGCAAGAATAAAATTAGGGAACACCGCTTTTACAATACCAGGCTACTACGGCCCCAACCTTGATGACCCTGAGCCCTTACAGAAATTGTATACACATCTGCTACTAGCCAACACTTCAGTAATTCTAGGAGGAGACTTCAATCTCATCTTAGACCCTAAAACTGATAGGTCTCCCCCAGGAAGAAATCCTAATCTTCCTAATCTACCAAAAATGAGGGAGTGGATTGGTATTTATAAGAGAGACTTAGAGCTCGTAGATATATGGAAAGAAAAAGGAGACAAGAGCCAACCCTTTACATTACACAATAAAAAACTAGGACATAGATCTAGAATCGATTTTTTTTAATAGATAGAAGCCTATTGGAAAGTGTAACAAACCTAAGCCACATTCCAGCCCACTTATCAGACTACTCCGCCGTACAGTTAACATTACAAACTAAGGTAACCCAGATACATAAAAGGTTTACGGTGGAAAGAGCCATGTTTTTAGATCAGGAAATTGTACAAGCACTAAAAGAAGAAACAGAAGCCTTTTTCGAAAATAATAAAACAGGAACATCAAAACAAATTGTATGGGACACGTATAAGGCCGTATTAAGGGGCAAGCTACTTAGCCTTGGAACACATAAATTAAAGAAAGCGAAACAGGAAATAACAGATCTAGAAAAAATCATAAACACCCTAGACTCCCAAATTCTAGTGGAAAAAGATCCAGACAAGAAAGAAAGCTTGCAAAACGATAGACAAAGACAGAAGGACTCCCTAAGCGATATCCTTGAAGAAAGAGTAAGAACTAAGTGGGAAGCAAGCAAGCTGGCAAATCATGAATATGGAGAGGGATGCGGAAAATGGCTTGCATGGAAACTAAAGACCGACGCAGTAAGAAACAAGGTAAAAACCCTAACAAAACAAGATCAAGTAAGCCTGACCTCAGCGGAAGAAGAAATCAGAAATGAATTTGCAACCTTCTTCTCGGAACTATATACTGAAGATGTCAACCCATCTGAGGAACAGATAGAGGAATATTTAAGAGACATGCCAGTGTTAAAATTATCTGAAGAGGAGAAAAACGAGCTAAATATGGAAATTTCAACAACCGAGGTTAAAAACATAATAAAAACCCTGAAAAAAGGAAATGCTGCAGGCCCAGATGCACTGCCAAATGAGTTGTACCTGTCTTTATTGGATACCTTGGTCCCTCATATAACAGAGCTGGTAAATTTATCCTTTAAACAAAAGGAAAAGCTGCCGGATACATGGAACGACGCAGTGATAACAATCATTTTAAAGCCAGGAAAAGACCCCAAAAAATGTGAATCATACCGGCCGATATCTCTGCTCAATGCAGATTATAAAATATTCACTAAAATAATGGCAACAAGACTGGGAAAGCTTACACCTCAACTTATACACCCAGATCAAAAGGGCTTTACAAAAGGAAGACAATTACATGAATTGACACATGAACTCATTAGCGCTATAGACATAGCCACGTCAAAAAATACCCCTCTCACAATACTAACTGTCGATGCCGCTAAGGCACTCGATAGAGTAAACTGGGCTTTCCTGAATAGCATAATGATTAAAAATAACCTAGGGGACTCCTTCCAACACGCAGTAGGAGAACTTTATAAAAATCCTAGATCAAGAATCCTGGTTAATGGCAGCCTTACGAGTAATATCAAAATTGGCAGAGGCACTAGACAGGCGTGCCCTCTCTCCCCCCTGCTTTTTAACCTATATATAGAACCCTTAGCAAACAACCTCAAAAGCTGTAAGGAAATAACTCCCTTTAAATACCAAGGGTGGGAGAAAAAGTTAGCACTCTACGCAGACGATCTGATGCTATTCACAGACAAATATGTAAAATCTAAACCAGCTATTGAAAAAATCATTATTAATTTTGGACAAGTTTCAGGATACTCAGTCAATCACACAAAAACAGAAATAATGACATGGAACACACACCTTAATAGCCCCAACATAAAACAAGAGATACAATACTTGGGCATCCTGGTAAATCATAATTTAGATAAAATACCACAAAACAATCTAAATAGAGAGGCCCGAGAAGTGAGAAAACTGCTTAAAGTATGGTCTAGCCTACCTCTAAGCTTTATAGGGAGGTCTAACATCATACAAATGTCTATACTCCCAAAATATACCTTTCTGTTCAACACCATTCCATTGGAATTTAAAAAGGTCCCATTAAAAAAGCTGCAGGGAGAGCTTGCAAGTTTTATATGGGCCTCCAAGGGAACCAGAATATCATGGGAAAAACTCAGGAGGAAGAAAGAGAAAGGAGGAATAGCAAGTCCAGACTTAACAGAATATTACAGGGCTTTTCAATTTAAAAATATACGAGCTCTCCTAAGAATACACCAGTATTACCCCGAACACCTGCAAGCAATGACAGAATCTGAGGACCACTTTCTAAATTTGGTCACCAAAAATACTTCAAGAATATCAAGCTAAAGATACTAAAGGAGGCAGTTAAACTTTGGATGCAAATTAGAACAATCCTAAAAATCCCTTATTACAGTACAATGGTACCGATATGGAACTCTCCCGGAACTCCGGACTGTTTAAAAGACGCCATGGCCACCCCCTTAAAACAAAACGATATTAAATACTGGGGTCAACTCCTAAATGGGTCAACATTAATCTCATGGGAAGAAATGCACAAGATTTCCAATGGAACAATATCAAAATTCAAGTTTTATCAACTAAGCAGCTGGGCAAAGACAATACCAACACATGATAAAGATAGCAAGACCTTAGAAAAAGAAATGATAAAAATCCTACCCATAAACAAAGAGGTAGCAAAATGGTACTGGACCCTTATAACGGAAGAAGATGAAAGTTCCCAGATGGTAGACCAAATCTGGGGGAAAGACCTGATTATAGAAGACCTAGTAAATATATGGGAAGATTCAATAGAGAAATGTTGGTCAACATTAAAATCCGCGGCACTGAAAAGGAATCATCTTTATACTTTGCATAGAGCCTACTGGACACCGAAAAAACTCTCAAAATTCAAAAACGCAGGAATCAAAAAATGCCCTAAATGTGGGGAAGAAAGGGCAGACGATGTCCATATGTTCTGGAGCTGCCCATCCTTGAGAATATTCTGGGAAGAAGTTGGTAAGACGTTAAATTCGATATTTCAAAAACAGCTAAAAGTAAGTACAACTCTTATTCTCTTTGGGATTGGTAACACAACAGAGAAAGTTAAATTAACAGTAATGGAAGCAAAGCTACTTTTTGTATTAATGGTGATAGCTAGAAGGGAGATCTGCATTAAGTGGATTGGTCCATCACCCCCGACACATGGAGAGTGGATGAACTCAGCCATCAAGACAAATAAACTAGATAGAAGGGGGAAAACTAGCAAGAGGTTTAAATATTGGGAGATCATGGAAAAACATCTGACCTCTGAGGAAAGGGCAGAACACAGTGTCCTATGATTAAAGCGAAAGCATAATCTGGTTAATGAGTATGATACTCATAGAGTAGCCAAGGTGGCTAGCTCCCCTCCTCTCGACTACAGATATGTTGATATGTAAATGGCAAAGGAACTCCTCTGACCGAGCAAGATAAGGGAAAACTCCCCAGACAAGAGAGACCATGGGGCAGTGACGGCACAAAAGCTTCAGAGGCAGAAACCAAATTTTCCATACACATAAAATTTTCGCAATATGAGGACTAAAAAAAAAGAAAAAAAAAAAAAGAAAAACCGCAAGTACAATCAAGGAAATGTGGAAAATTGTTGGAAAAAGGCTAATGAGAAGCCCAGAGCAGAGTGTCTGAAACGCCAAACTGAAAATATGGACAAAATCGAACAAGAACCAATCAGACTCATCACGGATTATTCTGAAGGCAGTAGAGAATTCATGCACATCCTGAGAAAAAATTGGAAAATCCTGCATCTGGATGAAACAGTTGGAAAAATAGTTGGAAAACATCCAACCATAACCTACCGAAAAGCACCAAACCTGAAGGACCACTTAATCCATAGTCATTACAAAACGAAAAAGGATAAGAAAAAGGACTGGCTAAAAACCACTGGTTTCGCAAAATGTCATGGATGCAAAATGTGTCAAATTGCAAAAAAACCAAAGGAAGTAAAAATGCCTAACAACAAAAAGTGGGAAATACGTCAACTAATCACCTGCAAAACAGAGTACACTGTTTATGGAATAGAGTGTCCCTGCCCACTCATGTATGTGGGAAGCACAATGGGTGAATTGAAAAAACGCATCATGGAACATGCCAGAGCAACCACGCATAAGGACAGAGCAAATGCTGTTGCTAAACAAATGGAGCAGACACACAATGGAGATTGGCAAAAGTTGAAATTCTTTGACATAGAAACGATTCCGAAAAATACACGAGGAGGTGACCGAGAAAAATCCCTAAGGAAAAAGGAGTCACGCCATATCATAAATTTCAGAACTCTAAGTCCGTACGGCCTCAATCAATTGGAGGAGTTATACATTCATCTCTGAAAATATAACAAGTGACAATTCTTAATGAGAAATCTAAGGGAAGATACCAAAGCAAAAGAGTGGAAAATCGTAAAACAAAAAATCAAAAATTAAAGAATAAGAACAAAAAGAAAACCTAAAAAAGATAATCAAAATGTTAATGACCCCACCGAAGCGAAGGAAATTAACAACAAAGAGAACAAATCCCACTGGAGGCATCAAAATGAAAAATAAGTCGAAAATGGTGTAAATTGGCGGAGGAAATAAAACTACAAAACCCAAGAAGTGTAAAAAAATGGGATTTGATCTAGGAGCTCAGAAGGACATTAAATTGAAAATAAGGGGTTATTATTTTCTATAAATTGACTGGTATAAATCTTACTCAGAGACTCTTTTTTATATAAAACTACAACATCCACAATGCTTAGCATCGTAACACAGGAAATGATGTAACATATACTTTTGAATGCTTTAAATGGTTTGAAAAAATGCGGGAAGTTGATCATGAGCAAGATGCTTGTAGCATCGAAACGCATAGATCATCTGCTTTTCATGCTTAAGAGATCAAAATAAACCATATTGTGGAATCCAAAAGGTGTGCACCCGAATTCATTTCTAACCAAGAAAGGAAGTGTGGCAATATTTTCTGCCGTAGGGTACGCACCCGCAACGAGCGTTCAGTGGTCGGGGAACTGTGAACCGGCATGTGGAGATATAAATACATATATATATATATATATATATATATATATATATATATATATATATATATATATATATATATATATATATATATATATATATATATATATATATATGTTACCTATGGCATACGCTGGTGGTTAGTTCTAGTTAGGCCCATGTTTCTGATGGAAAAGTGTGTATTGACTTACCTATATCTTTGGCGCCATTTGAGGAATCTTCACAAACATTTCTTCAAACAAGTGCCCCTGTGATTCTTGTTGTGCATGGAAATTTTGGGATGATCTATCAATTCGGGGACCGAGACAAAAAGGGGGGGGGTCAAAAAATGTACATTTCCAATGTTAATTCCCATAAGAATTTTAGACACGACTATAGGTTGAACCACTGAACTGAACCACTGAACCTTTTTTGTTAATTTGTGTAAATCCGTTCAGTAGTTGTGGAGCTATTAAAAGAAATTCAAATTTGTATATCTAGGTGCGTGGATCCTCAGAGGATCCTGCAGTCCCCGTCCTGAAATCTGATTAGCTTCCAACACTTCAACCAGGAAGTGTTGGAAGCTGTCTTGGAACTCTACTTCTGCCAAGTCCCACCAAAACATTAAACAAATACAGGGGAAGTGTAGCAATACCCTGACCCCCTATCCCTCTGGGGAGGGGGGTCTCAGATTGACCCCAACTAGGCCAAATATGTTTTTTTTTTATTTCAAATTTTCCATGATAAATCTTTTTAAAAACCAAGCGCAGTCTCTGTGCCTGCTTTTATCACAGCCCCCGGGTGGACCAGATCCCAGGGGCATAATATAAAAATAGGAGGGGGCCACATAGCCCCCCCCCCCCCAGGACTTACAAAAGCCCTGGGGACCGCCACATCCCTGGGGCACTTGAAAATATGTATGCTGGCAGGCCTGCTGGGCCCGCCCTCACCCAGTGGACCACTTCCTTCCTGGTGCAAATTACAGTAAAAGGATGCAGTGGGTCCACGTCCCCCCCACTGCTGCGGGGACCACTACCTTTTGGGGGGAATTTATGGAAAATAAGGGTGGAAGCCGCAAGGCTGTCCCACAGCCCCAGGGAGTGCCAATTTCCTTGGGCTGAAATAAATTGATATAGGGGGTCTGTTACGGACCCCCGTCCCCAGGAACCACCACCTCACTGGGGCTAAATATTACAATGAATTGGGTCTGTGCAGCACGCTCATGGAGCCATGGACATCCCTGGGGACTGCCTCCCCCCAGGCCCAGCTCCTACCTACCTCCTGAGGTGCCCACCCTTGGGAGGTAGCTGTTTCCTTTGGATTGGTGGGAGCTGACAGCTCCAACCAAGCAACAGCAAACATAACTCTGCTTTCTGCAAGTGGAAACCGTAAAACAGCTCCTGCTTTCAGAAAGTGGAGTTTACATCTGATTTATTGCATGCAAATATGGGTGCAGGGATTCAAATGAAAACACTGCAGCTCCCTGCTAGTGACGGCAATGCAGACTCCAGTAGGAGGCGGGGAGCTGGCTGTGACTGCGTGCCCTTTAGGTTCCCATCACAGTCCCATTGCACACTGGGTGCCTGGGAGCACCCAGAAGACCTGGCCAGGCTCTGGGGGATGTGGTCCCCAGGGCTGAAATCTACCAAGGGAGGGGGCTAACCAGCCCACTCTCCTATTAAATTAATCCTGTGCCCTGGAGGATGGGGTCCCTGGGGCAAAAATTGGCCCTAGGAGGGGACCGCATGTCCCCTATCCCCCATTTAAATCTATATTTTTAAAGGCCAGGCCCCGGGGATGGTAATCCTGGGGGCAAAATCAGCTTGGGAAGGGAGGCTGTGCAGTGCTCCTCTTCAGTGAGCTATGGCTGGGACCCAAGGAATGGGGTCCCCAGTGCCACATGTGGCCAGGGGTGTGGCCCTCCTTCAATGTTAATGAATGTATTTGGCCCTGGTGCTCCCCAGGGCCCAGAGGGTCGGCCTGGCCTCCTCGCACACATTTTGTAATAAAAGCTCCAGGAAGTGGTGGGCCCAGGGGGTTTCGCGTAGTCCCCACACATTCATATAATTATACACCACGAAAGGTGGTGGTCCCGAGGGATTGTGAATGCCCTTGGAGGGGTGCCCTGTGCGCCCCCCTATTTTAATTTTAAAATGAAGGGCATGCCCTGGGACCTAGCCCGCCTGGGGGCTGTTTCCTACACAAGCATGGGAGCCTGTGCTTTTTTTTCATTAACAGTCAAGCACCCACTCATAGACCCACTCAGAGACTTACACACCCACTCACACACACTGTGACACAAACTCACTCCCACACACACTGAGACACTCATGCACTCAGTCATACACTCAATCTAAAAGGTTAGTGGTTACAGTTAGAAAATACAATTTAAAAACCTTAGAAATTCATTTGAAAAATCAAAGGTTACAGGGATGTTAGAGTTAGGAAATAAAAAAATTTAAAACATAGAAATTCAATCATAAAAATGAAATGTTACATGGACTTTATACTTAGGCTCAGATTTCACTTGTAGAAAACCAGTGAAATTCAGCAGTTATAGTTACCTGACCTAACCATAACATGTCCTGCAATGCACTGCATATGACCTCACATATTTCATCACTTATAACATGGTCAGTGACATCACTGATGACATATCTGATGACATCACTGATGGCATAATCCACAGAACCACTCAGCCCACACCCACATCCCCATAGAACCTCTTATACACCCACTCCTATACAATCACTCATTTGCCCATTCACAGACCAATACCAGTACTCACACAACCACTTACTCATCCATAGAGCCAATCACATCTCCACTCACTCATACAGCCACTCACACACCTACTAACTCACCCATACAGCCATTCATGCACCCACTCACCAGTAGAACGACTCAAACATACACACTTACACACCCATTCTGATACCCTTAATGCCCTCATACTCCTACTCACCCATACATAAACTCACACCGTCAGCCGCTCACTCACCCATAGAGGTACTCACAGAGCCCACACATACCCATACAGCCACTCACACTGCCACTCACTCACCAATATACCTATTCACACCCCCTCACCTACTCATACTGCCACTGACACAGCCACTTATTCCTCCACAGAACCACTTACATACTCATTCTCAGATCTATACAACCACTCACACCTACTCGCTCACCCTTACAGCCACTCACAGACATTCACTCTTCAATACAGGCAGTCACTTACCTATACACACACTCAAACAGCTACTCACTCACCCATAGAGCCACTCACACACCCACTACCTCACTCATACAGCCACTCACATCCCCACACAAACCTATGCAGCCATTCACAAAGCTGCTAACTCACCCATGCAGCCACTCACACACTCACACACCAATACAGTCAATCACTCATCCATACAGTTACTCAGATATCCACACACACACACACACACACACACACACACACACAGACCCCCATACAGCCAATCAAAAATCCACTCACACATTGATACATTCACAAAGCCACTCAGATGAGATATGTTAGAAATAGTATGACTAATTACTAGTATACAAAAAATTGTAATTTAACTTATGTCCAAATTTTGAGGATACTTGGTCCATTTAATATGGCATTAAATACAACAGTAAAATGGGGTGTCTAAACATCTATTTGATATAAAAACAAATCTCCAGGGATCTTATAAATGCCAGAGGCTTTACGTAGCAATGTTTCTTATTGCATCTTCTCACTCAGTGTTATCGGGGGAAGCCACCGGAATTCCTCCCTGACCCGGAATACAAGGGGATGGTTGTTAGCTCCAGGAATATATCCTCATTGCGTTTTTGTTGGTATAGATTTGTAAAGTGGGCTATCCAAGCCTCAGCTACAACATTGTTATACATTTTAGATCTTCATTCCCTATTCCCAGAGGTGATTAGGTTCCACAATAGGATTTGGGTTTTTTCCCTGGTGACTGCTAGGAGAAGGTCCCAGTTTTGGCCATCTCATTCCCTTTTCCCTAGTTAGAATAGCTTTATATGTAGCTCTCTTTTCCTGAATGTCTTCCCTCTTATTGCTCTTGATGGCAGTAGAAATAGCACATTTGGCCTTACTACAGTGTTTATTGAAGCAAGATGGTACACTACTCCTTGGCCCTTGGCTGCTAGCTTCTCTGAAAAAATCCACCTTTAAGCTATTAAAGAGGGAATGATGTAAATCTTCAACCTTTAGTACACCGTATTCCGCCCATCACTTTTTTGCGTAGCACTTTTCACCCTAAGTGGGTTGGGTATGCCCAGACGTGGGTCCCTTGCTCACTGTGCCACTGGTTTCAAGCTAGCCTGGCTGATGAAGGGTTATACCCAGAAACCGGTCCCAGGATGCTTGTTTCTGGTCCAGGGAGATTTTCGTGAGCATACCCAAAGCCATATCTTGACTCTTATATTTAGGTACCAGCTATCTAATGCTGTACCCTCTAGGTGTTCTTATCCCTAGTTTAAAAATGTGTTTCGTATCATAGCTCAGTACACAGATGGACCTATATATTTCTCACACCAAAAATGTAATGTGCAACTCACAACAAAGTAAAATGTTTGAAGGTAATGAAGGCACCTCAAGGAAACACCACCATGGGAGCTGCTGGTAGGTTCTCACGAGCATGCTAGAATTTTCATCATTGGCAGACTCCAAAACCATAAAGAAATAGTGTGAAAATAGTGCACAAATAAGTTGAAAGTGTGACAAAGTAAACTACGCACTTGGAAAAACTTCCGCATGCCACCCAATCCTGACCCCCCTACTGTCAAAGCAAAGAAATACCACTCTTTTTTGATTTTAAAAACTAAAAACGAGCTAAACAACAACTGGCACAACCATCAACTTGTAATCACTTCTGTGTGTCTGCTCAATTTATAAACTGTTTAACAACAAGGGGTGGTGATGGACAGAGTTTCTGAATTAAGCAGAATACTCTCACCCAGTCAAGAGATCAGGGCTAGATCCAACACCGTTTTTTAGCTCACTGCACCATCCCAGTTCAGAACCTGGCTATATGCAAATTAGTCTGTTCCTGTCCCAGTGCATGATGGGAACAGGGCAAACCAAACTACCAAGCCAATTCTTACACTGGGAAGGAAACAAGCTTCCGGGGACCGGTTTCTGGCATTTCAGCCGTCGTCGGCCCGGCTTGCTTGAATCCTGATGGTGCAATGAGCAAGGGACTCACATCTGAGTATACCCTTCCCCGCTTAGGGTGGACCAAATATTTAACAACGAGGGGTGGTGATGGACAGAGTTTCTGAATTAAGCAGAATACTCTCACCCAGTCAAGAGATCAGGGCTAGATCCAACACCGTTTTTTAGCTCACTGCACCATCCCAGTTCAGAACCTGGCTGTATGCAAATTAGTCTATTCCTGTCCCAGTGCATGATGGGAACAGGGCAAACCAAACTTCCAAGCCAATTCTTACACTGGGAAGGAAACAAGCTTCCGGGGACCGGTTTCTGGCATTTCAGCCATCGTCGGCCCGGCTTGCTTGAATCCTGATGGTGCAATGAGCAAGGGACTCACATCTGAGTATACCCTTCCACGCTTAGGGTGGACAAAATATTTAATAACAAGGGGTGGTGATGGACAGAGTTTCTAAATTAAGCAGAATACTCTCACCCAGTAAGAGATCAGGGCTAGATCCAACACCGTTTTTTAGCTCACTGCACCATCCCAGTTCAGAACCTGGCTATATGCAAATTAGTCTGTTCCTGTCCCAGTGCATGATGGGAACAGGGCAAACCAAACTACCAAGCCAATTCTTACACTGGGAAGGAAACAAGCTTCCGGGGACCGGTTTCTGGCATTTCAGCCGTCGTCGGCCCGGCTTGCTTGAATCCTGATGGTGCAATGAGCAAGGGACTCACATCTGAGTATACCCTTCCACGCTTAGGGTGGACAAAATATTTAACAACAAGGGGTGGTGATGGACAGAGTTTCTGAATTAAGCAGAATACTCTCACCCAGTCAAGAGATCAGGGCTAGATCCAACACCATTTTTTAGCTCACTGCACCATCCCAGTTCAGAACCTGGCTATATGCAAATTAGTATGTTCCTGTCCCAGTGCATGATGGGAACAGGGCAAACCAAACTACCAAGCCAATTCTTACACTGGGAAGGAAACAAGCTTCCGGGGACCGGTTTCTGGCATTTCAGCCGTCGTCGGCCCGGCTTGCTTGAATCCTGATGGTGCAATGAGCAAGGGACTCACATCTGAGTATACCCTTCCACGGTCTGCTTAATTCAGACACTCTGTTCATCACCACCCCCTTTTCTGAATCAATTTATAAACTGGACATACTGTTGCATACCATCAACACGTAACACATTTTTAAACTAGGGATTGGAGCACCTAGAGTGTACAGCATTAGATAGCTGATACTTGAATATTAGAGTCAAGATTTGGCTTTGGGTATGCTCACGAAGAATGACCCATTTTAGGGCAGGTCATTGTTTGTGATTATATATCCTAAGTGGAGGGCGACCTGCGCTATGTCCCTTTGTAGCTCCGTTTTGTGCATGATCCAGTCCAGGGATGACCTGGCTTCTCAGTTCTGGCTGGACTGTTCCCATTAGGCACAGGGTCAAGGCCGATTTGCAGATGGCTGGGTTTAAACTGGGGTGGCATGGTGAGCAAAAGAACAATGGATTTAACCTAGATCTCTTGACTGGGGGTGAATGTATAATTTATTCAGCATTCCGTCCATCATTTGTTTGCGTAGCACGGTTGAATACTTTGGCACACGTACCATGAGTGTATCTACTACCTTCATCAATTCAATCAACACGGTCCAAGGAGGTTTACCTGTTGTACGTTGAAATATTATACAATTGTGCTAGCTGGGGCTGATTAACACTTGGGTACAGTAAGCACAGAGAAGGGAGGTCCTTCGCTGCTTTGGGAAACCAAGGTAGGGGTTGCAACAGGGGCTTATAGAAGTAACCTAGAGGAAGTAAACTCACCCCAGAGTCCCTTGTAACTCATGGGGCCATCATTACATAAAAAATTATGGACAACTTCAGGATCTCTAAAATTCAAAAAACCACACAATCTCTGGGACAATCCCTTGGACCCTTCCCCAGCCACCCCATATGCTGTGTGAACAGATTATTATTAGCCGTCGGGTTGGAAAGTTCCTACATTTTCCTAGCCAATTGAGTCATTTGTTGCTCAATTACGTGTTGGTTTCCCTCAGCCCATCCCTTAAACCAGGAATCCCAGTCATCACAACCACATAAGGATACGCTTCCGGAGGCACATTAACTGTCACAAGGTACTTGGTTTCAGAGGAAAGTTTGATCCACCACTCTGTTTCTTGCTGAAGTGTCTCTAGGATCTCGGTTGGTGGTGGCAGCCGTACCGTTTTGCTATTTAAACCAGCACCCCCTGCATTCTCCAAGCCCTGGGGTGTGCCTGCATTACTTCCATGGGTCAAGGATTTTGAGGTCCAGAGAATACCAACTCCTACAGGCGGTTCTATATGAGTGGATGTGGCTTCAGGCTGGGGCCATTCTAACTGTGGATTGACTTTAGTCAAGGAGTGGGGTGAGTTCTAAATGTATCAATCCATTGAGATGATACATCACCGCACCCACAAAGTCATCTAGCCATTCCAGTTTGGATGCAACTGCTCTTTCCCCACCTTTTAATTGAACAGCTCTATGGGTTTTCGCCTTGAATTTAGCAGGCAATGTAGGCGTAGATTCAGCACTATTCAATGGGTGCTTGTTGGGAGCAACCTGCTTGGGTTTGGGCACATGCTGGAGTGGACCCTGTGGTTTCTTCCCCATGTCCATGGCAGCAATTAGTTAAGACCTGGTTGACATGATATGTTGATTACAGGCAGCATCAATTTGATTAGCAGCTACAATTTCTGTGGGAGCCTCCGGGGAGGAGGGGCATAGGTGTTAACTGTATTACTATACTTGTTGTACATAATAGGGATTCTACACCACCCCCAAGAGAAAGTCTCCTCTAGGCAAGCTCTATTTCAGTGGCTGTAACACCTATGGCCCTTTGGAGAATTTGATCAAATGTGGTCACTTTTGCAGGTGGCTGAGTAGCAAGACCCCCACCTGGGCACTTACGTTTCCCCATCATAAAGAAACGTCTTGAGCCACGTATACTCAGAAGATATCAATAAGACTCACTCCATGCAGACTGCTGAAATTTCAGATTGACAAGCCAAGAGGGGTGGCACAGCCCTGCCTCGTCTGGCCACAGGCTGGTGCAGATGGGCGCAGATGGGCCTGGTCTTGGGTCAGTCTTCGCCAAGGCCACACCCAGGCGCGTCCCAAGCAGCGGGACACCTCTGCTTGCTTTAAGGTGCTCAGACACCAGAGGGCTAATGCAGCCACAACTGAGGCAGCTGGGGAATGTGGTTTTCCTGCCCAAGCGACAACCAGCAGAGTCCGGGAAGACCAGCATAGAGTGAGGCACCCACGCAGCTGGATGCCTCTGCTTGATTTAAGGCACTCTGGTTCCTTAGGGCTGACGCGGCTGCAACTGAGGTAGCTGGGGGATGCGATTTTCCTGCCCCAGCAACAACCAGCAGAGTCCGGGGAAGAGCAGCTTAGAGTGAGGCATGTATTTATAGATGGGAATAATGTGGCTTATTGAGGCCTTAAGGGTTACCCAAATGTAAAATAATTTGGTCACTTCACACATCAAGTGTACGTTCAGGGGTACTTACACCAAACCACATTGTGCCCACTGTCTGTGTAGTGGGTAACTGGCCACATATGGGTGTAGTAAAATAGTGATATACACAAACTCTGTGATAACTAGTAATAAAAAATGCTTTTATAGCACTTGATTTTGTCACCACTGACATATTGTCAGAGCATTTAACTCCAGATCTTATGTTCCAACACATAGTAATCTTGACAAGCTGTCATATGACAAGTCCCTTATATACTTTAAGGCTTAAGCAGTGTGGGACCTGGGCCTGTGCAGTTACATTGTCATCAGTGAAGACCCTGATGGTGTATTCCACTGTGATTGAGAAATTAAAATGCAAGCTAATGTCCATATTTGTGGGTGTTTTGAGTTTTAGGTTTAAAGTTACTTGGCACTGATTTGCAGTACTTTTTTACACAATAATCCTCATCCTGGGCTCCACCCCCTCTGCCTGGGACAACTCCTGATGGACTGCAGCACTCAGAACGGCCCCACACCCACAGACCTTGCACAAAACCTGTACATCATCCTGGATTCCACTCTCTCAATGAACTGCCAAATCAACACTGTTTTGTCCTCCAGCTTCCACAAGCTCCGCCTGCTTCGTAAGATCTTCAAGTGGATTCCCACTGAGTCCAAGAAAACCGTCATCCATGCGCTCATCAGCTGCAGACTTGACTATGGCAACGCACTCTACGCCGGCACCACCCAGAAACTCCTAAAGATACTGCAGAACATCCAGAACGCCTCCGCCAGACTCATCCTGAACATACCATGCCACAGTCACATCACCAGCCACCAGGGAGACCTTCACTGGCAACTGATCAACAGAAGAATTCCCTTCAAGTTCCTCATGCACGCCTACAAAGCCCTCCAGAACACCGGTCCTGCATACCTCAACCACCGCATCTCCTTTAACACTCCCACCAGACTTCTCCACTCCACGAAACTGGCCCTGTCTACTATCCCACAGATCCGCAAAACTACTGCTGGAGGAAAATCCTTCTCCTACCTCTCTGCGAATACCTGGAACTCCTTGCCTCTGCACTTCAGGCAATCACCATCACTGTCGCAATTCAAGAAGGACCTCAAGACCTTGCACTTTAACTGAACTGCAGATCCACTACCCCTCCCCCCTGCCCCCCAGAGCCTTGAGACGCCTACGGGTGAGTAGTTGCGCTTTATAAAAAAACTCATTCATTGATTGAAAGTCTACCTTGCATGAGCAGTAAGTGACATCGGCATGCAGATCCTCATTCGTGTATTCTGGATTTTGTATTCATGGATGGCACAATCCTAGAATTTTTACCCTGTAGGCATATTTTCTGTAATTGTAAGTCAGGAAAAAATATGCTTTCATTTGTGTGTCCTGTAAGCTGGTGTTGCAAATGTGATCACATTGCATGTCTTACTGTTCCCCAAGTTCATTGGTCTTCTAAACCTGCCTCTGCTTCGCGTGGGCCGAGGTGGTGTAAGAGATGTGGGAGTGTGCGCCAAGGGTAGTTATTTCCTAGTATGTTTGTGGGGTGCATGCAAAAAACGTACACAAATTCTAGGCGCATGTTTTGGTAAATCTACCGATCGACCTGCAGTTTTATTATAAGCCCTATACCATTATCAAGCGTTTTATAGATTCGGAATTTCTTCTTTTGTACATTATTAAAACGGGTGGGCGAGTTAGAGTGTGCGTTTGACAGGGGTAGTGGGAGGGGGGAGGCAGGCAAGTCGCACGCAGTTGTGGATGTTTCCAAATGCCACTCTAAATGCAGATCTAAAAGTAATCCTAAACAAGCATTGGCAATGTCAAAAGGTCTGGTGTTGGATGCAGCCTTTTGGACTTGTCAGTGTTTCTTTGTTTAGTCGTGTCTTTTGTAAAGCTTTATTGTTGGAGGAGCTGTTGGGCCTCTCACCGATTAAACGAAAAAAGGCTAAAACAGAAATAATTTTCAGGCCTATAAAAGCAAATATTGCAATAAGTAGTCCCTGGCACTGAAGGGAACTACTTGGTGAGTGGATGTGCTCCTTGTGAAGAGAAAGCTGCTGTAATTCACAGTGACGTTAGCCAGTAGCAGAAGAAGGCTGACTCCTTCCCCCATGCTGTATGTTGATGTGGGCTGAAGAAAACCGTGACTGGCGCAATAACAGATCAATGGGCGAAGAGAGCTGGCTGCAAGCACTTTTATGTAAGCATATTACATATATAAGTTTGGCTGCATCAAAAAGCATTGGCTAAGGCTAGATCAAAAAATGTGCAATAATGCATTTCAAGGACTCATTATTTGTGGTTAGTCCAAGTATTGGCAATCCACCATAAAATGTTTGAACAGCTCTGCAAGTATTTTGTGAACTCCCATCAAATAAGTAAACCTGACAGTATTGTTGGTGGGAAATTATGTCTACTAGAGGTTATTATGTTTGACATAATCAACCACCACGTTTGTGTGTATTGTATAGACAATATTAGTAGTGAATTGCGTAAAAGTAAATCAGTTGAGTAGTGCACTTTTAGAAGCCTAAAAAAAACACAATACATTTTCAAGTGTAAGGGTTGACGCAAACTTGCTCATGGGTCAAAAGGATCATTTTACTAAATTGTTGTGACGGGATTGGAACTAAATCGCATGCCTACCATTATTAGTAAACATGTAAGACCTTATTCGCTATCTAAAACCACGTTTATTTCACTGCACAGTGAAAGCAGGGGCTGCACTGCTGCACCTCTCTTAGGAACCAGGAAATATAAGTACAGGGATATTTTACAAAACAAAACTAGAGCCCCCCCCCCCTATCCCCCATTCCTTACACAGGCTACCCCTTCAGCGGCCCTCTTTAAATACAATTTGAGGGATTTAATGGGTGCCACAAAGCGCTCTCTCTGCTCTTCACATTGCACTGCCAGGGTCCCTTGGGCATCCGATCATATCCGGGTCAAAGAGCACCCAAGGATGGGAACCCCTAACTGTGACACAAAGCCCATTCAACCTGCTCTCCATTCACTCAGCACTTCTCACCCGCCCGACAGGTCACGTGACCTGCGCCGTGCGCCGCTTCTTCTTGGATGTCCTTTAGCCCTAAAACTATTACATATATTTTGTTTTAAGACGGAACGGGCGCTCTCCCAGCTGTCAATAGAAGAGCTTAGAGGTGCTGACCTGGCATTGGGTTTCGCGCACATTTAACATGCTGCTATAGGTGTGTCAGGGTGTGGGGCAACGAAAGATGGACAGTGCTCATGTTTCTGTGGGTTTTTTTCCAGTTTTTTTTTTTAAAGCAGGAACGCTCGACTTACTGTGCCTTTAAGAGCGAGGGAGCCTTTTAGTGCTCGCTGGTCTGGAATGATAATAGAAAGAGGCTCGGAGAATGTGAGCACGTTAGTGTACAGCAGCTAAAGGGATGATGGAGAGCTGTGATTTATTCCTGGCTGGAGACAAACAAAACATTAGCATGAATGTCATGAAAAGAGACTGGAGCAGCTGGCTGCGGGGACAACAAAGTGAGCCTAATCTGGAGCCTTCCACAACAAGCAAGAGACACAGACACACCCCAGTGACTCGTTATTCACTGTACTAATACCCATATGTTTGCATATTAAGTACTACAGTCCAGCAAAATTCACATGTAAAACACAGTATACTTCCTCACAGAAAGCATGTTGCAATGACTTTGTACAGGGGAAACAACTGTGCTAATAAATAAGAGTTCTCTTCAATGTGAATTTGTTTCTCTACAGGACTTTAAACTAATGTATCCTGGTTTTGTTTAAATATATTTATCTACCATGAGAAGGACATCCAAAATGTCCAACTTGGATGGTCACAGAATTCCAGTCTAAGTGCTGAAGGGAGGGAAAGTCATCCTTATTGAAGAGGAAGCCTCACACGCAAAATTATGTCATACTTCATCATCGGCAACCTCTCCCACCAGGTAGGACCCTACTACCTGGGTGGACTCGACTTAGTTGCCATAGGAAGTATATATTTTTAGTTTTGCTAATAACTTTGGTGCTGTTTGGAGAATCTTCACAAAACTTTCCCAGCAACTTCTATTGAGTGTTTCGGGGTGATGTGTCAAGCAGGGGCTGAGAAAAAAGGAAGGAGATCGCATTAAGCAATTCCCTCCATTAAAAGTCCCTAGCGGATGTTTGAACAGCTCTACAAATTCATTACACCACATTTGGCAGAAAGCTAAACATTTAGCCAGAAGCTTTTTGTAATTTGCTGTAAAATTTGTTCAGCAGATTTTGAAAAAAATAGTTTTACATTTATAGATATCTGGAATGCTGGGCTAAAATAAACAAAAAATATAAAAATGTTTTTGTAAAAGGACATAAGTGAACTGGTTAGAGATATGCTGACCCCTAGCCCATGTGACGGAGGTGTCCCAGACTTGGAGCGGTCCCACAGGAGTCAAGCTGGACTGACTGACAATAAAAGAAAAAATGCAGGACACCACATTTTGTTTTAAAACCCCCTAGGTGGGCCAGGGCTGGGGGTTGATTCCAGATTTTGGCCCTGAGGACTCCATCTCCTGGGGCCCAATGCAAATTTAATGTCTTCGGGTACCCCATTCCCACATGGCAGTACTGAATCTTTTTTCCCTGCCCTAGCTCAGACAGCGGGTGAACTGAAGCCTTCCTGCAGTGTATAGGGCGTCAGTGAGTTTGAGGGGTTGTTGGGGATCCTACTGAGGCCTGCAACAACAAAAAAGTAGCTGGATGCCCTGGGTGGCCCAGGGCACCTCATACAAGGAAGATGCTAGCTATTTTACTGTGCATAGAGCCAGTGGAGTCATGTGGGCCTTGGGGCTGCTCCCGCAGCCCCAAATAAAAAGAAAGAAGTATGCTGGGTGCCCAAAATTTCTAAAAAATTAGAAAAAAGTGTACTAAATGAGCAGTCAGAGCTGCCCATTTATTATTCACTGGTTCTAGCCAGAATTGTCCCATAATGCCCTTCATGGGTAAGTTGCATATGTGTTCCTGCTTTGTGGTGCTAGGGTCTCAGCAGGGGCACCGCCAGCATGTTGCAAAATATTGTGGGGGATTTGTGGAGATTGGCAAGCTCCCCCCTGAAATTATTTATTAAAAGTATCCATATTTTCTCCTGGGGTGTATACAGTGTGACCCAAGGGAAAGTTAATGGTGTTTGAAAGCATTCCCAGAGCTGGAGCTTTGCCCTTCAGCTGAGGATTGCAGGGACCCCTTCTAGTTGGTATTATGTGGACATTATGTGATCTAAGGAGTGTAGAAGAAATACTCTAGCACATGTTTTAAATCATTGACAAAGCCAACAGGGTTTTCTCCTTATACTGATGTGGCACCCCTTTGACAAAGCCAATAGGTTTGCTTTTATAATGATGTGGTGACACCTTAACAGAGCCATTAGGGTTGCTGTGTATATTGTTGTGTTCAGATCTTGACAAAGCCAATATGCCTGCCATTTATATGATGTAGAGACCCCTTGAGAAAGCCAGTAGATGTGTATTATTTAAATTAACACTCCTTGATATTGTGCTGAGCGCTCTCATTGGCTGGTTGTGCAGGGGGGATTAGCCCCCCACTGTGTAGGGGCTGGCAGCTGGGCTCGTCTGCCACAGGCCAGCGATGTTAGAGTTAGGTATAGTAGTAAGATCATAATTTGCATTTAAAGACCCTAAACATTCTCTTTAAAAAACAAGCGTTAAAGTGATGTTATAGTTACTTAGATAAAAAGATTTTACTTTATGTTTAAAAAAACCTTCAGACAGTGACTGAAAAAACTAAAGATTAAAGTGACGTTAAAGTAAGAGTTGGCATTAAAATCTCACTGTATGTTTAAAACAAACTTTAGAAATTCGCTGAAAAAAGCAACGGTTAAAGTGACGTTATTGTTAAATGGAAATGTCACATTATTTTAAACTAAAACGAAAAACAATGAAAGTCATCAGTTATAGTTATATGAGTTACCTATAACTAGTGCCTCCGCGATGCGCTGCTTATGACCTCACATATTACATACCTCTTGCATGTTCAATGACATAATTGATGATATCAATGATGGCATCTCAAATGGCTTCAAGTGTGCCACACTTTTGTTATAAATTCAGAATGTTAGCACTCTAGTTGCTCATTAGAACTTTGTGGTAAAGCCTGAGTTTATTGCTCGAAAGTTAACTGACAAACTGGTGTTGAAAGTACCACATATCAGATTCTTGAACTGAAAGGGTTGAGGAAGATATTTGAGAACTCTTAGAAAATGTGTTCTCGTTTTGGTTTTCTAGAGTGCTAATTATAATTTCTAGTGAAACCAAACCCATTATTTTATTTGTTTCTACAGGATACGCTTTATGTTTCACAACTTTGATTCCATCAAGAGGGCTTCAGTTGTGCCATGTGTTTGGTTTCAATACAGAATGTTAGTGCTCTAGCTTTTCATTAAAACACTGTGGGAACCTGCAGTAGAACACTGGGAATCAGCTGACAAGCTGCTGCTGGAAAGGCATGTTTTACTCAGAATATCAGACTTTGTTCTACCATGGTTGAGGAGCCTATAGTGAACTTATAAAAAATGTGCTCTCATTTTAACTTTCATAAAATATATGAGAATATCACAAGCGAACACTGATTCCTTCTAAAAAATGGTTAATCAAATCCCAGCAGAGCTTCAGCATTTTCCACAAGGTTAAATCACTTTGAAACCCAAACACTCAACAATTCCTAAACTTAGTATGGTACCACCAACAAATGATTTATATTGTGACCAAAATATGTTATCACTCTTTACATGTGCTCCTTTTGTGTCCCTCAAAAACAGGTTTTCACTATATGCATTTCAATGAGGACTATATCCTGAGTCCTGTATTGGCTGCCTGCCACAACATGTTGTGGCCAGCAAATCGAGGGTTGACCCATGGGGACACACTCCTATGCCTCTTGGGGTTATGGTGTGATCAACCTGTCCTCCTATATATTTCTTTATTCATATTCATGGACGCAGGTATCATGTCCGTGTGTGATTTGACATACAACAGTTGTCTTTATTGAAGCATGAGTGGCTCATGGAAGATAGCCTGAGAAACCTACAGGAGTTTAATTGGCGATGAGCATTATGGATTGGGTTCATGAAGCATGGTGCTTTGGTCTGAAGTGAAATTCTGTCTTTAGTGTGTGGTGTACACTGGCTTGACTATCATTCATTATTGTGCCAGGAGCTAATGAAAACATTGTAGGGCTGAACTTCTTTGACTGAAATGAATCTGTTCAATATCAAACACATTCTAACCAACTGATTCTGTACATAAGATTCTGCATTGCTGCTTTGACAGTAGAGACATTTTTGAGGTAATGCAATCCAAAAATCCTCACCTATACGATGAGTTCTGCCGATTGATGTACACACAGCAGTGAGACCAACTTTCTGAGGGTACTGATTTAAAATATGTCCTTTGAGGTGAATGGATTACACAGGGTGCTGGGAGAAAGAGCCCTACTAGATTAGTAGACTGTATGTTGTTATCCCGCAATCTTTTTCCCCGCAGGGAATCACAACGCGGTCGTTACAACAACAGCGTTGTGATTCCGCATACCATTACTCCGCAAGTCGGAACGACTTGCGGAGGGGGGGCGCTGGGTGTTGGAGTAGTAAAATTGATTATTCCAACTCGGTCTGTGCGGACAATAGGGAAGGTGTTGGTTTTTAAATCCAACACCTTCCTCCCCCCTCTGCAAGTCGTTGTTCAGACTTGCGGAGTAATGGTATGCGGAATCACAACGCTGTCATTGTAACAACTGCAATGTGATTCCCTGTGGGGAAAAAGATTTGTGGTAAACGTTGTTTACCAGATTAGTAATACGTAAACAAAAAGATTCTATCAATGTGTAGTGGTTTAATTTTTATTTTATTTATATTTTTATGGGTGGTGACAATCTAGAAAATAGACTCTCTCTTTGGGTTGCAAAGATGAGAGCACAATGTGCTTTTTAAAATACCCCTCACACACTAAAAAAATCCAGTAGTGTCATGCTTCATCATTGGGGTCTTCCCGTCCCTCTACGGGGCGGGGCGTGCTACGACCTGACCGACTACGCGGGAGCACTAGTATGGTGACAGGACTATGTGACAGTGCAATGTGGGTGATGTCAGTGAAGTGTAGGGACCTAACGATGTGTGGGAATAAAAAAATTAAAAATCCTCTGGCTAGTAGAAAAAAACAATTTATTCACTTCCCTAGCTGGGGATGTTAAGAAGGGGGTTTTGAGGTGGAGCAATTCGCTACAACCTGGTCTACATGTTTCGTAGGCAGTCCCCTACTGCCTACTCATCAGGACCTTCTAGTGGTCCCTACTAAAACAAAGCTCAGTTACTAAGTGTAATAGGCCTGTCGTCCTAAAAACCAGCAGTAAAAATCCACTGTTGGTTTTAGCTTCTGGGCATGAGCTGGCCCTTAATGAAGCAAAAATGTCAAAAATGATGACCTGATAGTGGTCTCTGTAAAGCAAATGGAAAAAAGGGGGAGAGAGAAAAGCACAGAATTTTACACTTGTAACTATGATTTATCTTGAGGCACTCATAAGTGTTAGCGCCACATGTTCCAATTATCATTATCAATTGCCCATCACACAAAGCATACACTTAAGACTTTATGGACAGAGTGATGGTTCAATCTGCCATCCCCTGGGTGTTCGTTATATTCCCGAACATTATGATGCCCCTTGTAATTAGGGCTGTTTCCATCTCAACACACACACACTCACATAACTCAATACATACAGCGGCACCTCACAGGGTTCAAAAAGAGGAACCCGACTTTTTATAATGTCATTAATGGTCTTAGGATCAATCATTAAAAACCCCAAAGCGGGGCACACCCCAATAGTTGAATGGTTGATGATACATACTCCTGTGGCGCATGTGATATGCCCCATGAGCTGGCAATCGGTAGGTAATCACCGCGGCGCTCTGAAAGAGAGGAACCACGCCCTTAGCGTCGTGAACCAACACACCCGGTAAATATAGCAGGCGCTGTCTCAAAAGCCAAGTTTTTTGAGACCTTTGGCAAGGTCTTAAACTCACATTGTCCGCATAATCTTAAGCCTTACTTCTACCCGCGTTGCCGCTCTGAAGAGTAGTCGCGTCAGGGGCGCGGTGCTTCATATGAGCTGGACCGGGCGCCCGGGTCGCTTTGCAGATCTTGTTGCAACACTAGCGCGCTAACCCAAAAATGGCCGCCTCAGATGGAACTGAGGAGTACTATTAGCGGAAGTCTATCTTTTGTGCCTGTAGAATTACCAGAAGTTACCAACCTAATAATATGTTTTAGAAAAACTTAATTATAGGAAAAGTGATCCCTATAAATTGGCATGTAATATGTCAGTGATGATTCTGTTTAAAACTGACATATTTATTTAATACTTGAGAGTCAAATTGAAACTCCTTGAGATGCGAAAACGGGCCGAGCTGAGTGGCAGGCTCGCAGATAGAATATGTCAATATGGGAAAGCTATTAAAGGCAGGGAAGTCTCTGCCCGGATTATATTACAGGTTCGCTATTGGGAACTGACCAATATATGAAAAGAGGGCGATAGGGGCTTCCCTATGTGGGTGAGCACCAGGGGCTAGGTAATTTCTTAGGCTTATTACAGTTATGTTTTATGGGTAGGAAGGCTTGGCTAGGGTGATATAAAAGTACACTTATTATCTTAGGCTTATTACAGTTATGTTTTATGGGTAGGAAGGCTTGGCTAGGGTGATATAAAAGTACACAATGGTCATTCCACTGTGTTTCGTGAAGGTACGGTCAGCTTGCCGATTTTTCTGGGCTCATGATAGGTAGCAGAGTTTTTGTCAATTGGCCACGGGTAGAGGGGTGCCTCTCAGTGGGGAGTGGGTGTACGCAGTTTATAGCTGACCCCACGGAATTTCATCGTTTAATCCATGTTTGTTGGACTGGACACGGAAAACCCATCTTTGTTCCTTTTCCAGGAGATGTTGCTCATTGTCGATCTGTTCAATTACTGTCCAAGTTAAGTCTTCAGGTTTATGCCCACTTTCTAGGAAGTGGTTCGTTAGTTTGGTACTCGACTTTTTACATTTGATCGTACTTTTGTGCTCGCCTATTCTCAACTTTACCGCCCTGCTCGTCATGCCAATATATTCGAGATTGCAGGGACAGGTGATGAGATAGACGACATTGGAACTGTTGCAGTTGCTAAAGGCTCTCTGTTCCCATGTGGTACCGTTGTTGAAGGTTAATTTCTTACTTTTTTTGGTGAGACAGCATACCTTGCATCCGCCACACGGGTGGTGTCCTTGTACAAAGTTGGGATTGCCTCGAGTGCTGACCTTGTTGTCCTTAGGTCTGGTGTGTACCAGTATATCTCTGACACTCTGTGCTCTTTTGTGCGAAAACATAGGTTTCGGAATCTCGAGACCCCCGCTATTAAGGATCTTCCAGTTCTTATTAATGATTTTGCTCACTTGATCCGAATTGGTGTTATATGTGGTGACACATATTGGTCTCTGCACTTCCACTGTTTTCACTTTTTCCTCCAAGAGGCTTTCTCTGCAATTGTTCCTTGCTCTTTTATAGGCCTGGTCGATGATTTTCAGAGGGTAATTCCTCATTTGTAACTTCTTCCGTAGATCATCTGACTGTGATTTAAAATTGGCAACTTCCGTGCAGTTCCTACGGAGTCGCAGGAACTGGCCGTAGGGTAAATTATCCCTCAGATGTCTCGGATGAAAACTTTGGTACATCAAGAGACAGTTCTTTGAGGTACTCTTAAAATGTGTTGTAGTCATCAGTCTGCCATTTTTGGGAAAGATGTTCAGATCCAGAAATACCAGATTCGTTTTTGTAGTGACACTGGTGAACTTGAGGAACTCGTCTTGGTAATTAAGCCATGTTAGGAACTGCTGGGCCGTCTTATCATCTCCATCCCAGATGACAAGGATGTCATCAATGTACCTCTTCCAGGTCAAGATCTTTTGCCGGAATGGATTGATGGAACTCAGTATCTTTGTTTCTTCAAGATGGTGAACCAGATTAGTAACCCTGACTAAGATGTGACTTAGATGCTCCATGTTTCCTTCATGGGAGCTATGGTGCACCACTAGCAGATGTTAACCAGGCAAAATAGGAGGGAAATGGTTTCTTCCACCTAGGATAAGCACATCTGTGTTCACATCAATAATGGAATCCAGTGCAATACGTGAGGGTAGCATTCATTAGGTTGTATGACGGAACCAACCATGTGATTATATCGCATGCCTTAACAATGCGGTCTTAACCATGACCATGTCTTTACCAGGCATGCCTTTACCACGCATGCCTTTACAACAAATTTAATTGTAAAGGCATGATTGGTAAAGACATATGCGTGGTAAAGATTGCACCCCAGCCTTCTGCCCTGAGCCGTAAAACTCAACCCCTAGCCCTGAAAATGACCCGACCCCAGCCCTAAAAACACCCCAGCCCCCTGCCCTGAAATCAGCCCCAACCCTAAAAACGACCCGACTCCAACCCTAAAAACACCACAGCCCCCTGCCCAGAGACCTAGAACTGTCCCAGCCCTAACAACGACCCAATCTGAGTACTAAAATCAAGCCCCCAGCCCTACTCACTATGCTGCATCCCAATACTTCCTGTTCCTTCCATTCTCGTCCGGGCAGGAGGAAGTCCCTCCAAGTCTCCCAACACATCAAACCCCCGTCCATTCGCTGTGAATCTAGAGTGCTGACTGCATTTAACACTCCTATGTCTTTACTGCGTTTACAACGAAAATCGTAAAGGCATGCGTGGCAGAGGAAAATGTGTGGTAAAGGCATATAGGTGGTAAAGGCAAGGATGGTAATGGAACGCATGGTTCTGACCGCATTGTTAATACCCTTTCCCCTTTCAATAGCATTGTTATGGTTGATTTGAGGCATTGGTTCATCCTCTCAGCCCTCGGTCCAACTGACATTCACATATGTTCGATTTGAAGGAATGTTTTACTTGGTCTGCTAGGAATAGATCCATGCCATAGTTTCAGTCTAACAACTGAGTATGTAAATGAATCCAAATTATATAATTTGAATGTGTATTTATCCCCAGTGGGTATCCCAAAAATCTGGCATGCCAATGCCCCTCTGTGACGGAAAATAGGCATCCATGTCCTAATGATCGCTGTGGTATTTTAATTAATTAATTTATTTCATTTGTTTGTAAAGTGCACACATATTCGGCGACCTCTTGGCTGTGACATACTACCCTAAAGGAGATCCAGCTGTCATTGCATTTGAATGATCATTGGTGAGCTCAGCTACTAGGCAAATAACTAGGCGCTCAGATGTTCCATAAATTCGAGAGGTTGTCCTGAGCTTGTAATAATGCCAGGACAGTGTTTCCACAGTCAGGAGGCCTGTAGTGCAAACATTCTATCTGCTGTGCAGGTGTTTGGACACAGGCGAAATCAAAGACATTTGCCACATGCTGATCTCTTATTGTATTCATGGATGTAATGGCAACATAAAAACTCATGGAAATGTGATATTTTTTCAATTACAGGCCTTATGTGCTATCCACATCTTTCTATTGCTGTACTGGCCACCAGTGAAGTTATGCCATTGACTTGTCTTTTGTAGATAAGTGAACTGCTTTTGTAGGCTTTGCAGAATATCCTGCAGAAATTCTGGGATGCCAAGATAAAATCTATTACAATAGTATAGCTTTTTTTAGGATTAAGACTCCCACAAGAAGTTTCTATTTAGATTCGAGTAAGATGCAGCGGAGAGTATGGAATGTATAATGCTTTAGAGATCACTTTAAATTTCGACTTTAAGCTAGAGCATCCTTCAGCAAATGCTAAGAATTTTCATCCCAGAGGATGGAACCAGGCATTGGTCCATGAGTCTGGCCAGAAGATAGAATTCTAAAGTTATCAGTCCATAGTGGAGTGGTGTGGCTCACTGGTTAGAGGCGCCAGACCCGTAAGCAGAGAACGGCCCGGGACCAGGGTTCAATTCCCGACGCGGCAGGGTTGTGGACCAGGGTATGACCCGGACTCGATAATTCTCGCCTCGGTGCCCACTCTAATCAGGGAACACACTCGGTAACTCTGGGCATTAAGCTTGCCTCATCTCTACAACGGCCCCCCCACATTCGCCGGGGATGCCTGGTTTCACCTTGGAGATACCCAGAAAGGGACCATTTCACAGGGAAAACCAGGATGGGTTCCCCAGCGGTCTTCAGCGCCAGGATACTCCATGGAGTCGCAGTGCGCTTTACAAGTACACCCACATTTACATTTACATGTGAACTCAGTGTTTCTTCTGTTTGGTTTTAAAATGTTGAAAGACATTCATTCTTTTATTGCTGAGCTAAGAGTGTCCGAAGCCATAGAGACTATTTGGGCAATGCAGAAGAATAGCTGTGGGTCATCCACATATGTGAAAAATATTAAACCACACAGAGAAACGTTCACTCAGGCCAACTGAAGTCTTAAAATGTTTATTAATGAAAGAAAAATGTATCTCTGTGAATCCCAGAAATGAGTGACAAAGGGGTGCCACCAACATTTGCGTAAAAATGAGCACTGGCAATCAAAGAAGAGAAACAAACATGTAGTATTTATAAACAAACTCTCAGTGAGAGTCGCATGGTTTTGGGTTAAAGGGAAAGATTACACGTAGATAAGCTTAGATCACGAGAAGGAGGAGAAAAAAGAAGACAACCTTCAGTTGATACAAGAATCTAAACTTTTCAGGCCAAGCTAGCTAACCATCCCTTTCAGCGGAGCCTAGATGTGAAAGGGAGTCTCTAAGTGTCTTAGACATGGCACATATTTTAGGCACAGTCAGTATGAGCAAGAAAGCATGGCTGCAATGGCTTTGGTTTTGTTTTTTTGTTGTTGAACTAAAGCTGGCAATTGAAGCAGCCAATGACCTAAAGCCGACGTTAACTAGTAGTGAGCTCAGTAGGGAACAATGTGGACCTTTCAGTGACATTAGCTTTGAGGATGACCATCACATTCTCATCTGAACTTGCTTGGTGCAGTCATTTGCAAAATCCGTCATCCCTGAGATCACAGTCTCCCCTTTGCAGCTGCTAACAGACCTGAAGCTATCACTGCAGCAGAACCAGCTTTGTCCAAAGCCTGGAGCATCTGGTCTGATAAGGACAGCTAGACCTGTTCAGTGATCAGACCAGGACCAATCCTTCTCTGAAACGGACCTCAGATTTCAGCTGTTTCCAGATCAGAAATCTGCTTTTTGGTGACTGTTGCTTCTAGCAAATTTGCTTCATCTGGCAAACTTGTTATGGGCCGATAGTTTAACAACTCAGTTGGTTCAAATATATGTTTTTTTACATTGACTAGCACTGTACCCATCCTAAGTAATACGTTTTTGTTCACTGTTATCTTTGGACAGATGGTGTTGAACATTTTAGGTCGGGTGTTTGCCAAGAGATTTTGATCTGACTAAAAAATATATATGCACTCTACTTAGCGCTCTTCATCAATTGCTCTGCTGTAGCTTCAGCCCACTACTGCATGCAGCAGTGAATCTGCCCACTTCATCCATTGGTTCTTTTTTGTGTGAAGGACCGCAGCACAATGTTTTTAACCAGCACAGAAAGTAGTCCAATTCCGTTTCAGGGCCATTGCAGGCCTTTTTGAAAAGAATATTTTAAATTTTACATTTTTAGAATAAAAAATCATTTGCGGAGAAAGCAGATCCCCAGAGACTGCTACTGGACCCTTCGTACAGTTTGCGGTGCACTGCATCCCACACATACATTGTTGGGGGCTGACATGTTTGTGAGTGGCTTTATAATATACCAAGGTAGATGCCCCTGCCTGCACATACAAGAGTGACCATCATCTTTGAATGTTTTTGAAACACTTATGGCTTTGCAGTTAGGGCTGGACTGTTCCCATGAGGCACAGGGTCAAGGCTGATTTCCACATGGCCATGTCTGAACTGGGGTGGTGTGGAGTGCAAAAAATCGATGGATTTAGGCCCAGATCTCTGTACTGGGGTGAATGTATGACATAGATCTGCATTCTGTCCATCAATTGTTGTTTTTGCATTTGTCACCCCGAGTGGGATGGGTATGCTCAGATGTGAGTCCCATGCTCTCCACACCACTGGAGTCAAGCTATCCTGGCTGAAGACGGCTGATAGCCAGAAACCGGTCCTAGGATGCTTGATTCCAGTCCAGGAAAGACATGGCTTGGCAGTTCGGGCTGGACTGTTCCCAGGAGGCACAGGGTCAAGGCTGATTTGCATATGGCCATGTCTGAACTGGGGTGGTGTGGAGTGCAAAAAAAACGATGGATTTAGACCCAGATCTCTGTACTGGGGTGAATGTAAGACTTTGTTCTGCATTCTGTCCATCAATTGTTGTTTTTGCATTTGTCACCCCGAGTGGGATGGGTATGCTCAGACGTGAGTCCCATGCTCTCCACACCACTGGAGTCAAGCTATCCTGGATGAAGACGGCTGATAGCCAGAAACCGGTCCTAGGATGCATGATTCCGGTCCAGGAAAGACATTGCTTGGCAGTTCGGGCTGGACTGTTCCCATGAGGCACAGGGTCAAGGCTTATTTGCATATGGCCATGTCTGAACTGGGGTGGTGTGGAGTGCAAAAAAACGATGGATTTAGGCCCAGATCTCTGTACTGGGGTGAATGTATGACATTGTTCTGCATTCTGTCCATCAATTGTTGTTTTTGCATTTGTCACCCCGAGTGGGATGGGTATTGTCAGACGTGAGTCCCAGGCTCTCCACACCACTGGAGTCAAGCTATCCTGGCTTAAGACGGCTGATAGCCAGAAACCGCTCCCAGGATGCTTGATTCCGGTCCAGGAAAGACATGGCTTGGCAGTTTGGGCTGGATTGTTCCCATGAGGCACAGGGTCAAGGCTGATTTGCATATGGCCATGTCTGAACTGGGGTGGTGTGGAGTGCAAAAAAACGATGGATTTAGGCCCAGATCTCTGTACTGGGGTGAATGTATGACTTTGTTCTGCATTCTTTCCATCAATTGTTGTTTTTGCATTTGTCACCCCGAGTGGGATGGGTATGCTCAGACGTGAGTCCCATGCTCTCCACACCACTGGAGGCAAGCTATCCTGGCTGAAAACGGCTGATAGCCAGAAACCAGTCCTAGGATGCTTGATTCCGGTCTAGAAAAGACATGGCTTGGCAGTTCGGGCTGGACTGTTCCCATGAGGCACAGGGTCAAGGCTGATTTGCATCTGGCCACATCTGAACTGGGGCGGTGTGGAATGCAAAAAAACGATGGATTTAGGCCCAGATCTCTGAACTGGGGTCAATGTATGACATTGTTCTGCATTCTGTCCATCAATTGTTGTTTTTGCATTTGTCACCCCGAGTGGGATGGGTATGCTCAGACTTGAGTCCCATGCTCTCCACACCAATGGAGTCAAGCTATCCTGGCTGAAGACGGCTGATAGACAGAAACTGGTCCTAGGATGATTGATTCTAGTCCAGGAAAGACATGGCTTGGCAGTTCGGGATGGACTGTTCCCATGAGGCACTGGGTCAAGGCTGATTTGCATATGGCCATGTCTGAACTGGGGTGGTGTGGAGTGCAAAAAAACGATGGATTTAGGCCCAGATCTCTGTACTGGGGTGAATGTATGACTCTGTTCTGCATTCTTTCCATCAATTGTTGTTTTTGCATTTGTCACCCTGAGTGGGATGGGTATGGTCAGACGTGAGTCCCATGCTCTCCACACCACTGGAGTCAAGCTATCCTGGCTGAAAACGGCTGATAGCCAGAAACCGGTCCTAGGATGCTTGATTCCGGTCCAGAAAAGACATGGCTTGGCAGTTCGGGCTTGACTGTTCCCATGAGGCACAGGGTCAAGGCTGATTTGCATATGGCCGTGTCTGAACTGGGGTGGTGTGGAGTGCAAAAAAACGATGGATTTAGGCCCAGATCTCTGTACTGGGGTGAATGTATGACTTTGTGCTGTATTCTGTCCATCAATTGTTGTTTTTGCATTTGTCACCCCGAGTGGGTTGGGTATGCTCAGACGTGAGTCCCATGCTCTCCACACCACTGGAGTCAAGCTATCCTGGCTGAGGACAGCTGATAGCCAGAAACCGGTCCTAGGATAAATGATATCGGTCCAGGAAACACATGGCTTGGCAGTTCGGGCTGGACTGTTCCCATGAGGCACAGGGTCAAGGCTGATTTGCATATGGCCATGTCTGAACTGGGGTGGTGTGGAGGGCAAAAAACAATGGATTTAGGCCCAGATCTCTGTACTGGGGTGAATGTATGACATTGTTCTACATTCTGTCCATCAATTGTTGTTTTTGCATTTGTCACCCCGAGTGAGATGGGTATGCTCAGACGTGAGTCCCATGCTCTCCACACCACTGGAGTCAAGCTATCCTGGCTGAAGACGGCTGATAGCCAGAAACCGGTCCTGGGATGCTTGATTCCGGTCCAGGAAAGACATGGCTTGGCAGTTCGGGCTGGACTGTTCCCATGAGGCACAGGTTCAAGGCTGATTTGCATATGGCCATGTCTGAACTGGGGTGGTTGGAGTGCAAAAAACGATGAATTTAGGCCCAGGTCTCTGTACTGGGGTGAATGTATGACTTTGTTCTGCATTCTGTCCATCAATTGTTGTTTTTGCATTTGTCACCCCGAGTGGGATGGGTATGCTCAGACGTGAGTCCCATGCTCTCCACACCACTGGAGTCAAGCTATCCTGGCTGAAGACGGCTGATAGCCAGAAATCGGTCCTTGGATGCTTGATTCCGGTCCAAGAAAGACATGGCTTGGCAGTTCGGGCTGGACTGTTCCCATGAGGCACAGGGTCAAGGCTGATTTGCATATGGCCATGTCTGAACTGGGGTGGTGTGGAGTGAAAAAAAAATTATGGATTTAGGCCCAGCTCTCTGTACTGGGGTGAATGTATAATTTTGTTCTGCATTCTGTCCATCAATTGTTGTTTTTGCATTGGTCACCCCGAGTGGGATGGGTATGCTCAGACGTGAGTCCCATGCTCTACACACCACTGGAGTCAAGCTATCCTGGCTGAAGACGGCTGATAGCCAGAAACTGGTCCTAGGATGCATGATTCCGGTCCAGGAAAGACATGGCTTGGCAGTTCGGGCTGGACTGTTCCCATGAGGCACAGGGTCAAGGCTGATTTGCATATGGCCATGTCTGAACTGGGGTGGTGTGTAGTGCAAAAAAACGATGGATTTAGGCCCAGATCTCTGTACTGGGGTGAATATATGACATTGTTCTGCATTCTGTCCATCAATTGTTGTTTTTGCATTTGTCACCCCGAGTGGGATGGGTATTGTCAGACGTGAGTCCCATGCTCTCCACACCACTGGAGTCAAGCTATCCTGGCTGAAAACGGCTGATAGCCAGAAACCGGTCCTAGGATGCTTGATTCTGGTCCAGAAAAGACATGGCTTGGCAGTTCGGGCTGTACTGTTCCCATGAGGCACAGGATCAAGGCTGATTTGCATATGGCCACATCTGAACTGGGGTGGTGTGGAGTGCAAAAAAAAGATGGATTTAGACCCAGATCTCTGTACTGGGGTCAATGTATGACATTGTTCTGCATTCTGTCCATCAATTGTTGTTTTTGCATTTGTCACCCCGAGTGGGATGGTTATGCTCAGACTTGAGTCCCATGCTCTCCACACCAATGGAGTCAAGCTATCCTGGCTGAAGACGGCTGATAGTCAGAAACCGGTCCTAGGATGATTGATTCTAGTCCAGGAAAGACATGGCTTGGAAGTTCGGGCTGGACTGTTCCCATGAGGCACAGGGTCAAGGCTGATTTGCATATGGCCATGTCTGAAATCTGGTGGTGTACAGTGCAAAAAAAACGATGGATTTAGGCCCAGGTCTCTGTACTGGGGTGAATGTATGACTTTGTACTGTATTCTGTCCATCAAATTTTGTTTTTTTCATTTGTCACCCCGAGTGGGATGGGTATGCTCAGACGTGAGTCCCATGCTCTCCACACCACTGGAGTCAAGCTATCCTGGCTGTAGACGGCTGATAGCCAGAAACTGGTCCTAGGATGCTTGATTCCGGTCCAGGAAAGGCATGGCTTGGCAGTTCGGGCTTGACTGTTCCCATGAGGCACAGGGTCAAGGCTGATTTGCATATGGCCATGTCTGAATTGGGGTGGTGTGGAGTGAAAAAAAAGATGGATTTAGGACCAGATCTCTGTACTGGGGTGAATGTATGACTTTATTCTGCATTCTGTCCATCAATTGTTGTTTTTGCATTTGTCACCCCGAGTGGGAAGGGTATGCTCAGACGTGAGTCTCCTGCTCTCCACACCACTGGAGTCAAGCTATCCTGGCTGAGGACGGCTGATAGCCAGAAACCGGTCCTAGGATAAATGATATCGGTCCAGGAAACACATGGCTTGGCAGTTCGGGCTGGACTCTTCCCATGAGGCACAGGGTCAAGGCTGATTTGCCTATGGCCATGTCTTAACTAGGGTGGTGTGGAGTGCAAAAAACGACGAATTTAGGCCCAGATCTCTGTACTGGGGTGAATGTATGATTTTGTTATGCATTTTGTCCATCAATTGTTGTTTTTGCATTCGTCACCCCGAGTGGGTTGGGTATGCTCAGACGTGAGTCCCATGCTCTCCACACCACTGGAGTCAAGCTTTCCCGGCTGAAGACGGCTGATAGCCAGAAACCGGTCCTAGGATGCTTGATTCCTGTCCACGAAAGACATGGCTTGGCAGTTCGGGCTGGACTTTTCCCATGAGGCACAGGGTCAAGGCTGATTTGCATATGGCCATGTCTGAACTGGGGTGGTGTGGAGTGCAAAAAAACGATGGATTTAGGCCCAGATCTCCGTACTTGGGTAAATGTATGACATTGTTCTGCATTCTGTCCATCAATTGTTGTTTTTGCATTTGAAACACTTAAGTACATAAACATTCACAGACTGCTGCATGAGCAGGAGCAAGCTTAGACAAATTACGGGTGCCCATATTTAAAAAAATATTTTTGTAATAAAGATTTTAATCATTTATAAACCAGGAATTTGCAAAGCTAACACGATGACTGCCAACACCAGGCATCTTGGCTTATGCCAATCTTTGTTTTAAGATGTGGCCAGGACAAACATCACACTGTGATCCTCAATCTTAATTCTGTTTTTATCAAGACTGCTTCAACATTAATTCTCATACAATTTTGCAGTTCCTCCACTTGAAAGTTTGGGAACCAAACTTTTCTGCAATTTTCCAGGGCTAAACAAATATTTTTTAAACTTTAAGAAGAAGAAGGTGTTGAGCAGAAGCCCAGCTCCAGGGAGGGTACCGTTTTGTATTAATAGCTTGTGGAGTTTCAATATGTTTGTAAGTCTGAAGAAGCTCCCTAATTATTCTAGAGGAGAAAGTGTGATTTTTCTCATCTAGTATGCAGCTACTGTATTTCTTTTGTTGGAGTTGAAGTGTAGTGCGTTAACCATTTCCTATTAAGTTTGTGTTCTAGGCTTTTGATTTCCAGAATCTCCGGTATAAAAGAAGTTTTACATTTCAGATGCGTTGTGGATTTTTCCTCCTGCTTTTAGCATTACATTGTTTAGTGTCATCCAGCACTGATTATGGCTGGGGAGTACCAGATCCTCGCTTACAGCAGGAGGCACGGTATCAGAATGTTGATCATTACTTATCACTCAAATTTGAATAAATAAAATGTATTCCAACACCTATCCATCTGTGTAGATTTATGAGATTTGGTACATCACAGTGTCCAAATATGGTAGGACTAGGAGGTGTGCCAGTATCAGATTTCCAGACACACATCCCTATGAAATATGGGGGGTGTCACACTTCCCTTCCTACCCTCAGAGAGATTTACCTCTGGCCTTGACAGGAATTAATCTGTGCCCATTGTGTAAAGGGTAGAAACTGACATACAGGTAGGTGTAAATAAACTTTTAAGACCTACCATTCCTTGTATGAGGACTACCACTGCAAAATATAGTATAGCTGTGGATAATATTATACAGTTTTCAATGGATCTGTGCATTAGTTATTGTGGACGTTGAAGACGAGGAGAGACAACACTGAAGCCTGGGAAACCCCACAGGTGTCCTGTGTCTTCTGGGAGCCAGAGGTGCCCATGTAAGCAAACTGGAGTTAGTTGGATATTTAAGGGGAGAAGCAGTGAAGGACGTTTCAGAGAAACTCATTGAAGACTTCAGGATGTTGCTTAGGGTGGGGTCTAAGGTGTTGAAGCTGTTGAATGCAGCTGAGAGCTGTAGTACTATCAGGAGCCGGGGTTCATCTTTTTTCTACGGTAATGAGAGCATCATTTAAGATTTGTAGCTGTCTGCTTAGTGCAGCAGGATTTGAAACCAGAATGATAGTCATGCATGAGATGGGTGGAGTTGTGATCTTGAAGTTATTTGAAGATTTTTCCAATGTTGAGCAGATGAGTGGTGTGGTGAGGGTTGGTGAGGACGTCTGGGTCTAGAGAAGGTTTCGTCTGAAGGGGGAGGGTCTGGCCTGTTTTGAGACCTTCAAGAAAGAAGCTTAGAGTGGAGGAGGCCTTGGCAAAGGTGAGTGAGGGTAAGAGGGCTTTTACAGAGAGGCATTAAATAAAGCCCAAAGGTAAGACTTCATTTTCATAGGCGGTGGCCTTCAGGGAGTTGAGGATGTAGGCAAGGTCTGTGAAAGGCTGGTATTTCAATGATGTTCATTGTGTAGTGTAGAGCAATGGGTGACAGTGGATAAGCAGGCTTGGTGTTGTTCAGGTGCTGTTTGACCTTTTGTATTTTTCATTGAAGAAGTGGTTGATGGCATTGCATTTGTCTGTGGAGTGTTGTAAAGGAGTGAGCTGTTGGAGAGGCCGATTGTTTTGAAGAATGTTCTGCTTCTGTTGGCTTCTTTGATAATGCTGGTATAGTACTTGTCCTTGGCTACTGTGATGAGTGGTCTGTGTGTTACATGAAGGTACCTCAGTAGCATGGGGTAATTGGTTGTTCTGTTTTTATTTCATTGTATTTCCTGTCTGTGGACAAAGTGTTTGTTTTCAGTGAGTTCTTTGGAGTTCCAGGGTGCAGAAGCGTTCAGTTTACACTGGTGTGTTTAAGTCAGAGTGTGGGTGTTCACGTGACTCTTCCAAAATGAACAACCTTGTTTAGAATGTTGTTGACTTCAGATGTGGAGATATCAAGGTGAGAGATGAGTTTGAGCTTTTGGTTGTCTATGGTTAAGTCTTTGAGGTGGGGCAAGAGTGTATCGCGGAGAGTGGGAAGTGGCACTGTGTAATAGCATGCTCTGAATACTATTGTTGGTTGGATAGACAAAGGCGGACTAACCTTAGATGCTCTAGCATTTGCATTCTGAATACTTGGGAATTTAGAATTCAATCCCATACAACGTGATGTAAAGCAGGCCAAGTTCTTGCTCGCTTGAAGTCGATCTAAATCAACGACAGGTTACACTAATGAAGCAGCACCCTGCACCAGTTCAGATATGTACAAGACAGTAGCAGAATAGGTAATCAGTGTGTGAAATGAACAGGGATAAGTGGGACTCAGGTTTTAGCATTCAATTGTAGTATTGTTTGAAACACAGATTTGTTTAGTCAGAATCGCAGCATGGCCAAGGTACATAAAATTCCTATTAGTTCCCTGAACACAGAGAGAGAAATTAGATTCCAACCTTGATGCCTGTGGCAGCAATCTCACAGGAATTCAACAGTGCCATGTTAAAAATCTAAACAGTGAAAAGTTCCAAAGCTTTTTCAGTTCAAAAATGAAAAAGATCAGTGAAAAGTAAGTGACAGACTGGAAACCCCGTTGTTTACATCGATTGTTGTGCTCTTGCTACAATCTCTATTTTACAACTTCAGACTGGTCATGGAAGCCATATGTGAGCTAATTCCAAGGACAGTCAAGGGAGTCCAATCAACCAATGGAGGCATCCTCTGCATCAGACCAAAGGCACTGCAACAGCACCCTGACCCTAGATATCTTTTCACTAATTAATGCTTTCTCAGTCCAATGCCAAGGCTGATACTTGCGCGTTAATCTGGTTTCAGAACTAAGTAGGGATAGAGTCACTACTATTTGACGACGTAGAGGGCTCCTCCCTGCCTGGGAGGATGACCAATATTCACTCTTAATAAACATCAAGTTGTCAGCCATCAGTGACACTGTACACCATCTAGTTTATTATACTGTTAATTAAAACCATAACATACAGATATCACGTTGATCCTTAATTAAAACAGTACACCATTGGTTTTTCCATAGGCACCTCCCTAGGTCACTGAAACAGTTCGGAAATGGGCAGTCTCCCGAAGTGAGGATCCGCAACTTCAAAACATCTTAGGACCTACGTGTAGGATCCCACATCCTGTAGCTGTTCCAAGTGTACTCGTGTCCAGCAGCACAAATTACACAGCAGAGCACATGGTTTCAACAGTAAACAAATGGTACGGAGATCCTTGTTATAGGAGAAGGGATTGGAGAACAAGAGCAGCAATACAGAACACCTGGACACACCATGTGAGAGAGACTTCCCTTTATGTGGACGGATCTAAAATTGACGCGACAATCTGGATAGCAGCAGCCTCATTGGCCGTTCATTCAATGGCCACAGCTTTGAGGCAGCCCCACCCCGCTAGTCGCCACAACTGGGATCCTGGGTGTTCTGCCAGACTCCAAGCTCTCCTTAATACAGAGGTAAACACAGTGTTTAAGGGCTTGAAGTATCACTTGACTTTACTCAGAAAAGTAGTTTAACTACTGCACTCAAGCCATGACATTGAACTAGCCAGATTTCCAAGCCTGCTAAGGCTGGACTTTAGCGGAACTGCGCACTTAGGCATTTTAAGAACCAGAAACTGCCAAAACAACAAAACAAGGGAGACCGGGTGTGCTTAAACGTCAAGAAGCACAGGCACATTGCCCCTCTGACGAAATAGCTCTGCAGGCTTCTGTTGGAGCAAAGAATTGCATTCAGAGCCATGTGCGCACTACTTAAGGAGCTCGAGCTGACTGAAAAGCTAGCAAAATAGTGCACGTTAGCCAGTAATATATGCTCTGGTCCCGTCAACTTGTTCTAAACAAAGACATTTAAAGAACTGAAACTTGAAATATGGTTCTTAGCATGCTAACTTCTAAGTGATAGAAAAATCTGGGCTTCACTATGAATTTGCTAGAGAGCCTTTAACATTTGATCAAATATCTAAAAAGGCTCCTATTAGAATTAATTAATGTTTGAGCTTGTAAAGCGCACTGCTACCCGTAGGTTTCCTGGCGCTGTATAACACTGGGGAACCCGTCCTGGCTTTCCCTGTGGGATGGTCCCTGCTGGGAGTCCCCAAGGTGGAGCCAGGCATCCCCGGCGTTGATGGGGCCGTTGTGGAAATTAGGCAAGCTAATGCCCAGAGTTGCCGAGTGGGACCCCTGATTAGAGTAGGTACCGAAGCAAGAATTATCGAGTCCGCTGACCCAAGTCCACGACCCTGCCGCATCGGGAATTGAACCCTGGTCCCGGCCGACTTCTGCTCCTGGGTCTGCCGCCTCTAACCAGTGAGCCACACCACTCCACAGAATAGTGATTCAGGAGCAGCGACAGGACGCCTCAGCCTCCTCCATGAGGTAGCGACTGCATTTCTTTTACCACTGCGAGCAGGTGCATGCAATCATGGCTGCTTTAGACCTGGTCATCTGCAGGCAAGTTGCTGGTCCTGACTAAAGACCTGTTTGAGGTGCTCCATGTCAGCCAAATGCCTCACCACACTTAAATTCAACTCATACCTTATTAACACATTTTATTTGTTGAATACAATTAAATTAGAATCATTAGGCCCAGCTACACATCCGCTTCTTCTGGTAAAGCGCAGAGGGCAATTGCTGGAGGAATAGTGCAATCTTGTCCCAGTCCATTCTTTAGCAACACTTCTGTGACACTTTGGTGACGCAGCGGTGTCGTAAACAATGCACCACTATGATACAGATTTACAGCGTGATGCATCTAGTGAGATGCGTCACGTTGTAAAGCTCTGCGCTACATTATACCTGCGTCAGGTATAATTTATGCAGGGTTGGCGTTCTCACGCAAGGAAGCCCCGTACAAGTGACGCAGTGAAATCTACAAGATTTCACTGAGTCACTTCTACATCCCCGCTGCATCAAAACCTTACACCTGCTTGTAGCAGGCTTAAGGGGTGACGCAGCATTTTAGGTATAGGCCGCCCCTGAGCATTGCTGGAGTTGTGTTGCGCTTGCAACACGACTCCAGCCATGCGCTGCCCCTACGACAAAAGATGCAACACGCATCTGACTATCCTTGCGCCGCATTGCAAATGCGGCGCATCCGTGGTGGGGCAAGGGTAGTTTTATGTGTCGCATCTTTACTGGTGCATCCCTGCTATGCAGAGATGCGCCAGTCCTTGTAAATCTGCCCCTTAGAATCTCATAAGGAACATCAGTTGTATCAGAAGCTTCTCATCGGCTTTCGTTGGGTTCCTGGTGACTGGTGAATTTTAGAGTAGAGATACTACGGGGAAGTCACTGTTTTCATGACCCCACTGTCTTTATGTGTGACTGAGAGCTCCTATAAAACATATACTTCCTAATAAGCAGTGATCAGTCTTGAAATGTTGAACATTACGAGCATATTTCTTCACCTCCCTTCACTATCTGCAGTGTTTCAGAGGCTTTTAATACGCTCATATCTAATTAAACATTGTTAATGAAATATAAGAAATTAGAAAAAAAATGGTAGATAGCAATCGTAAAATATTTTTTATGAACAGTTTTTTTGTACAGTTTTAAGTGGCGCAAACACGGTGAAAGGGTCTAAGGGTGTCGCTGCTATCAATAGTGCCACATGTGCAGTACCACCGGGGCCCAGAAGTGTGAGGTGCCCACGTCACCCCAACGAGTGCCTTCTTTTATTATTACCGAACGCAGTGAAGGAGGCACACGTTCCGTGCTTCCACTAGGGCCCGTGGCACTCGGGTATACAAAATAGAAACAATGCACAAGTCAAACATTTGCAAAAAAAAAGTGTACTAGTAATAACAGTAAATCTGGAAAACTGACAAATATGGAAAAACAATTGTACAGTCTCATAATGCACGTTTCTTAAGCACATCACGTTTCCCCTTTGTATGCGGTGCATGTCATGACATTTGATTTTAACACAAACTGCTTGCAGCGGTATATACTCGGCTGTCTCGCCCTGCCTCTGACCCACACCTCTCCTCAAGTGCAGCCAAAGAACCATGCCGCACTCCCGTAACCAGACGTGAGCTGGACCTAATAGTGTGTATAGGATGTTGTTCCCGCCCTGTTGTTTAGCTGTCGCTTCTTTCGTTTTCCCAGTACTGGCGTCTAAGGCAGCGGACGGTCAAGTACTTGATGTTATTGCTGTGCTGGGAAACAATTCCGGGAAGCGGACTTTGTTAATTAAGAGCGGATGAATCATGAGGCGCGAGGCCGTGCGGTGTTTAGAGCCGGCTGGATGCAGAACAGTGACGGAAGAGGGGATTGGGCCGCGCGGATATTCATCTCCTCCCAGTCTCTGCGACTGGGAGGAGATGAATGGCGCGGAACGTCTCAATAATGAGTTGGGTCATAACCAGTGCTTTGAATAGGCCGGTACTGCTCTGTATGAAGTACTAGCACTTTTTTTTATTCTGAGAGGGAGAGTACAGGCACTTCTCAAGAGAGACCTAATACTTTTAATTGGAGAGTACCAGCACTTCTCAGAAACAAGCAGGTACTCTGGTCCAGAGTGCCTGCACTTCTATTTATCCATTTCAAGCACTGGTCATAACCCAGACTGCCTTCCTAACTCAGTTTCAGGAAGAGTAGGATATTTCCCCAAAACATCCCTTATTTGATGAACAAAAACTCCTATATAACCGTGAGGGTCAGGCAGCTGCAGGCATTGAGTGCCTGCAGGTTTTACCTCAGGTTGGGAATCCGTCTGGGCTAAACAAACCTTCCATTTTGCAGAGGATTATACTTTTGACATGTTACGCCATTTCACGTGGTCTCTTAGTGTTTTTTCATGCTGAGCATGTGACTGCGTTGTGGGCTTGTCCATGCAAGCTGCTCCATAAGGGACCCACAGAGGACCCAAAGAGGAGGCCTGACTTGGGAGAATGAACATGATATGGGGTATCTTTAACTCAAAGACAATCCAGTTCTAGGTGGTGGTCAGAAGTGTCACCAGCAGTGAGTGCCTTACAAATTACATTGATGTCAATATAATGAGTACCTTGGACGTCAGTACTAGGCAATTACCTGAGAGCACCACATTGCCTTACCAGTTTCATTGCTAAAAATGTTCTTGATCCAGAGTGGTTAAATTCTTGCATCAGCCCGGTATTGATCATCAACGCAGTACAATACCGTAGTGCACGCATATTATCCTTTTGAAAAGCAATAAAGGATGAGGCTTGAGGTGTTACTCAGATTCACAAGATCACATGGAGCAGTGATTTCCATTAGGAAAGATGCACAGGGGTCCACTTCACAAGGATTCTCTTCAGAGAAGACGGGGAGATGTTAAGGGTATTTGAGGTTTAACTAAGTTTGCTTATACCATATTCGAAGGCACTTACACCAGTGAACGACTGGACATGGGTAGAGCATATTTGAGGTGCAGGGGTGCAAAGAGAAGTGATAAAAATGTCTTCAAGTACATCATGTGTAAGGTCCTGACTTCTCCATATTCATGAAGATCATATTCAACTGTTTGCTTAAACCTGTGATGTTCAATACCATCTCCTCATGTTTAATCCAAAGGAAACCTACAAGAATCGGACTCCGGATACTTTGAGCTCTTGAGCTAAATAGATGTCCACATTTGCGAGTCTGTGCTCGAAGTCATACATCCACCTCATGAGGTTTTTTTTTCTGGATGGGTCCTGATGTGCTAGGACAAAAGAGCAGGGAGGTACTCTACAGAAATTATTCATTTTACAGCAAGAAGCTTCTGGAACACAAAGGGCACAATTCCCCCCAAAAATTAATTCAGAAATGTACTCTATATGGAGTAAATTTCGGACTATTGGGGGACTGACAAAGATTTCCAGAGTACTCATTAGAAGCAGCAATAGAATGTGTACATTAAGCAATCGTTGGACGCTGTGAGTTATTTTTAAGTTTTTCGCACTCATCACGGTGAGGTGAAGAGTCTTCAATATTCTTAAACTTGAAAGGTGGCAGCAACATTATGATTGAACATTGTTCTATTCCTAATGACATGATGCCTTCGAATTGTGTGATGTTTAAACGCGTAAATTAGAAGTTTTTTTCTGAGAATTGTTTATGTATCATTTTGTAGATTTAAGGCTCCTGACGAAGAACCAGTTTTGGGCCCGAAATTCATTGAGCCTGCAACGGACAACTGAAGAAGACAGCTAAAATGATTGGACGTTTTTTATTTCACTCTGTTCAATGGAGTATTATTGTTTTGTTTAAACATTTCTGTTGAATCAAATAACAATTGTAAAGTAAATTGAAAATTCATGAAAAATGATCTTTTTGAGTCGAAATTAAGTTGTGTAATGTTTGAAGAAACCAAGTAAAAGCAAAAATTGTTTAGTTAAAATGATTGAAACAGTTAGAGGGTATCACCCATAGCTACAGTGCGTAGTGGTCGAGCCCTGTGGGCTGGAGGTAGGTAGGTCTAAGTTTAGGCACGGTTAAGACAAACGTGCTACCACTACAGCACGCACGGTTAAAAAATTCTATTTTTGAATGAAAAATTACATTTATAATAATTAAGATTGCAGAAACAGGTTAAACAGGAGTGCTTCTCCACATAATACATTACATTAGGTACATACACATTTTTTGTTACAAGGAGAGGAAGTGATTTCCCCAGAATCACAGGATGCATTGGTATAATCTGAGGGGAAAATCAGCTCGTCCAATGTCCAGTCATTTTTGCCATTAATAACTTGTGTATTATGGTAGAAGCAAATAACAAGACATAGCATTTGAGAAATCATGCTCAGGCCTAGCTTCAATAGTTCAATTGGAAGATGGGTCTTGCTTTCCTTTGAAAGTGCATTAAATAATAAAGGAATCGGCACTCATATGTGTTGCATGATTTACAGAAGTTATTCCAACCATAGTTTCACCAATTTATGAATCATATTTTGAACATACCTCTGTATCTTTGTAAAGTCACTCTGAACGAGAAAAGCGAAAAGGCAATGTCTGGATTGGTTACATTAGTCTCAGCCACTGGTGATTATTCAATGCACATTCCAGCCTATCATTTTTTTCCACTATAATACTCGAGGCAGAAACCGGCCATATGCAAATCACCCTTGTTCCTGCTCCAGTAGGAACAGTCTAAACCAAACTGCCAGATCAAGTTTTCTCCAGACTGGAACTGAAGTAATTTCAGACAAGTTTTGGGGGCCACATCTGACATACACTTGTCGATGAGGAAAACAATATGGTGAAGGATTGAGTGCTTGAGTTAATCTAAGCCCCAGTAATTACTTGGGCCATGTTCCCCTCCATTTTGTTACCCACTATGCCGCTCTCTTGAGAGGGAAACAAGCAATGTGTAATCCAACCTTGGTACTGCCCCATTAGGAACAGTCCTGAGAATACTGCCAGACCAGGTCCTCCCAGATCCGAACACAAACAACTGCATAACAGTTGTACCTATTTAGGCTCCAGGCATAGAACAGGACCAACACCTGGGCACACCTGCACTCTGGAAAAAACGAAACTGGGATGGGTGGGATTCTTAAACTATTTTCAGCCACTTGAAATGACATGCCCTCCATTAGAGTCCATCTTATTTTCCAACCATGCTATTCTAGACCGTGCAGGTCCATATGCAAATTATCTTTGGTTCTGCTTCTTTAGGTACAGTTCATGATCTGACACACCAGATCCCCCTTAGATGAGAACACAATCAATCAAATCAATCTCAGACCGGCTTTGGTCTATTTAGATCTCATCAGTGAGTTATAGCTTCTTTCGTATGGCACCTTGGGTACGGGACCCATGCCTGTGCGTACCCATCACATTTAGGGTGTTGCACTCATGAAATCAGAGTGGACTTGGCCTGGCAGTTTTGGCTTTCCTGTTCTATTGTAGCAGGACCAGGATTTATTTGCAAATGGCTGATTCCTACCTGAGGTGGTATTATGCACAAAAAGATAAGACTGAAATGCAGCCTCAGCAATTCAGAGTGACATTTTGTTTTGTTTGCCTCAGTGCAATGCCATAGGTGGGATGGGTATGTACAGTATGGATCCCTTGCTCCCTCTCAATTCAGTATAATTGGTATCCATCTTTGAGCCACACTGATGAATTGGTTGGATGAAACAATTTAAAACCTTGTATGGTAAAATGTGTAAGCACCTCTCAGGATCCAGTGTCCAACACCACTGCACTGCTTCTTCTCCATCTCTCCTAACCTATACGGATACCCATGGATGCCACATGCTCTCTTTTTGGTGTCCCACTTATTCTGCGCTATATTGCCACATCTTTGGCACTTAGTTAATGATCATCAATTTACTTCGGTCAGGCATGGACCACGGGCACTTGATTCTTAGTAGTTGAGTGTTATTAAGTTAGTGAGTTAGTCTGAAGGTCTGTAGCAACCACTTGTTAACTGCTGGGAACTGCATGACAAATACAGCACATCCATGAGTTCAAAACACTAAACCTTGTGCCCTCAATACGATCCACATGGAGTGGAAAAGCGACATGTTCTATGAAGCCCGCTCAACAATATGTATGTGTGGGTATCAATATCATGACCAAGGGCCAAAAAAGCATAAGTTCAGAATGAGTTTGCCTCAGGACTGCATATGGTCTTCTCCTGCCCTGCATTACAGACTTCTATAATAGTGCATAACCTCTGGTTTCCTTTGTAACATTTCAAGCAACCTGCCTACTTTGCATCTGTGTGCTTAATTTCTGCTCCCTATGGGCTGTTCTATTGATTGAAGTATGTCCTTGGAGTGGGTGGGACTGAGGGTTTTTTATGGGTTATACTCAGAATCTAACCTATTTCCTCGGGCACTGGCTTGCTTACTTTCTTTTGCTTCCTACACATAAGGTATGTACGTCTAATGCCTCATTTAAACTCTTTTATTTATTTCACAAATTTGTATTCAAAATTATTACAGAGAGACAAAGATAGATATGTATAAAAGCATGGAAACTCTAGAGTATCTTTTTAATGCTGTTGTCCTAATGCTGGCAGACATTCTTTGTTAAAGTAAAACTATCATAGTTCCAATAACTTAAGTTAACAGAAATTACTTCCATAGCAGTTCAGAAGATGTCCAAAGTGGAAGGATTTTAAGTGAACAGTTATAGAACAATAGCTGGAACCAGGGATACACAATGCAGAGAAAAAACACATTGAAAAAGAACAAAGGTAGGTTTTCCGCCTTTCAAACATTAAGAAATAACTGAACTATAACATTCCATGGGGCAGCCTAAGTGGGTAGTACTGGAGTGTAAACTTATGAATGGGGCTAGGGCAGAGATTACAGATACATGTGATGGAGGCAACAACTCTTTCTCCAAGAAGGCATAGTTATGTATTATAGAGAACAGTAGTGATAAACAGATATAACATCCTGTTTTTCTTTCTTTTTTCTATTTCTTCTGGCAAAAAATTAGAGTGTCACTATAAGAATGTACACTCTTCCATGTCGATATTGAAGTGGTGAAGAGCTAATTATATCAGTAAGGAATGTGTCTGGAGACTGCGTATAGGGTGCAGAACCACCTTACTAATGATATGGATACAGCTAGACACAGTGGCAACCTAAAACTCTCTAGGAGGGTGGGCCAGTATCAGGACTCATTAGGAGCCCACATCTATATTCACCTATAGTGTGTGCAGTGTGACCCTACTCACAGCTGTTTATTTATTTATGTGCGGGTTTGTATGGCGCTTGATTCGACTCCCGAAGGAGTATCTCTGCGCTTTGGCAGCCACAACAGCAAGATGTATGGGAACTTAGCTAGAATAGATGTTAAAGTTGAAACAGAAAGGTTTTAAGTTGTTTCCTAAATGGTAAGTGTTCTGAGCATTGTCTGAGAGCTCTAGGGAGACTGTTCCATAGAGAAGGTCCAGCCACAGACAGTGCCTTACCACCGTGTCTAGCCTTCTTATTCCGAGGGACACATAGTAAACCTTGGTCACTGGACCTGAGGGAGCGTGTAGGAATATAGGGGGTGAATTTGTTTATTAGATATTCGGGGCCTGAACCGTTAAGGCATTTATGAATGATGCGTTTTTTAGAAACAAGGGGGACCCAACGGATAGCTAAGGACCATGGGTATAACTTCGTTATAGAAAACAATGGCGCCTAGCTTATTCAACATAAATGCAATACAGTATAGGAACACAATGGAAAGCTATACGATTTAAGTTTTCCTGACCCAGCCGGGAAAGGAATTTATTCTTAAGAAACAATGTCAAATATACAGTACAAAAATAACATGACACAAGCCTGTGCCATACTGACAAAGGAAAAGAAAAAACAGAAATAGGGTGAGAAAGGGGTGTTTTTCAGGCAAAGAAAGGGAGCAAGGACAGGGCACTGTAAATAATAAAAAATCAATAACAGTGTCGCCTGGAGTGGAATGTACACAAGTTCATTTAACAATATTGTGAGTGTCAACCCACTCATGGGTGTCGACGTTTTGATCCCTATTGCTCAACTAGATGCATGGGATCATCATCAGGACTTAAACAATGAAAAAAGCATGCCTGAATGAGATACAGCCTGTTTAGGAGAAACAAAAAGGATAGAATAATTTTTAAGAACAGGTTACCATTACGGAGTAGTTCAAGAGTTAACAACCCACGTTGTAACACAGTCGAAATCGCAGTGTGTGAACCAGTGCAAGGTGTTTGTGCCAAGTAAAAGAGCTTAACATTGCTTGTTTTGACAGTATTCGGAATCGCAGTGGCATGCGTGAAATTGCTGCGTTTAACGGACTGTGCAGTGAATGTGATAGTTCCAGTTCGTCTTCTGATCTAATGGGAGTGCAGTGATAGTGCAAGTTTACACATTACTCTGATTAATAAATGGTAACGGGAGGAGAGGTGGCTAGGAATGACCTTATGAGTCCTTAAGTTAGATTCGGGAAGTGGTTCATACCTCTGTGGTTTGAGGTAAGAAGCCTCACAATGGAGGTTTCCTGTACTTCTGTTTCAAGGGCGGAATGATGAATGATGCAGCAAGTTTTAAATTTGGTTCTCTGTTTTATGGGCAGCCAAGGAAGTTTTGCCAACAGAGGTTTGGAAGGGGTTCGGGAAGGGGCGTTGAGGACTAGTCGCGCTGCAGTGTTCTGAACCACTTGGAGTTTTGCCAGAACTCCTTCATTAGCGGACAGAAACAGGCCATTGCAGTAGTCTATGCGGCTTAAGACAAGAGCCTGCACCAGTGTTTTTCTGACTGAGTCGGGGAGCAGTGGGAATACTTTCCGTAGGAGCCTAATTACGTGGAAGCATGAACCCACAGCGTAGTTACTATGCTGCTTTAATGAGAGTTCCTGATCTAGTCTGACTCCGAGATTTTTTATGACCTGCTTTGGTTCTGGGACTGGGCCAAGATCTTGTGGCCACCAATCCGGAGTCCATAGAAGTTTAGCTTCTCCAAACAGCATGACTTCGGTCTTACCGACATTGCATTGAAGGTAGTTGGAGGACATCCAATGTGCCACATCCTTCATATCCTGGGAAAAGGAGTTCTTGACCTCGGTGGTGAGGTGTTTAAAAGGAAAGAGGAGCTGAGTATCGTCGGTGTAGGACACCGGAATGAAGCCATACGTTCTCATGATGTTAGCCAGGAGTGCCACATAGATATTAAAGAGGGTGGGGCTCAAACAGGAGCCCTGTGGCACCCTTTTTGAGATCTCAGCCTCCTCTGAGCGATAGGCCCCCAAGGTCACATGTTGGGTCCGGCTAGATAAGAAACTCCCAAGCCAGGCTAAAGCCTTGTGTTCCAAGCCAATGTTGGCCAGCCGAGTTGTCAGGATGTTATGAGACACGGTGTCAAACGCCGCAGACAGGTCCAATAGTACCAGGATCACGGAGAAGCCCTTGTCCTGATACATGTGTAGATCATCTGCGACTGACATCAAGGTGGTCTGGGTACTGTGCTTGGGCCTAAAACCCGATTGAGAATAGTCCAATCCACCTGCCAATTTGTTATAATTAGATAGATGGCGGTTGACATATTTTTCAACAAGTTTGCCCAAGAACGGGAGAAGGGATATTGGCCTTAGATTGGTGAGTTCTGTCCATGGGATAGCAGTGTTTTTCCTAATAGGCCTGACCAAGGCCCTTTTCCATTCCTTGGGGACTTCTCCGTTGTTTAGGAAGAGATTAACCAGTTTTTGAATACCAGGGCCTAGATCATTGGCAAGCATGGGCATTAATCTTGCCAGAATGATGTCAGTTGGGCTTCCACTCTTAATGTGGGAGATTAAGGATATTACCTCCTCTGAGGAGATAGGTGGAAACATGTCGAGGGAGTGGGTGGGGGGAGTTCTGCAACTGTCTCTACCGCTGACCTAGGAGATGATTTTCCTCCACCAAAGGATTGAGTTGAGCTGATAATTTTATCATAAATTCCGTCTATTTTTTGGGTGAAAAATAGCGAAATGTCGTCGCAGAGTTGCAGCGATGCCAACTCAGAACTTTCACAAGCCGTTGGTTTCACGAATGATTGCAGAATTTGGTAAAGTACTCTGGGAGAGTTTCCCTCAGTCATAAGCTGGGATGCAATGTGGTTCTTTCGTGCAGCATGGATGGCTTTGTGGTATGTGTTGAGCGAATGCCAGTAAAAAAAATTGTCCTCGGACAGTTTGGATATTCTCCATTTCTTTTCGAGTTTTCTGGCTGCTTGTTTTAATGATCTTAGCTGCTCTGCGTACCAGACTTCTTGTTTTTGAGCAAGGCGAGTTTTAAAATGTTTTAGTGGAGCAATGTCATTTACTGCTGAGGCGATCTCCCCTTCAAATTTAGCCATAGCAGTCTCAATGTTCTCAATAGAGGTCAGGGTGGGTTCAACATATCTGCCTTTAAAAGACTCCTGAGTCATGTTGTGCCATTGTCTTCTTTTAGTAGGTAAAGAAATCTGACTAGTCGGCGGGGGGTTAACCATGGGAATATAAAATTCAATAATAAAATGATCAGTCCACTCTACTTGGGAAGGAGGTAGACATTTGATCAATGGAGAGTTGGTCAGGACCAAGTCCAGGGTGTGTCCTGCCTTATGAGTAGGACCGTTATTAACTTGTTTCAATCCCACTGAAGACAGATCTGCTAATAGGGATTGTGCTTCCTTACATTCTGCTAAGTTTGGTGGAAGGTTAAAGCAAGAGTCAAGTGGTTTATGCAGATGTATAAGTAAAAAATCATAAAATGATGTGATGATTTTTCTTATCTATCCACAGATACCCACCTATGGTTTAGACGGTCAGGACATAAGCATGAAGTCTATGAATAGTATGAATGGAAGTATGAAGTGCGAGTAGGGGCTTTTTGAGCCAGAAAGCTCTACTTGTTTGATCCAGAAAGGTTTAGGCATTCCAAAGGGATCCTTGAAAATACTGGTTCTGACAAAAGCCTCAGCATCTTCTAGGTAGTCTGAAACATGTAGACTGCGAGGAATGATACTTTGGCAATTAGACCCCACAGTGTCCGCATTTGTTTTTAACACTGCCATAGTAATATTCTGATAGTAAAGTTTGTTGCAGGCATGCTTTAAATGGGCCGGTACTTATGGGTACTGAGTACCGGCACTTCTGAATGTTCAGGCCATCATTACCAGTGCTTCTCTTTAGCCAGGCAGTGTACCGATACCCTGATAGATGGCATGGCAGGCTCAGGTTAGGTATCTCCTCTAGCACAGGGTAGATGCTGCTGTGCTTCTCAGAGCTTGTGAGTGTGCCAGGCTTCTTGCAGTAGCCTTTTGAAGAGTCTCTGCTGGAGATTTCAGCAGTGCCCATGTGAATGTCCTGAGACATCCGGGGTCTGAGAGGGCTTGTGTCACACTGTGATTAACAGGACAGGGTCCAGACAGACCCTGCACTATCGATCAGGTGCCCAACGACTATTCGGCTGAAAGTGCTTTAGACCCCTTCCCTGCCCCTCTTCATCTGGTGTGTAAATGGGCTGGGACTGCCAGTCAGTAATCCTGTCCCATTTAGGATATTGCGCTGGCCGTACTAAAGCGAGTTGCAGCACAACACAATCCTCTTCCTTTGCCAAAGCTGGTTTTCTTTTCATCTTTTTGTTCAGAACTGGAGCTGCTTCCCTTTGTGTGCCCCTCCGACACTAATTGCTGCATTTAAAAGATAACAGAAACTGACCTGGGTACTGGGTCCATCGGTGTGAAGTTAGCCCTGCCCATAAAGCAATTAATATCAGGGAAGCTGCAGCACCCCAGGAATGAGCTCCCATGACAACTGGCAATAGATTTGGTTGGGGAAAAGATGAGGTGAACTTTGAAGGAAGGGGGAGGGATGAACGTAAATTAGTAAGGTGACAGGTGAAGTTAGGATTGCCAGTTGTTTTGCTGGTAAAAATACCAAATATTTGTTGAGCTGTGAAATCATGAAATGATACATGGGCTTAGAAATTCTATTTTAACACACATTTGTGTAAAGTCATAAATGTGGTGCATTTCTTGTTAACTTTAATAATTGTTTATATATATATATATACATATTCACTGAAAAAAACATAGGTTTTACAGATGTTACAGTTAGGAAATAGCATTTAAAAAACCTTAGAAATTCACTGAAAAAAACATAGGTTTCAGGGACGTTATAGTTAGTTGGACATTTGACTCATATAAAACCAGAGATATTCGCCAGTTATAATTAGTTGAGCTAACTTTAACTTGTGCGCCCGCAATACACTGCTGATGACATCACATATTACATCACTCATGACATGGTCAGTGACATCACTGATGACATCCCTGATGACATCTCAAATGATATCACTGATGACATCATCCAGTGAATGTGTGTTTCTGTAAAGTTACATTTTTTTCATATGTTATGTTATGTTAAAATTATTTGTACCGCGCTCGGTCACCAGATGGTTTCATGGCGCTCATAACAAATGCGGAGGGCAGGAACAGGGGTTACTCAAACGCTGACTGAAAGAGGAAGGTTTTCAACATCCTACGAAAGCAATCATAGGTAGGGCAGTGTTGGAAAGCAGTCTGGAGGGAATTCCAGATTTTGGGGGCCAGAAAAGAAAAACAGAGACCACTGTGCTTTTTGCGTGTGATTTTAGGAATGACTAGAAGGTTGTGTGAGGTGGAGCGGAGATCTCTCAGGGGCACATATCGCTTCAGACTAGAAAAGATGAAGGCAGGGTCTTGATCAGACAGAGCTTTGAAAATCGTACAACCAAGTTTAAAGGTGCAACGCTTAGCCACCGGGAGCCAGTGCAGGCTCTGCAACAGCGGCGAAACGTGCTGGTGTTTAGGCTGATGGTGAACTAGGCGTGCTGCCTGATTTTGCACCAGCTGCAACCTGTGGAGATGGTAAGCAGGGATTCCCACATACAGAGTGTTGGCATAGTCAATTCTGGACGTAACGAGAGCCATGATGACAAGTATAAGTTCATCTCTGGTGAGGAACCTACTGATCTTACGTATCCTACGCAGATGGAAAAAGCAGGGTGACGTGACAGCATTTATCTGAGGCCTCATGGATAAATCACCGGAAATGACTATGCCAAGGCTCTTCACTGAGTTGACGGGTCAAGGTGGAGACCCTAGTGAGGAAGGCCAAAAGCTGGCATTCCATGGGTTGGCAGACCCGCCTACCAACACAAGCTCGGTCTTAGTGGAATTTAATTTAAGCTGACTGTGATACATCCATTCCGATATATCAAGCATGGTAGTTTGGAAGCTAGTGCAAGAGGATAGGGAAGTGCCAATAGGAAAAATTAGCTGCAGATCATCCGCATAATTAAAGATTGTAGCCGAGGATTTGCGGAGAGAGGCTATTAGGGCCTGCATGTAAAGATTAAATAACAAAGGAGATAGGGCGGAGCCCTGTGGGACTCCGCAAGATAGGGGGGAGTAAGAAGCGGAGAAGGTAGACGGATGCACTGCCAGGGATCATATATATCTATGCCACGGTGTATTGAAGAATGAGTGGATTTACAAGTGCCTAAATGGATTATTTAGTAGGTGCGTGACTGACTGTATAAGTGAGTGATTGAACGTGTCTTATTGAATACATTTGTTAGTGACTAAACTGTGTGAAACTCTGTATTAGTCTCTCAGTTGTTGTGTAAGCGGCTGCATGGGTTGGTGAGTAGCTACATAACTGTCTATATGGGTTATTGATTTGTTGTCTGAGTATCTGTATGGGTGCCTGAGTATCGGTGTGGGTCGGTGGGGGTGTGTGACACTGTGTACAGATGTCTGAGTAGGTGATTCACTGGTTGTATGGATTCAAAACTGCATTTGGGAAGGGGTGTATGGGTGAGTTAGTGTGTGTATGGGTGTATTGGTGAGTGAATGAATGTTTCAGGGGTATATGTGTGAGTACCTATATATGTTTTAAGGCAGTATATGTGAGTGTTGGAGTATATAAATGACTATACGTGAGAGTAAGTTATTTGAAGAGTGGGTGTATAAATGAGTATCTGCTTGTATCAGTGATTGTATAAGACAGTAAGTATGTGTTAGTATCTGCATACATAAGTGATGTGGTGTGCGTATAAATAACCCAGTTGGTGTGTATAACTGTATACATGAGTAAATGAGTATGTAATTCATTATTTGCATGACTGACTAGGTGTGTGAGTAATTCTATGTATGAGTGGTAGAGTGTGACTGCATGTATAGGTGTATGAGTACATAATATAGAACTGTATTGATGAGTGACTGTATGTATAAGTCACTGGATGTGTGTATAGATCTAGGAAGTAGTCGGTGGTATGTAGTATCTGGCATTGTTGTGTGTATGGTTTCAAAAATAGTAGTCTGTATTTTAGAGGGTAACAGGTAAAACTTTATTTGCAGAGTTACTTAAAACTGTTGCAATGCAAACAAAAAAATACAACCATCTTTAAAATATTCCTCATTAAAAATGTGCTTGCTCCCTCGTGAGCGTCGCAGCGTGAACTGCAAAATTCATTTCTGTGTCATTGCAGTTTTAATGTCCCGGCTAATTTTGTCTTTACATCCTCAGGAAAAGATGCAGTCCGCTGTGGGGATTATCCAATCACTAAATGAAATTTCCCCCGTAGAGCGATTGTCGGCAAAGTGAGGATCAGTTTGGCATTTTTGACCGAGTTGTTCAGAGAAATTTAACTAGCCTAGTGTTCAGTTGTGGTAATGAGGGATCAAAGCATGCCAGGACAGCTTGTTTCCTTGTCCTGATCCCTCTTTGGTTGAGGGGAATTTTTAGCAGCTGTCTCCTTTCTTGACACAGCTCCGTGCAGGTGCAGATGGTGTGTATGATGTCGCTCTGATCCTTGTTGCACAGGCTACAAAGAGTAAAAGCCTGGTCCCTTTTCCAGGGAGGGAGCTGCTGCGTGGTTGGTAACACTCCTAGCCTGAGACAAATCAGATTTTTCCCCTCTTCTGGATCTTTAATGTTCCTCATTTTATTTCTCCACATGATTCTTAAGGAGGGAGGGAACTTCATTTGTACCGTGGCCCCTAAAGATTGTAACTCTGGCATAAGTTTTCCTAGCTCCCATTGTCTGTCTTGAGACGCTTTGGACATGTCTGATCTAATTCGAAATGACCATGAGTCTTTTTTGAAGGTTCCCTCTTTCAGAGCTTCGCCCAAAATTCTCTCCTTTAAGGTATACGTTTTGAAATTTATAAGAATTTTTCTCGGGTTTTTTCTTTCTTTGGGCTTTCCATAAGGGTCTCTATGAACTCTTTGTATGTCTTCATTTAAGGATTCTGCTTCACACCATGGGAAATGTTCCACAAGTAGTTCCACAATAAATTTCTTAATATCACTACCCTCTTTATTTTCTGGAACATTCAAAACTCTTATGTTATTTTTTCTAGCTTGGTTTTCCAGAGATTCCATTTTTTCATTTATGGATTTCCCCTCTTGTCTCAGTGTGTAGATTTCCTTTCTGTTGCTTTCCACTCTATTGTTCAATTTAGCCACTTCTCCTTCTATAGCTGTTACTCTCTCCCCAAGTGCGTTTAGTTTACCATCCAATTTTTCACATACTTCTTGAATTTTGTCTTGTTTCGCCTCAGATATGGCGAATTTGTCCCTCATTTCATTCCATATTTTCTCAAGTATATCATTAGTTTGCCTCCTAGAACTTTTAGGGCTCATCAGACCTTCCTTCTCGGTTACTTGTTCCCCTGCTACCTCATTATTATCAGGCGACGTATCTTCTAAATCTCCCTCTTCTTGAGTAGTGACTGAGGTAACCTTAGTTGTTGGTACACCTCCTTCAGCCATTTCTTGCTGCTCTTGCTGTTCTGTTTGAGGTATAGTTGTATCCAGTTTTTTTACTTCTCTTCCAGCCTTAGTTACTGAGTTTAAAGAAAGTTTTGAGTTCGGAGTTTTGCTTTGTGAATTTAGGAGAGACTCCTTTTGTGAGACGCGATTTTCCTCCCCCTCTTCCTCCTGTGATAAACTTTTTCCTTTCAATTTATCCACTGCTGGTGCCAATGTATTTATATCCTCAGCCTCTTTTATCTTTTGTACCTGGACTTTAAAAAAAGTTCTCAAGGAAGGAGTAATTTTTATTTTTTGATTTGTATCAGCTTTATCTCCGGGTAGTTTTAGGATCTTTTTTGTGCGTTCTAGAGATGATTTTTTTGTCTTCCTTCTTTTAACTTCCCTGGGGGTGATATTCTTAGGGTATTGTTCTTGTTTAAGAAAGTTTCTGTTCCTAAGAGAATAGGTTGAGGTCACAACCACTTCACTTTTCTCTTTCAAGGTGTCTGGTTTCTTTGTGTCATCTTTACCTTGGAGAATCTGTGTTTTAGTTTCTATTTCTTTTCCATTGCTCAAAGCTTTTATTTTATCCTCCTCCTCCTGTACCTTCTTATTCATGTGAGTCTTAAAGCTGAACACTGCCTTTTTTTTCTGCCTTATGGCTATGTTTTTCTCCAAATTCATTTTTTCCAGCGTCTCATTTAACTCTCCTGTCGCCTCAGTCTGACTTGGTTTTATTGCCTGACTGTTTATTTCATTTGCGCAAACTTCTTCCTGAACTACAATTCCACTTGATACCACTCTCTGAGCTCTCTGTTCTCCCTCGCTACAGCCGTTACCTGTGCCGATGCTGATGCTGTTTTTGCCACTGATCCCTCGGAACAGGAAGCCCAGTCTTCCACTGATTTGTCTAATGAAAGACACTGTCCAAATGGAAAATTCCACAATTTAAAAGAAAAAACACTTTTATCCGCAAATAGAATATAAATGAAAACAAATGTTAAAGATAATAGACAAAAAATAAAACACATAAAAAAAACGTAAGACTTCCGAGTATATTTCCCAGGTCCAAGAAGAGGAGCGGAAAGGGGGTAAATGAAAGCCCCTAAGAAAAAAGAAGAAGGAGGCTTCCCCGGGGAGGGTAAGAACAAATCACTAAAACCAAAAAGCACAAAAAACAAAAATCAAAAAAAGGGTGGGGAGCAAAATAGGGAAAAAAAACTAAAAAATAAATCCTTGATATTGGAAAAGAAATGGAAAAAGAAAAATGTAACATTAAAGTCGAATGCTACCGAAACGTATCGGGAAACCTATCGGAAAAAAATGATGATCAAAGAAAATGGGGGAGACTAGTAGAACCATAAAAATATTATGTTGGAATGTTAATGGTATGAGAACAAAAAGCAGAAGAAATAAAATCTTGGAATATCTCAAAATTTCTGAATGTGAAATCATCATACTTCAAGAAACACATTTACTGAAAGAAGAATGGGACCAGGAGATGAAAAACAGAGGATGGGTAGACGCATATATATGTACAAATCAAAGTTGCAATATTAAAGGGGTAATTATCATTCTAAAAAAATCCCTAAAGGCAAATATTGAATCGTCACAAGTTGATAAGAAAGGAAGATGGGTAGTAGCAAAAATAAAACTAGGAAATACTGCATATACAATAGCAGGATATTATGGCCCAAATCTTGATGATTCAGAGCCCTTACAGAATTTGTATACACAACTTCTAACAGCCGATACCCCGGTAATTCTAGGAGGAGACTTTAATCTTATTCCAGACCTTAAAAACGATAGGTCTCCCCCAGGAAAGAATGTTAACTCATCTAATTTACCGAAAATGAGAGAGTGGTTAAGCATATAAAGGAGAGATCTTGACTTGAGAATCTGCAGAAAGAGAGACAGAAACAAAAAGAATGTTTAAATGATATTCTTGACGACAGAATGAAAGCAAAATGGGAAGCAAGCAAGTTGGCTAAGCATGAATTCGGAGAAGGATGCGGGAAATGGCTTGCATGGAAATTAAAGACAGACTGTATAAGAAACAAAATAAACATCATAAGTAAACAGGATCAAACAGGACAAACTACGAAGGAGGATGAAATTAGAAAAGAGTTTGAGACTTTCTTCTCAGAGTTGTACACGGAAGATATAAATCCATCTAAAGATCAAATAGAAAAATACATACAAGACTTGCCTATATTGAAATTATCAGAGGAGGAGAAAAGGGAGCTGAATAAGGAAATTACACCTAATGAGGTTAAAGAGATAATAAAATCACTGAAAAAAGGGAAAGCAGCGGGACCTGACGCACTGCCAAATGAATTATATCAGATGTTAACAGACACACTAGCTCCACAATTAACAGAATTAACAAATTTAATACTAACACAGAAGGAAACATTGCCAGATACATGGAACGATGCAATAATAACAATACTACTAAAGCCAGGAAAAGACCCTAAAAAATGCGAATCATATCGACCGATATCTCTGCTCAATGCAGATTATAAAATTTTCACTAAAATCATGTCAACAAGATTAGGAAAGTTCATACCTCAACTCATACATACAGATCAGAAAGGGTTTACAAAGGGAAGACAACTACATGAATTGTCACATGAACTCATAAGCACCATAGATCTAGCTGTATCCAATAACACTCCTCTAACAATACTAACGGTCGATGCTGCTAAAGCATTCGATAGAGTGAACTGGGCTTTCCTAAATAGTATAATGGCTAATAACAATCTAGGGGAACCCTTTCTTCATGTGATAGGTGAAATATATAAAAACCCTAGATCCAGAATTTTGGTAAATGGAAATCTCACAAATAACATAAAAATTGCTAGAGGTACGAGACAGGGGTGTCCCCTTTCCCCTTTACTTTTTAACCTGTATATAGAACCCCTAGCTAATAAAATTAGAAACTGTAATGATATAATCCCCTTTAAATATCAGGGTTGGGAGAAAAAATTAGCATTATACGCAGACGATCTCATGCTATTTACAGAGGAATACGAGAAATCTAAACCAGCTATAGAAAAAATCATGTCTGATTTTGGTCAAGTTTCTGGTTATTTGGTAAACCATACTAAAACAGAAGTAATGACATGGAATACCAATTTTCATAGCCCCAACATAAAAAAAGAGATAAGATACTTGGGCATTTTGATAAACCAAAACATAGACAAAATAGCACAAAACAATCTAAACAGAGTAGCCCGAGATGTAAGGAAACTACTTAAAGTATGGTCTAGTCTGCCCTTAAGTTTTATAGGGAAGTCAAACATTGTAAAAATGAACATCCTCCCAAAATTTACCTTTTTGTTTAATAACATTCCACTACAATTCAAAAAAACTGAACTCAGAAAATTACAGGGAGAACTATCAAGTTTCATATGGGCATCTAAGGGAACCAGAATATCATGGAGGAAGCTAAGGAGAAAAAAAGAGAAAGGAGGTATTGCAAGTCCGGATCTAATGGAATATTGCAAAGCATTCCAATTCAAAAACATAAGGAATCTTCTGGGGATACACCAATACTATCCAGAATATTTGCAAATAATTACAGAAGCAGAGGATCATTATTTATACAAATTCGGACATCAAAAATACTTTAAAAAAGTTAAACTAAAGGTCCTTAAAGAAGCACTAAAACTCTGGTCACAAATTAGACTGACTTTAAAAATTCCCTACTATAGTGCACTGGCACCAATATGGAATTCTCCAGGAACCCCGATCTGTCTGAAAGACGTAATGGCAAATCCACTAAGACAAAACAACATCAACTATTGGGGTCAACTACTAAATGGCTCAACACTGATCTCCTGGGAAGAAATAAATAAAATTACTAATGGGACAATATCCAAATTTAAATATTATCAGTTGAACAGTTGGGTAAGAACAATACCATCACAGGATAAAGACAGCAAAAATCTGGAAAAAGAAATGACAAAAACCTTGCCCATAAAAAAGGAGGTAGCAAAATGGTACTGGACATTTTTAACAGAAGAAGAAGAAAGCTACCAAATAGCAGAACAAACGTGGGGAAAAGATTTGGAAACGGATGATTTAGAGAACCTATGGGAAGAGTCAGTAGAGAAATGCTGGTCAACACTAAAATCTGTAAGACTGAAAAGAAATCACTTGTACACCCTGCATAGAGCTTACTGGACCCCGAAAAGACTCTCAAAATTTAAAAATGCAGGAATTAAGAAATGCCCGAAGTGCGGGGAGGAAAGGGCAGATGACATCCACATGTTCTGGAGATGCCCAACAATAAGAACATTCTGGGAAGCAGTTGGTAAGACGCTAAATCTGATATTCAGAAAACATCTAAAAGTAAGTGAATTTCTTATTCTTTTTGGGATTGGTAACACAACAGATCAAATAGGGCTGACAGTAATGGAAAGAAAGCTACTTTTTGTATTAATGGTAATAGCAAGAAGAGAAATATGCATTAAGTGGATTGTTCCAACAGCCCCCTCACATGAGGAATGGATGAATTCTGTTATCAAAACAAACAAACTGGATAGAAGGGGTCATAGGAGTAAAAGGTTTAATTATTGGGAAATTATGGAAAAACACGTAAATCCATAAAAAAAAAAATATATATAACATTCTGTCCTATGATTAAGCGAATACACAGTCTGGATTATGAGTATGATACTCATAAGAGTAGCCAAGGTGGCTAGCTCCCTCTTCCCTCGCCTACAGACTTGTGGATATGTAATGGCAAAGGGGTCTCCTCTGAGAAAACAAGGAGAAGGAACATCATATGGCAAGTGAGAAACGAGCGGTGACGGTACGGAAATTATTTCCAGAGGTAGAAACCAAATTTTCCATATACATAGAAATTTCGCAATATGAGGATTAAAAAAAAAAAAAAACACTCCTAGCCTGAACCTAAAAAGAATTTGTTTAAGAATTTTTGAATAACCTAAGTTAAAATAATGTTGTGGGGCTAGGGACTTGTATGTGGCCAAAGTCATCCAGGCATGCGCTCTAAGCGAGAAGGCCGCCTTACCCTCTAGCAAGGAGTACGTCTTCAGAGTCATCCACACCGTTTTTTTGAACGCCGAATGGAGACAGTGTGTATCCCATAAGGGGAGAGGCCTGTGATCGTCAAAGCCTCCTTAAGATATTGACCTGCGGGTGAGTTCTGCCTCTGTTGGATCTCTTGCCAGAGGAGATTATTTAGTGTGTTAGGGTTTGCTGACCTAATCTTGTGCCAGCAGTTGATGAAAGCTCTGTAGCTGGCCCAGGTTTGCTTTATGAGACCAAACTCCAAATTAATTTGTGTCAGTGAGGTATAGGTCGGGAGGCTGAACATTGTTCTATATGCTTTGACAAGTGTTTTATCCAGAAGATTACTAACTCTCCCGCACAGTGCCTCAGGGCCGTAGGTAATGGAAGGTAATATGTTGGCCCGGGCTACCATCAGGAGTGGATTCAGAGTGGGGCCCAGTAGTTTGGCTTAAACGTCTTTCAGAGAGAGTGTGAGAATCATCCCTTTCCTTTTAATCTCCTGTTGCTGGCGGCTGATTAAACCTCCTTTGTCTATGTATATATTTGTAAGCCTCTGCCGGCTCAATGTATTTATTACCCAGGTACCACTGATGGGACTTTTTTCATTTCTTGTTAATTGTCATAGTCCTTGTTTTGTTTAAGCTTATTGAGAGACAATTTTCTAGTACATGGACCTCTAAGCAATTCAGGAGATGCTGCAGGCACACTGCTGTGTAGCTGAGTAGGTCAACGTCGTTTGCGTAGAGTAGATTAGATATTGTGGAACCCTCTAATCTGGGTGCGTGCGAGTTGCAGTTGTTAAGTGCCAGGGTTAGGTCTGCCATGAATAGATTGAATAACATGGGGGCCAGCACGCAACCCTGTTTCAGCCCTTTCGATGTTTTGATTTTCCTTGAGAGATGCGTTCCTGAGCCCAGTTTTACTTGAACCCAGGTGTTGGAATGTAGGAGCATGATCAATGATAGAAGATTGTTGGGAATGCCCCATCTGGCTAGCTTCGACCATAATTTGGGCCTATCCACATTGTCAAACGCGGCACTGTAGTCAATAAAACAAGCATGGAGCTGCATGTGCCTGGTTTTTGCCATGTCCATTAACAGTGACATTGCCACGATGTTAGATATTGTACCGGAGCACTTCCAGAATCCTGTCTGATTTAGCAGGATTATTTTGTTGTTTTCTGCCCAGATTGACAGTTCCTCCAGCAATGTACCCGCAAAATATTTGGCTTCATTATCGATCAGGGCTACTAATCGATAATTAGCTGGTAAATTCTTGCTGCCCGTTTTGTGGATTGGCATGATTATCAACCCTTTCCATGAGTCTGGAATTATACCCAGATGCCGTACTTCCTGAAATAGTGAGTGCAGTATTTTTGCCCAGTCCTCCGGTTTTTCCTTGAACACTGCTGGTGGAATGCCATTCGGCCCTGGTGCTCCCTCCTTTTTTCCCTTCTTGATCTGTTTTTTAATTAGGAGCTGTTCAGTAGCGGGTGCACATTTGATGCTGTATAGCTTTCCTCCACCAGGTTGAGATGTGCTAATTGCCTTGAAACATAACCTAGCTTCAGGGTTTGTGGGAGGGTAGCTACCGCTTTCCCTGCTGCAATTGTTGGTATCAACTTCATGCTGGCTGTTTTGATCTTCCCCAGCGTTGAGGCAGTGAAACTTTGGCTGTTAAAGTGGGATTTTAGATAGCGTACCCATGTTTCCTCTAGTATGAAGGAGGTAAGGCCCCCATGATTCGGTGTATTATCTTATTTACTGTTTTCCAGAATCTATCACTGGCGTTGTACTTGATGTTATGCAAGAGTTTGGCCCAGAAGTCCTGTTCATTGTTGTTGTTAATGTTCCATTTCAGCCTCTTTAATTTTGTTCTCTGTTCCCGCACATCGGAGGTGAGTGTTGTATTACGTGGGTTGTGGCGTAAAGATCTTAGCAAATCGTTTATTGATTTTTTAAGTCCTTTTAATTGTATTCTTTGACTCGTAGATAGAATAGTCGGTTGTGACTGCCCGTATGAGATCCTTGATTTAGTAGCTGTTGCCTTTAGAGCGCTCAAGTTGCTTGTAAAGCGTTCCGAGGAATTTATCTGGTTCTCGCCAGGTGTTTGACCCAATTTAAGGCTAATTGCTGTATCTGTCAAGGTATTTATGGATTCTGTCGAGAACTTGATCCTCTTGTAATTGGTTGTGTAGCTTGAACCTAATTGTAAAACGGGGAGGATGTGTTCATAGCCGTACTCGCTAGGGAAGCCTCCTGTGGGCGGTGATCACTATCTTCTATATCGCCCATTTTGAAGCCTGTTACATATTGCCACAGTGGAAGGCTAACAAACGTGTAGTCTATAAGCGAGCTTGTTAGCTCAGTGTGATAGCTTGCCACTGGAGGAGTGTTGTTGTCTGATCTTCCGTTAAGGGCCCTCAAGTTTAGATGTTCCAGTTCTTCCAGAAAGTGGTGATTTACTTTGTTGGGCCTCCCATGCGAAAAGGGGCTTTGCTGAGGTAAGTTGTAATGCAGTGATTGGTAACAGACTTCCTTTGACTGTGATGTTCCCATTAGAAATAGATTCATGTCCCCTGATAAAATGAAGTTTGAGACTTCTGAGCAGTCTGCCTGCGAGGATACTAGTTCTATTAATTTGCCTGTGTCAGTTGTTGTTCATTTCGGGTGGATGTAAACATTGAACAGGATCACTTCAGACTTCCCCTCTACCCATGGGAGAGTGAGTTGAACTGATAATGCTAAATCATTTTCAGACCCCGTTGCTTCCACTGTTAGTATGGATGTTATTGAGATATAGGTCGCCAGCCCCCCTGAGGCATGGCCCATTTTGCTCCCCTTAATGGCGGGTCGAGCGAAAAAGCGGAAACTTTGGATGTGCAATGGTTCTATAAGCCATGTTTCCTGTAGCATGATGATATCAAAGTTATTGAGATAATGAAGGAAGTCTGAATCCTGAGATTTTGCTGCCAAACCGTTTACATTCCATGAGCAAAGGCAAATTGTTGCTGGTTTCGGCGTGACTTTATCCTGGGCTAAGTAGTTGGTATGTCATTGTGACGCAGTTGCAATAGTTATTGTTCTGACACATTGGTCGGGAAGACCAGAGTTCCATCTGCTTGAGATTCCACCCTTAGCAGCGACAATTGTTTACCTAAATTAGCAGCCCTTCTAGGCTCTGAGTAACTAAGAGCCCCTTTTAGGATCGAGGCGGAAGGCCGGGGACATTTTTGTTGTACTTGGCATGGGCTCTTGGTTATTAGTGGTGCCGGGTAAGCTGGAGGATGATAGGGGCTGATTTGAATGCCCCAGTCCTTAAAGATGGTGTAATGATTTAATACTCTTTGGGCCCGATGTAGGTAAATCCCATTTACCGATTTAGAAATACCGAATCTTACCGATTCAGTATTTCAAAATCGGTAAATGGGATGTAGGTCCCAACATTTGGATTCGTTACCGAATCCTTAACATTTCTTTTATTACCGATTCGGTAAATACCGAATCGGTAATGCCCATTCTTTTCCTATGGGCTTTGAAGCCCATAGGAATGATTAGGCATTACCGATTCGGTATTTACCGAATCGGTAATTAAAGAATTCACAAGGGCGCAGGGGGTGTCACTTTGACACCCTCTAGCACCCCCAAAACGGGCATGTGTGCAATGTGGCACACAGACATGCCCTAAGGGCACGTCTGTCTGTCACATGGCACATGTGTAGATGCACAGATGTGCATGTACACAGGAATCGGTATTTTACCATGGATTTGTATTCCATGGTAAAATACCGATTCTGTAAGCCATGTGCCAAAGGTAAATTTTCTACCTACATTGCTTTTTCGGTAATTTTAACGAATCGGTAAATATTATCAAATCGGTAATTATTTTACCGATTCGGTACATATTACCGAATCGGTAAATATACCGATTCGGTAATGATACCGATTCGGTAAAATTAACGAAAATGTGCCCCTACATCTCGGTAGCCCTTTACCGATCGGAAACGGCCGAAAATCGGTATTTTCGGCCGATTCGGATCGGTAAAGGGCTACCTACATCGGGCCCTTAGTGCTGTAACCGCTGATTTCCATAGTGCCCTTGTTGTTTCCGGATTTGCTGGGTTTTCTGCGGGGAGGAACTCAATTGCAAGCAAATCTGAAGTATTTAGATCATTCAAGGTGGGAATTGCCCGAAGTAGTTTTACTATATTCCCACGGTTCAGTAGATCATGGCGGCCTTTTGTGATGTATTCTGGTTTGAGCAATATGTAGCTCTGATGCAACATCTGATCATTTGACGGATGAGCTATGCTTTCCAGAGTCCCTGTTTGGTAGGGAGCAATATTTTGCTGTGATTGGTGATAGGACACTTTCTGATCTTGTTGCACTGCTACGCATTGATCGTTAGGGGCACTTCCCGTAAATGATGTCGAGATTACGATTCCCGGAGGTATCTGAGCTTGCCCAAAGGGAATGGACTGTAAAATTTGGTCGGGAACTATCCTCGCATGGGTTTCCTCTGAGAGAAGTGCCATTGCCTGGGATGTGCAGAGCTTTCTCTTCGCTGATTCATTGTGACCAACTGTGGCAGGTGTTATTCCCGGCTGGGGCTGGTCGTACCTGAGGAGAGGGAGTTGATTCAGCTGGTCCGGGGCTGTCCTTGTGTGATTCCCCTCTGATGCGAATGCCACTAACTGTGATGTGCCAGTCCTCATTTTCCCCATTGCTTCGTTGCCTGCTAGGTGGGTGATGTTTTTTAGCCCAATTTCCTGCCCGGTGCTCACATGGGGAGGCATCTCATCTTTGGGCGTTAGTTGCGATTGCTCAGGCCAGCCGGCGTGGCTATATAACTCACAGCTGGTTTTAAGAAACGGAGGGCCGCAGTCAGTTGTATTAATTATTTTTCCATATGTTGAACCTGGGTCTGTTTCATCTCGCTTAGGGGGGGCTTCTTTTGGTCTTATTGGCTTACCAACAGGGTTAAGGGGTGCTGCTGTGTGAGGATGTAAACCTGTGAGGGTCGTTTTTCCTTGCCTGTCATCCCATTTGCAAGGTGAAATTAATTTTGAGCTACGTTTGGTGAAGATTGGATCTGTCTGTACTTGCTTAAGTGGCTGTGATTTCTGGTTGCGACCGTTTCGTTTCAGCTGGCGGCGTTGTTTAGCGTTCAATATAGTCACTCCCGGAGTTGTCATTACTGCCTTTGGAGAGTCGCCGCTACTGTTCGAAGTGCTTACCCTTTGCAGTGAGCCAGTTACAATTAGTTTGCTGGTTTGCTCAGTCACTGTTTCTGCTATCGAGAATACGTTGCTGTCATTAGTGGGGCAATTAGCTCTGTGAGAGCCGGATGATTTTTCCTTCAGCTCCTTGAGCATGGTGGAGAGCATTCCTGGGAGGGTTGAAAGCTTATCCACAAATTCGCTGAACCCGCATTGGAGATATGATGCTGTTTTTGCCCTTCTTATTAATGAGTTAAGATCCCCCAGTTTTTCATCAATCCCTGATGTAAACACTGCCAATGTGTTTAGTAATGTGAGCTGTGTGTCCATCTTATCAGATTGATATTTTAGCGCCTCCACTGACAGCTGCATAGTTTTTAGAAAGGAGAACCAGATGCCTCCGTCTTGCCTATTTGGGTCCGCCCGGCCCCTTGGAGCCTCCTTCCCTCGCCCCCCCAACGGTTGAGAATCTACTGCTTCAATCTGCAGGTGGTTCAGCTTCGACGGGGGAGGGTCCTGATGTTGGACTGGGGAATATGCTGCCAACATGTCCTCCCATTCCTGAGTTCCTAAATATGACAAAGCAGTCCTATCTTCCTCCCGCCTTCAAGAGTTTGAATTGGCTGGCGGCGGTGTAGGCTTCTGATTGACTTGGCTGGTGGAGCTAATGTTGAAATTTATTTCGGTTGGCTGGCCTTCTCCACATGAGGACTTCAGGGCCTGAGTCGGTTCAGGAGTTTCTGCTGGTATCGATAAAGTTGATGCCAGTGTAGTACTGGCTGCTGAAAGTGAGCGCTGTTTTGTCAATTGTTGTTGGAGCTGCAGCTCCTTTTGTTCTAATACATTTGTTAGAGCCTCTGGGTCTCTTTGTTTTGGGCCCGTTGGTTTTGCATCTCCTATTGAATTTATATGCTGCGCCTTGTAATGTGCCGAGGGGCTGACTGAGGCTTTGGGTGTTGGGGGCCCAACTTTGTATTGGTTTGGCGATTTCTCAGTGTTGATTTTGGTTGAAGGCCCTTCCATTGTGGAGACCGTCCTTATAGGTGAGAATGTATTGGTGAGCAGAGCAGTTGTTAGATAGAATGAAGGGGTTTCCAATTTATCTGGCACAGAGTGATTGTAAAGTTGATTGTGTACTTGTGCAGTAGTTTGCTGCTTCTGTTGAGTTTGTAAATTTAATTGGGTTGACTGCCCTTGCAGTGGTACCGTATCTAGTACTTGTTCTGGTAATAAAGGTGTCTGAAGGCCTTTCTCCGTGTTGATGCTGGAGTACAGAGCCGCCCCTACATCCTTTATGAAGTTGAATTTTGTGTAAATTTTTGGTTGGACCTGTGGCGGTTTAGGCTTCGCTCAGTGTAACTCTCCTACGCTTGGCTCGTTTGCTATCGAGATTAATGCCAATTCTTTGTTGCGTTGGTCGGAGGGGTCCAAAGAGGGGTCTCCTTTGCCCTTTTTTCTCCGAACTGCGGTCTTCGGGCAACTGGTCACCCGAACCTGACCAGACCTCATGGTGAGAAAGCAGTCGTGCAGACTGCTGCCTTGTCAGGTCAGGTGAGGGGGTAAGATTGTGCTTTGGGATTACCGGTACTTGTTGTTCTTTTGGGTCGATGCGCAGGCCAGCTGCTCTCTGGTGGCCAATGCACTCCCAAATGCCAAAGACTCTTGGCCTGCTGCTGTAGATTCAGAGGAGATTCCTCCTTGATTGCCCCTTGCTCCTTGAGCCAACTCCCCAAGCCTCCGCTGTCCGCGCAAAGGGGTATGCTAATGAGGCGGTGATCTGTAGAGCAGGCGAGTGGGGCACGCACGGCAGAGCAAATGCCACTCCCGACCTGGACAAGCTGCCTCAGTTGAGTCTGACGCGGGCACACACTTACCGGCCTCCCCTTGGTGACGGCCGCACTTGCCCAGCCCTGGCCTAGCTTTCCCTCTTGGTCCCAAAGGAGGTAGCTGGGTAATGCCAATTGGGAGGCCGATAAGGAGCTGGCTGAAAAGACGGGAAAGACCCCCGGTGGGTGCGATTGCTGTTCACCCCTCAGCTGCTGGCGTGTCACGGGGGGTTGGCACTGCAGGGCGCTGGCAAGGAACAGCGAGAAGCGGGGTGCCGTGGACTGGCAACTAGCGGGCAATTAAGTAACCCTCCTTTCACCCACGGCGCATCGCAGGACTCCTGGCGCACCTCTCATGTTAGCGAAGGTAGCAGAGCCGCCTCCCGGCCGTCCCGCAGTGCAACACAGTGCCGCGCTCGCTGCACTCACGTGGCCTTTCGGGGCTGCTCAGTCTAGCAGCCAGAGCCGCAGCTTCTTCTCCTCCTTCAATCCACTCCTGGTCGGCTCTTTTTCCCGCTATGTAATCCCTCTGTTTGGTCCCACTGGTTAGTCAGCACCGGGTTTTCGCAGGGCTCACTGTCCAGATCCACTGCCCACAGTCCTGCTCGTGTTCCTGCGGAGCTCCTCTCCGCTACCACTGCTGCTTCCTCTGCCGCCACCAAGCATGCACTAACCATGCACAGTGCCCCCCGCAGGTACCCTGCAGGCCCCCATAGAACTGCGAGACTGCCGGCACAAGACTACCGGAGCCGCAGTCCCCGTCGCCACCTTTCTCCTGCTCGAGGCACACGGCTCCCGGTTCCCGGCTCTCGGGCTCACTGTCTCGATCTCCCTTGTTTGCTGCTCTCTGCTGCTCTCTGCTGTTGGGAAGCTACATACATGGACGGTATTTTAGAGGGGGTGTATCAAAGTTTATATTAGAGCATCAGTATGTGTATCAGATTATCACGTGGATGATATAATCAGTGATGTCATCAGTAATGTCATTTGAGATGTCATCAGTGATGTCATCAGTGATGTCACTGACTATGTAATGAGTGATGGAATATGGGACGTCATCAGCAGTGCATTACGGGCGCGCGAGTTATAGTTACCTCAACTAACTATAACTGGCAAATTCCTCTGGTTTTATATGAGTCAATTGTCCAACTAACTACAAGGTCCCTGAAACCTGTGTTTTTTTCAGTTAATTTCTACGTTTTTTTAAATGCGAATTCCTAACTATAACGTCTGTAAAACCTATGGTTTTTTCAGTGAATTTCAAAGGCTTTTTAAATGTTAATTTCATATTTTAATATTTATAAAACCTATATTTTTTTTATTGTTTTTTAATATTTTGCAACTCTATTATCCTTTTTTTATCTTAAAAAAAGATGTAATGTTTTATATCTTCCCCTCAAAAAATGTATATAAATTTTTTTTTGTTGAGAAAACTACAGTCCCATACCGTTAGTCTACCAAGCTTGATCAGCACGCAAATTCTATCCACCACATTTAAACTATGCGCATTTCGTATCCAACGAGTTTGTGGCACCACTTCCTGCGTAACATCGTATACATATGAGGTTGCACCAGCTGCTACTTTGGTATGTATCGGGTACGCACTACCAAGCCGCACGTTATATCATGTACGTATGGGGATGCGCCCACTGGGCGTTGCGTATGCAAAGATTGCACGCTGCCATGCCCTGTGTTATGTCATAGACGTACGGTGTCGCACCGCGTATGCTATTCCCTCATTTATTTTAGTCTCAAAACTATATCTAAATACCTTTAAAGTGTATATGAGAGCAAGCGAGTATCAAAAATATTTTAAACATTTATATATTTCTAACTATAATAAACTTATATTATAGTAAATATATTTTCTCCAAATGACGTCGGGTGCGGTCTCCTTGCGTGCTGGGTGCGCGATTGCCATGTGACCATAAAAAAAGCATTTTTATTAGTTCATAACATTTCCCATTGTAACAGTTGGAAAACACCACCCATTTTAGTCAATCTCTGTACTGCCTTTGATGAGACACACCTCTTCTGCTTAGAGAACTTTTTTCTAAACTTTTTGCAATGTACACATATCTTACACTACACAAAACATGAAACCATCATCTTCATCAATATTCATACTTTGTAAAGTAGCCTTCCACCTGTGATAGCCATACACCTAAAAGTTACATAACCAAAGTTTTCTCCACTACCAGAGGTAACATGGTTGCATACGCTGTCCACAGCACAATGTAATGTAGTACGGCCCAGAGGCAGTAGCAGGCAAAGATAATGAACACATAGACACAGAGAGATAGTGGAGGTGGCTACGGGCACATGCGCTTGACTCCTTTTTATTACCATGGTCACATATCCAGTGACGTCTGTGCTGGATGCATGTGTGGTGAGTGTAAAGAAGCCCTCAGGGAATGGTTTCTGCTAGCATAAACTACAACAGTAATCATTAGGTCACACACAGAGATTCAATATTAAAAGAATCAATAATTTGTGCTGCAGTAAGGTAGGGACAGTAGATGTGAAATAATACAGAATAAATTCTATCGTAAAAGAACCACAACTTGTGGTATACTGTGACACAATCAATAGATCTGAAATAATACACAAAAAGATTATATCATAAACGCTCCATCAGTTCTAGTGCACTCACATAGCTACATCAAAAGCATTCAGCATGTGCACAGCCAGCGATGATGCGTGCTGCGGGCGGGCCGTACTAGGAGCAATGGCTGTTGCCATCAACACTGCATCATCTGCATTAGCAACTCGATCTGAATTGTGAACACTGCTGTCTGCAATGTAGGCTAGATAGCGTGGTCAGCAAAAGCCCACAGCCACGTGGCATTCACTTGAGCTCCACTGTTTGCAATACGCGAAGCAACAAAAAACCATGTGCTGAGCCTGCAATGATGCGTATGAGTGGTGCAGACAGAGCGCACTGGAGCAATGTCTTTTCCTACAGGACTGCATAATCTACAATACCGACTCAATCTCAAATGTAAACACTGCTGTCTGCAGTGTTGGCCAGAGAGAGCGTTCAGCAAGGGCCCACAGCCACGTGGCATTGACTTGAGCTGCCCAGTTTGTCATACGCGAAACAAAAAAAAGCATGTGCGTATGCGTGGTACGGACAGAGCGCACTGGAGCAATGTCTTTTCCTACAGGACTGCATCATCTACAATACCGACTCAATCTCAAATGTGAACACTGCTGTTTGCAGTGTTTGCCAGAGAGAGCATTCAGCAAGGGCCCACAGTCACGTGTCATTGACTTGAGCTCCACAGTTTTCAATCCGCGAAGCCACAAAGACCATGTGTGGTACCTGCAATGATGCGTATGAGTGGTGCAGACAGAGCGCACAAGAGCAATGTCTTTTCCTACAGGACTGCGTCATCTACAATAGCGACTCAATCGGAATTGTGAGCACTGCTGTCCACAGTGTTAATTGAAGGCAGTATTCACACACACAACCATGAATACTTTTTCTCACTGCTTCTTCACAAAATACAACAACATAAATTACAGAAAACTCTGCAATAAATAAATCAAAACAATTCAAATTGTGATTTCATCTGTCCACACTCTACACTATTCACTGTTCCTTTGGACTTGCAAGATGAATTTGGTCACTTTACTAAACCTATAGCTCATCTAAAAAAAGTTCCTCAAGCAAGTATACTAAAACAATATTGTGTATATTTCAATAGATGTTGTAGTTACTTGACTACTGGATTCTTTAATTAAACAATCACCACTCGATTTGAATTGTGAACCCTGCTAACCGCAGTGTCGGCTAGAGGCAGTGTTCATTAAAGCCTCACAGCCACGTACCGTTGGATTCGAAAGCATGGCGTTGGTTGCACCTGATCGGAGGGGGTACACAGAAATCATCACAGACTTTAACTTCTGACATCCTCAATCATAAAATAAAGACCCTGTTTCACTGTTTGGACCTGCTGTACCGTGGTGTACTCCATCGACTGGTGTCAACCAAGCACAATAATCATGTGCATCAGTTAGCTATGCAAGCACAGAGTCTGTTGCACCTCAACGGAGGGAGTTCTATGAAAACCAAGCTGCAAGTAATATCGGACATCTTCCATTGTGGGATCAAGACACCGTTCCACTGTTGGGACCTAGAGTTGGTTGCACCTGGTTGAAGGGAGTACCTTCATCTCCACTCTCAGATGCGGTTCTAACATCGTCCATTGTGGGATCAAGACGCCGTTCCACTGTTGGGACCTAGAGTTGGTTGCACCTGGCCAAAGGGAGTACCTTCATCTCCACTCTCAAATGCAGTTCTAACATCGTCTATTGTGGGATCAAGACACCGCTCCACTGTTGGAACCTAGAGTTGATTGCACCTGGTCGAAGGGAGTACCTTCATCTCCACTCTCAGATGCAGTTCTAACATCGTCCATTGTGGGATCAAGACACCGTTCCACTGTTGAGAGTTGGTTGCACCTGATTGGAGGGGGTACACAGAAATCATCACAGACTTTAACTTCTGACATCCTCAATCATAGAATCAAGACCCTGTTTCACTGTTCGGACTTGCTGTACCGCGGTGTAGTCCAGCGACTACAGTCAACAAAGTCCAATAATCCTGTACAGCAGTTAGCTACAGAATCACAGTGTGTGATGCACTTCAACGGAGGAAGTTCTATCAAAACCAAGCTCAGATAATATCGGAGATCGTCCATTGTGGGATCAAGACACCGTTTCACTGTTGGGACCTAGAGTTGGTTGCACCTGGTCGAAGGGAGTACCTTCATCTCCACTCTCAGTTACAGTTCTAACATCTTCCACTGTGGTATCAAAACACTGTTCCACTGTTGGTAGCTGTTGGACTACTGTGCTAGTAGTATACAGAGCACTCCATGCTGCTGGGCCTCAGGCTGGTTGCTGTGTGTCTGTGTCGCGGTAGCCAGCGTTAATCTCTGGAGCCTTCCGAGCTCGCAGACCTTTGCCCAGGAGCTTCCGCCGGCACGTGGTGGGCCCTCTTTCACATACGGCGGTGTCGAAAAATGAACTGTGGAGCATATGCGCATCGCAGCGGCCATGACAGTTTATGGATACCAGCCCGCTGAGAGCATCATTCATGCAGCCGCCTTTGCTCACGGTGTCAGCCACGTGGCAGTGAAACCTGCGCAAACCTGGCAGACACGTTTACAATTCTCGAACAAAACCGCACCCAGAGAAACGTGCCTCTTCTTCATACCCCTAATCTAGCCTTCCGTACCCCAAGCCAGCCCACTACCCTAAACATTTGGGGGGGTTGGAGGGAAAGGCACGTTCGCGCTACCTTTCCGTAATCTCCCCTATTGATTGTACTATCATGGTTGCGTCCACTGTCTACTTCACTCAGTAGACCATCAGTGTATGTTGACATGTACTTGTCTGTGCTCTACATACTCAAGTCTGTTCAGCAGATCCCCTCAACACTTTGCATTGCATACTTTTATAATCGAGAATTAATTGCCACCTCGCTCATACTTTGCTCCCATCTCTCCCCGCATTCTGCATTGTGTGGCAGAGGTACCATGCCATGTTTGCTTTTTCTACATGGCTAGCTACGGTTGCCACAGTACGTAGTGTTGTTGTGTCTGCTGGGTGTACATGTTGTTTGTCATGTTGTATGTGATTATATAAAGTAAAGCGTTCATTCATGAGCAGTGGTTTCTCCCATGTTTATATTGCTGCCTTAAAGAGCATACAGAAGTTTTTCTCACAGGTGAAAAGTGTGACCACAATGGTAGTCATTCATTACTATCCAAGAATGTCCAACCACACGGCGCTTCTGAACTTACAGACCCCAATCTTGCGTCCTTTCTTAAAAGGACGCCAACTCCCGCAATCAGACACACATTCACACAGCTTCCTAATGGCAGTTATCTGCTTCTCAATAACATGCACTCCTACGGAATGTGAGCTGGCATACCGTATGTCCTTACTGTTTCAAACCGAGTAACTTTCTGTGGCAATGTCTATTCCAACCCACACAAACTAACTCCCAAACTTCAACTTGGCCTTCAATCCCTACTTTGAAAACAGATTTCATTAAACAAATCAAACTAAAAACGCTTTTGTTCACAACACAAGTGTCCCTCACTTCTGCAAAAGAAATTTATCGACTGCAGATACCACGAACTTCAAGTAAAATACACTCTCTTTTAAATACGAACCTCCCATTACACTTTGTGAATTGTTACACAATTTTAACACATCTCACACTCATGGTATGGCACACTTTTTTTAACATTGTCTCCTCCGGGCTTCTCACACCCTTTTAAACTGTTTTTCTTTTAATACCAGACTTCATTCATTCGATCATCTCTGGAATAACAGGAACAGTGCCCATAATTCTCGCTCTCTTTGCGGCCATTCTTCTACTAATTTTGCTTGTAAAAAATGGCTGCGCTCTCTTTGGTAACAACCATGTCAGACAGAATACACCTCTATATGAAGCTACATCGATACTGTAAAAAAATTGAAAAACTTTTTGTCTGCCTGCCTCTATCTACTATCGGAGCCAGCTACAACATAACATTTATTTACACATATGCAATATGAGTAGAACGATCTTTTTCGTACAAAACTTGCCCATTCGACTGGCGATGGATCTATGCATTGCCAACATCCCAACAATTGTTCCAGATTTCCAGCAGGTAATGCAGTATCTTGCAAAGCATGAACTTGATTGTTCAGGCAGTGGAGCAATGGCAAATGCAATGCAAAAAGGTATTGTGGCGTAATGGGATTTCTGCACAGCCGCAAATGATCTCCTGCAACGTGCAACCTTTCACAACATCGCAGATTGCCTGCCAATTCAAATTGCCACTCCAACATTCGAGGAACATTACTGTCCCTTCGAGGATATGAATTGGATTGCTTCGCTTTTCTCACACAATGGCAACAATAGCCTTATGCATCTCAAGCCGCTGAAGAATTTCTGGACTGCAATCTCTAAGACTTGTATGAAACTCACGGTATCCATGGATGGATTTTTTCCATCTTTTTTTACTTTTTGCTTTACATTTTTTTAATACACTTCAATTGTACTACTTTGATATAAGAACTTTCTAAGTATACTCAGACATTTGAACTCTGTCTTCATTATTGCACCTTACGTCTCCACTCTAACCAGGGATGGGTGATGTATGGCCTATGCAAATACACAATTTACTTGCTAAATTAGCCTAAACCCGACACCCATTTAGAAACCACGTCTATTCTTTGTGCACACGTCTCTCTGCCTGCCTCTTATCCACGAAGCCCTTTCACACAAATGTACTAATCCTCAGCCTCTGCTCACAACCTGGCGATCAAAATGAAAAAAGACAACATTGTTTCGGAACTGGTTGGCACAGTGTGGTGATTGTATCCTACTTTTATTTTCATTATACAATTTAGTCATTCATGTCTAATAGCTATTGTTTATGTCACATAAAACTGTAACATGTAATGTAGAATTCACTGATGCAGGAGCTTCAGTTTGAATACAGCAGAAGCGGTTGGAGTTTGCCTCAGCTGGATGCCTTAGCTCTCTGCACAAGAATGTTTTTTTGAAACAGCTGAAGACAATAATGTATCGTTTGACCAGAAAGGTACCGAATGTGCTTCTCAGAAGTGGAATGTTTATGTTCCTCCTCAAAGTTACAATGTGGGTAGAACTATTACCATTGTTCACACGCACCAAATTGAATCTACTGTACAGGACATTGCTGAGTGTTCTACTGTTGAAAAATTTGTGGTAGAAAAAAACGGAGTACCAGGTTACCTAAGAAGTTTGATCATTACATTTTACACATTTTTTTTGTTTGTTTTCTTAAAGGATACATGTGGAATCGTATCCTACCTTTATTTCCATTATCAAATTTAGAGTCATTGAAGTGTATTAGGTATTGTTTATGTCACATGGAACTCTAACATGTAATATGGAATTCACTGATGCATTAGCTTACGTTTGAATACCACAGAAGCGGTTCAAGTTTGCATCAGCTGGATGCCCTAGCTCGTGCAGCAGTGGGTCCATTTATGGCACAAAGACACTTTCTAAATAACTTTCAAACTCCATCACTTTATTACACACAGTCACTTTCTTAGACACACCTCATTTCACTATTTGTCTTCTGTGGCATTGCAAATGTCTGCATTATATTCTTCACGATTATTTCTTTATTCCTGCTTGCTAAAACACTGCATTCGAGTCTTCTAGCCGGTAGGGGTAAGTAGTTCACTTCCTACTCCCTGTATAGTATAAACGCATACTAACACTACTTACACAGGTATGCTACAGCGGCCGGTATCCTACAGCACCCACAGCACATCACTTACAATAATCAGCTCCCGACTTAGACTCACAGTTTCATCCCTGAGTCTTCAGACTGGTACCAGTGAGTAGTTTGCTTCCCACTCCTGCTATAGTCTAAACCACAGGTACTCAAAGTACGGCCCACTGACCTTACAGACATCATACCTGTGTTATTTTTATTTTTGAAAGTGCCAGCAAACACCACCGAAAGCAAGAGCACAGACTCAGAGGGACGGGCCAGGCGATTCCAGCGATATTCAGAGGGCAGCTGCAGGGGCACTAAGAAGAGGTGAACAAAGCCTCATTAACATGTAAATGGTCTGCGAAGTACTGGGTGCGGCTGTGTGCGCGCCGGGAAAGCTGCCTCATCCCTGGCTGACACACGCGCAGGGTGAGGTGACAGAGGACAGGTGTGGTTTGTGCCCCTTTTGCTACACATATTGACATTAGCATAAAGAAATTGTGACCATGCTCGGTGCCTTTGCAGGAACTTTTACTGATGGTTTTCATAGTTAATTAATCTCAACTTCACAGCAGGAATTTTTTTGAAGCACGGGCAAAATAAGATTTTGCGTTTGGGTACTCTCTTTGCCATGCAATCTGGCGCCAACTTGCAGTCGCAAGCGGCCCGACAGCTGCCTACAGTGGCTTAATGTATCCTCGGGCCTGGTTAATCTTTCAAGTATTGACATCTGAGAAATCGCGCCTGTGGCATGACAACATTTTACATAATATTGCTACAATGTAAATAGCATTGCTTCTTCCGAATGGTGAACTTACTAACCTTTATTCCATTCCTTCAAATTGGTCTGCCTTTTCTGCCCTTTTTTCCCCAGCTTCTTTCTATATGTATGAGTGCCGAATGCAAATTGCTGCCTGCCAGAATTAAAGATAATAAATCCTATTCCCTGCATTGCCACTTTAAGTGCTAAAAAGATGCTAAAATAATTGTATATTTGTGGTGCGAGGTGACGAAGGGCAGCAGGGAGTGAGAGCCAGGTGAGATGGCAGAGGGTGACAGAGGACAGCAGGGGCTGAGGTGGGAGGGGGGTGAGGTGACAAGGGCAGAAGGGAGTGAGAGCTGGGTGAGATGGCAGAGGGTGACAGAGGACAGCAGGGACTAAGGGGGGTGACGTGACATAGGGCAGAAGGGAGTGAGAGCCAGGTGAGGTGAGACAGATAGAGACAGAGACAGATAAAGACATATAGAGGCAGAGACAGATAGAGACGGGGGCAGATAGAGACAGGGGCAGACAGAGCTGGATAGAGGCAGAGACAGGGTCAGACAGAAACTGTTGGAGGCAGAGGCAGACAGAGACAGACAGTGATAGAGAGAGAGACACAGAGAGAGAGAGAGAGAGACAGAGATAGAGAAAGAGACAGAGATAGAGACAGAGATATAGGCATAGACAGATTGAGGCAGAGACAGATTGAGGCAGAGTCAGATAGAGACAGAGACAGAGACAGAGACAGAGACAGATAGAGACAGAGACAGGGACAGACAGAGACAGATAGAGGCAGAGACAGACCAAGACAGACAGAGAGACGGAGAGGGAGACAGAGGGAGGGAGACAGGGACAGAGAGAGACTAATGGAGGTAGAGACAGATGGAGGTAGAGATAGATGGAGGTAGAGACAGATAGAGGTAGAGAGAGACAGACAGAGATAGAGACAGCGAGAGATAGACAAAGACAGATAGAGGCAGAGACAGACCAAGACAGACAGAGACAGAGAGACGGAGAGGGAGACAGAGAAAGGGAGATAGGGGCAGAGACAGATAGAGGCAGAGACAGGGACAGGGACAGGAACAGACAGATAGAGGCAGAGACAGAGAGGCAGAGTGACAGAGAGATGGAGAGGGAGACTGATGGAGGGAGAGGGAGGGAAAGGGAGACAGAGGGTAACAGAGGAAGGGAGACAGAGAGAGGGAGACAGAGAGAGGTAGACAGAGAGGGAGACAGAGAGAGAGAGGGAGACGGAGGGAGTCAGGGGGAGACAGAGTGAGGGAGAGGGAGACAGAGGGAGGGAGACAGGGGAAACAGCCATCACAACGCAACTTTTACAACGCACTACCATTACAGCGCAACTTTTACAACACATGATCCATTACAACGCATGCCTTTACAACGCATGGCATTACATAGCAGATGCTATTACAACGCATTCCATTACAACGAAAGTATAGGTAAGTATATAATTTTATTTTTTCTTTTATTTAATTAATAATATTATTTAATTAATTTTTTTAATATTAAAACTAAATAAAAATATTAATTTATGTATTTAAAAAAAATTATTATATTAATTTAATTACTTTTTAAAAATAAGTATGACTATTTGAGTACATGTTTTGGGGTACTGAGGTATATGTTTTGGGGTGTTTGACAAAATTTAGGGTTCTGGGCCACGTTTGGGTTTTGGGGTACAGGGGTATTTTTAGGGTTCAGGGCTAGGTTTGGGTTTTGGGGTACAGGGGTATTTTTTGGGTTCAGGGCTAGGTTTGGGTTTTGGGGTACAGGGGTATTTTTAGGGTTTAGGGCTAGGTTTGGGTTTTGGGGTACAGGGGTATTTTTAGGGTTCAGGGCTAGGTTTGGAGACAGGGTGGTTGGTATCATATTTTTTTCTCATGTCCAAAGTTAGAGCCCTTCTGGAAGGAGATTTTCGCAGATTTGGAGATAGCATCTGGGAAAACTCTTCTTCCAGAAGCAGAAGTGGCTCTTTTTGGCATTGCTAAAGAAAGGAACAGGTTTAACCTCATAGATGCTCGTAAACATCCCTCCCCAGTGCTGCGCTGTCCATTGGAACTAGTGCTGAATGGACGTCCAATGGTCGTGCGCAGCACTGGGGAGGTAGTGCTGCCGTCGGCCAACGCCCCGACGCAGCACTTAAGGGGTTAATGAATCTGAAGAAGTGTTTATTTTTATTTCCACTGCTGTGGCACGGTCCCTGATCTTGCAAAATTGGAAATCTATGGTGAATCCTTGTCATGTTAAATGGGTCAATAAAATGAGAAGAACATATAATTTTGAGAGAGCCTATGCAGGTAGAGTGGGTGCGATTGCAAGATTTGAAAGGAATTGGAAGTATTTTAACATGCTTGAACTGCTAAAAGGAAGGTGATTGTTATACTTTAGTTAATTGCAAGATTGTTATACTTTAGTTATTTGCAAGGTGGTATTATTATTTGTGCTATTATACATTGGCACTTTATTGCATCTTTTATTGCCAAATTTATATTGTATTTTAATTAATTGTAAGATGGTATTACATTTGCAATTGAGGAAATACAGTATCTATTTGTCGTGCTATATTAAATTGCTAAGCACTTTTATCATATATATTAGTCCAAAAAAAAAATGTTTGTACGTCATTATATCTACACTTCATGAAATGTATTACTATTTGTGATATTATACATCGGCACTTTATTGCATTAGTCACTTTATATAGGCCAAATTTTGCACGTAATAACACTAGCACTTTCATTTTGTGGTTTTAAAGCGTTAGTCTTTCCATTATTGCACTAGCACTTTATGAACAGTATAGTTATAATAATCTTGAGGCTGCTTATTACCAGTTGTTTACATATTAGGTATTTTAAGACGTTTTGAAACTAATATTTTGATAGGTCTAAAAATTTTGAAGCATAATATCAGGTGTTCTTCAACTAGTACTTCTATACCGATATGGCCAGCTGTGCATTATTATTGCAGTTTTTTTTTCTTCTTGTATTATCGCTGTGGCATTTTATTGTCTAGAGCTGTCTCTTGGATACTGTAAAAAAAATGTTTGCCCAATGTATGTTTAATCATGAAGAAATTAATGTACCAATGTATTTGTCTTATTATCCTACGGCTTGTAATAAAAAAAAAAAAGGGCTAGGTTTGGGTTTTGGGGTACAGGGGTATTTTTAGGGTTTAGGGCTAGGTTTGGGTTTTGGGGTACAAGGGTATTTTTAGGGTTCAGGGCTAGGTTTGGGTTATGGGGTACAGGGGTATTTTTAGGGTTCAGGGCTAGGTTTGGGTTATGGGATACAGGGGTATTTTTAGGGTTTAGAGCTAGGTTTGCGTTTTGGGGTACAGGGGTATTTTTAGGGTTCAGGGCTAGGTTTGAGTTTTGGGGTACAGGGGTATTTTTAGGGTTTAGGGCTAGGTTTGGGTTTTGGGGTACAGGGGTATTTTTAGGGTTCAGGGCTAGGTTTGAGTTTTGGGTACAGGGGTATTTTTAGGGTTCAGGGCTAGGTTTGGGTTTTGGGGAAAAGGGGTATTTTTAGGGTTTAGGGCTAGGTTTGGGTTCTGGGGTACAAGAGTATTTTAAGGGTTTAGTTTTAAAAATAGTACTTTTAAAAAATCAAATAAATTAATGTAAGTAATTTTAATATTAATTTAGTAAATATTAATTTATTATATATTTAAATAAAATAATATACTTACCTTTTTTTCGTTGTAATGGCTTGCGTTGTAATAGCATCTGCTATGTAATGTCATGCGTTGTAAAGGTATTCGTTGTAATGGATCCTGCGTTGTAACAGTTGCGTTGTAATGGCATGCGTTGTAAAAGTATGCATTGTAATGACATACATCCGGGAGACAGAGGGAGGGAGACAGAGAAAGAGGGAGAGAGAGGGAGGGAGACAGAGAGAGGGAGGGAGACAGAGAGGGAGGAGACAGAGAGAGGGAAGGAGACAGAGGGAAGGAAACAGAGAGAGGGAAGGAGACAGAGAGAGGAAAGGAGACAGAGGGAGGGAGACAGAGAGAGGGAGACAGAGGGAGACAGAGAGAGAGGGAGACAGAGGGACAGAGAGAGGGAGACATAGAGAGAGGGAGACAGAGAGAGGGAGACAGAGAGAGGGAGACAGAGAGAGGGAGACTGACAGAGGGAGACTGACAGAGGGAGACAGACAGAGAAAGACAGACAGAGGAAGACGGACAGAGGAAGACGGACAGAGGAAGACAGACAGAGGAAGACAGAGGGAGACGGAGGCAGAGGGAGGGAGGGAGGGAGACAGAGGGAGGGAGGGGGACAGAGGGAGGGAGACGTACAGAGGGAGAGAGACAGAGGGAGGGGGACAGAGGGAGGGGGACAGAGGGAGGATGACAGAGGGAGGGAGACAGAGAGAGATAGAGAAGGAGACAGAGAAAGTGAGGGAGACAGAGAAAGAGAGGGAGACAGAGAGAAAGAGAGGGAGACAGAGTGAGTGAGACAGGGGGAGACTAGGAGAGAGGGTGGGAGCGAGAGAGACAGAGAGAGTGAGGAAGAGAGACAGAGAGGGAGGGGGAGAGATAGAGAGAGAGAGAGAGAGAGAGAGAAAGAGATAGAGAGAGAGAGAGAGAGAGAGAGAGAGAGAGAGAGAGAGAGAGAGAGAGAGATGTGTGTATGCAGGGTCTGTTGGCTCAGTGGACGAAAACGTCCGGTGCAGGGGCCTGTGTTCAACCTCATGGTCACAATTTTTTTTTTGCTCTACCCCTGCCCCCTCCCCCACTGACCCTGCCCCCACCGGTGCAGCCCTCGGCCACAAACCACACTGTAAATTTGGACCCCAAGAGAAAGTTTTTGAGTACCCATGGTCTTAACACATACTAACACCACTTGCACAGCTATGCTACAGCGGCCAGTATGCTACAGCCCCCAGAGCACATCAGTTTGCAGCACTCCGCTCACAGTTTAGGTCACACGGTTTCATCCCCGAGTTTACCGGTACGTCACCTCAGCACCATCTCACTCTAGACAGAACAGAACTTTCACACCGGTAAGGGTAAATTCTTCATTTCGGCCAGTATGCTACAGCGCCCACAGCACATCAGTTTACAGCACTCAGCTCATGGTTTAGACGCACGCTTTTATCCCCGAGTTTACCGGCACCTCACCTCACCACCATCTCACTCTGGGCAAAACTGCACTTTCACACCGGTAATATAAATACTTTGCTTCACACTCCCTCTATAGCACACCCTAACCACCTTACAGAGCACACAGCGCTCCCACCTTCCTCTTTCCTACTCTTTTCACCCTTTTTTCCCCCTTACTCACTTCAACTGAATCAAAAAATGGTGCCCAACACTTCCTAGTTGCAACCGCTCGCACCGCTCGCAGCCAATAAGCAGCAAGCTCGTGCTCGTAACGCCTCAGCAAATCAGATGGCAGAATTCCAAAATATCGATATCTGTAAATCTGATATTTCTCAAAAACTACTGAATGGATTTACACCAAATAAACAAAAGCATTCTTTCTAGACCAAGACCCTTCTCCCTGCCAAATTTGGGGTAATTCCGTTCACCCGTTCGACCTGTAGCCTTATCTACAGCTTCTTATGGAAATTAACATGGAGACCCCCCTTTTTTCTCAGGCCCCCCTTGACAAATCACCCCCAAAGTTTTAACATGGAAGCTGATATGAACAAAGAATTAATTTGAAAAATTTCATAAAGATTCAGAAAACAACGCAAAAGTTATAAGCAAAACAAGGAAATGCTTTTCCTATGGAAACTTGGTACTAACTATAAATACCTACTGGTGAGCACCAGTAGGTAATAAATATATATATATATATATATATATATATATATATATATATATATATATATATATATATATATATATATATATATATATATATTTTCACTGAAAAAACCATAGGTTTCACACCAGTTATAGTTAGGTGGAAATTTTACTCGCATAAAACCATTGAAATTCCCACGTTATAGTTAGTTTGACTCACTATAACTTGCGCGTGCAATGCACTGCTGCTGACGTCACATATTACTGATACAAACAAAATGGTCCCAGATAGACACACAATTAACTCAATCGTAACAAGAATAGGTACATACAAAGATAATTATAACAACATTGTTTTTAATCATAAAGTGTATTACATAAGATTCATTCATAAAAATGAGTACATATTAAATCACATATAATAGTGCCCCTAAAAGAATGAAGTAGGGAAGGGTAGTGCTGGAATAGTGAAAGTATAGAAACTAAGAGAAAAGGTCACTAAGACCAAAATGCAACAGAAATTGTAAAAAATTGACACAATGGAACAATTAATTATTCAATTAATTAAAACAATCATGCCTCAAATGAAATCACGAATGATAAATGATGGAGGAGGCTGAACACAAAAGGAAGTGTCGATGTTTCGACCCAGATGGATGCAGGCGTGGTATAAACCTTGCTAGAGGATCTTCATCAGGACAGGGGTTGCGGGAGGTGGGGCAATGGATCTTAAGTAGATACTGTAATGTGATAGGTCCGGTTCAACTCTGGTAGACTCTTGGAGATACGGAAGGGGGGTTATTTCTGTCAGTGAGATTGCCGATGACAATAGGGGCTGTCGAATGGTAGGTAGAAAATCAGAGTGTAGATTCTGCCGAGGGCAAGATTATAGCAGAAAAGGAGAGGTTCAACTGCAATTATACAATAAAAGGCCTGCGTGGGTCACCGCTGAATCATATGTTTTGGCGGTCCTCGTTGCTTCAACAAAGCAGAATCTGCAGATGGCAGAACTGCAGCAGAGAAGGGGGGGGTTTAGCTGTCGTATTTAAATGTGGACGTGTGGAGGTCACTGCTTAATTATGTGTAATGGCGGTCCTCGTCAGCCCCACAAGGCAGAATCTAGCAGAGGCAAGAATGCCACAGCGCGTGGGGGTTCAATCACAGTCGTGGTACACACTGAAACCCGCTGGTATAATACGCGGTTCGAACTTCATAAACAATCAAAGGGACGGGTAAATGGAACCGTCATGGACTAGTTGAGAGATCCTAACCGACAACGCTCACCGCTGGTTTCAGACGGCAGTAACCGCTAGAGCTACCTCCTATAGAGTTCCGATCACGTGACCTAAAACAATCATGGTCACAGAAAGGGGACTAGTCAAAAGAGCGAAGGAATCTCTGTTGTTGCCAACCATCACTCATGACATGGTCAGTGACATCACTCATGACATCACTGATGACAACATCCTTGTGACAAAGTGGCAGACCTCCTATCAGCATAAAATAACCTTTGACACACACATTCAAAAATAGAAACTAACATTTTCTTAAAAAAGGAGAAACAATACCAATTACAACAACTTATTAGGTAATTCCAACATCTACATACACATCCACTCATTCACCAACAGTTCTATGTAGTCACTCATGCATGTACTTACTCATCATATGTACTCATACACCTAAACATCCTGTTACACACTAATACTCATCCATATAGTAACTCACACACAAATTCACACATGCAAATAAACTATCAAAAAACCATTTACTTGATTATACTGCTATATACACACCACTACACATACTTCTACAGAAACGGAAATATATTTACTCTCTTAAACAATCAATTATAAAAACACATACTCACTAACCCACCCATACACACAATTATCCACCCATACAGTCTTGCACACATGCTGTCTTCAAAATACATACAAATAGTGAGTCACTCATTCATGCATCTGTGCTCTAAGTAATATCCCCCACCGAACCATACAGACACTGATACTGATACTAAAAAAAACAACTAATAACCCATATACACACTCATGTAGCTACTCACCAACCGATGCAGCCACTTATACACAAAGTGAGACACAGATACAAATATTTAAATATTTAAACATTACTCGCTAATATATGTATTCACTAAGATACATTTAATAAGTCAGTTAACCAATCAATTTTACACAAAAAAAACATCCATTTAGACATTTATTTACCCATTTATTCTTCCATCAACCTTTAGGTATACATATATAAAAAATATTTATTTTTCAGAAAGATACACATTCACTGGATGATGCCATCAGTGATGTCATTTGAGATGTCATCAGTGATGTCATGAGTGATGTCACTGACCATGTCATGAGTGATGTAATATGTGACGTCATCAGCAGTGCATTGCACGCGCAAGGTATAGTGAGTGCAACTAACTATAACGTGGGAATTTCAATGGTTTTATGCGAGTAAAATTTCCACCTAACTATAACTGGTGTGAAACCTATGGTTTTTTCAGTGAATTTAATAGGTTTTTTAAATGCTAATTCCTAACTATAACTGGTGTGAATCCTATGGTTTTTTCAGTGAATATATATAGAGTATATTGGAACAGTCCCCCGTGAGTGCTGTGTGCTTCTTGCATCTAAGCTTTGTCTGGTTGACTGGCAAGGTACCGTCTCCCGCCACTGAAAACACCCGGCCGCGAGTGAAGGAGAGCAGACGGATAGTGAGCTTTGATATATATATATATATATATATATATATATATATATATATATATATAACATTTCTATGGCAAAATGAAACTCCTCATTTTGTTCCTTTTCAAATTAAATGTATTAAGTGTTACCACTTTATTCCAATCAAGATGACTTCAGGTGTGCCATACTTTTGTCATAAGTAAGACTGTTAGTGTTCTAGTTGTTCTTTAGAACACTCTGGGACATTCTGTCATTGGGCTATAGTTGGGGTACATCTGGCTGATATTTGGGCTACATTTGGGCTCTTTTGTCTCTGGTGGCCATCTTGGGAGACTGCATATCAGAATTTTTTTTATGAAATATAAGAGGATTTGAGAAGTCACTCAAAATGTGCCCTAATTTTCTTTCTTCAGCACTAATCATAATTTCTATGGCAAAATGACCCCCCTCATTTTGTTCCTTTGCAAATTAAATGTTTTAAGTGTTAACACTTTATTCCAATCAAGATGACTTCAGGTGTGCCATACTTTTGTCATAAGTAAGACTGTTAGCGCTCTAGTTGTTCTTTAGAACACTCTAGGACATTCTGTCATTGGGCTATAGTTGGGCTACATCTGGCTGATATTTGGGCTACATTTGTTTTTTTTTGTCTCTGGTGGCCATCTTTGGGCTACATTAGGCTACATTGGGCTACATTTGGGCTCTACCATATATATAGCCCAATGTAGCCCAATATATCTTTTTTCAAAGTTAATTTTCATAAAAACCACCGGAGCATATATCTTGAGACATAGCAAAGGCACATCGGGGTACCAGTCCCTACAATTTTGCCAAGTTTGGTGGAAATCCATTCAGCCGTTCGGGCTAAAAGTGAGGTCGACCGCCCTATGGAAATTAACATGGAGAAAACACATTTTGGGACCCCCCCTTTTATCTCGGCCCCTGCTTGACGAATCCCCCCCAAACTTTCAAGGAAGGATCGGAGCTCCGCGAGGCAAATTTAATGAAATTTTCACGCAGATTCGTCAACCGGCGCCAAAGTTATTCACAATAGAATTTTGAGATTTTGCATTGAAAAAAATCCTAACTATAACGACCTACTGGCGACCGCCAGTAGGTAATATATATATATATATATATATATATATATATATATATATATATATATATATATATATATATATATATATATATATATATATATATATACATATATATATCTATCTATATATACATATATATATATATATATATATATATATATATATATATATATATATATATATATATATATATATATATATATATATATATATATATATATATATATATATATATATATATCCTCCAACAAGGCTCCTGCAGCTTAAAAGAGCACTCGAACAACCAGGTTAAGGCAGGCAATGTCCTGCCTTAACCAGCGCAGCAGAGGCCAATCACTAATGAGGATGCCGTTTTATCCGGGGCGCAATGGAGTGCCTTCATGTAGATGTTTCAGACAGAGCCTCCGAACCCCTTTTATTAAATGGTGCATTGAAGAACCCACGAAAGGTAATGATTACAAGCAGGCAGTAACTACAAGTCCCAAGATACCTGAAAGCTACTACAGCTAATACTGGATTCACTCGTTACAAAACGCAATGAATTATGGGAAATTACTGAGAACTGCCATTCAGCTTTGCATCACAAGCCCAAGAGGAAGAAGCGGACAGCTTTGAAACGCGTAGGCTGAAGGGATGCAATTACGGATTAAACGATATCCTCATCCTGGCAATAAAGTGATTTGACACTTACCTGGTTGTTCGAGTGCTCTTTTAAGCTGCAGGAGCCTTGTTGGAGGAAATATATATATATATAAATATATATATATATATATATATATATATATATATATATATATATATATATATATATATATATATATATATATATATATATATATATATCAAGTACAACTGTACTGCCTCACGACAGTTGGAATTGTTAGGAAAGACGCACTCACTCCAGTTTTCTGAAGTTCAAAGTGGCTTTATTTCAAAACGCTGCTGTACCCAACGCATTTCACCTTTCCTGAAGGCTTGATCACAGGATACTGCACCATTGAAACCGACATATTGTATTTCTAATGGCACCCATTTACTTCCTATTTTGAATGTGATGCATCGTGGTTAGTGTAATTTACCTTTTACTTCACTTACAAACCTGTAAGTTTATTAGTGTGATTAAATTGAAATGTGCTCGTGTTTCATCAGTGCTTAATTAAAAACATTTTTGATACATTATTTTGCATCGCTATAAATGCTTCATGTTCATTATTTAGGACTGTATCCCTTTCCATTCATGCTCTCTGGTGAGCGTTTCATGATTAATGTTCACATTTCACATGTTTTGGGGATTTTTGCGGATTTGTTGCTGCCATTGATTTACACATTTTCTATTTTATAGTCCTTATTTGTTTCTCTCTGGTGAGTTTTATTTTTATCCTTCCAGTTTAGCTGTAGTTTTTATTTCAGTATTCCATTGGGATCTTCTTCTTTCTTTTTGATTATAGGTGTACATAAAGTTCCTCATTTTGTTTTAATCCTCTGGGCTCTGGCGTTCTGAATGTCACAATATGTCATGATTCTTTCTGTCTGAGGATCCTTGTCCGATCCTCTCCTCTCTCAGATTGTGGGATTTGCTCCAGGGCAGTGTATCTTAGTGACTCCCAATTTTAATTGTGCTATTTTTCCATGTGCTTCGCAATGGCCTTTGACCGATCTTTGTGTAACATGGCCCGAGTATGTTCCAAAATTCTCTTCTTCACTTCGAAGATAGTACTCCCGATATAGCGCTTTTTGCATGGACATTCTACCATGAACACTACATGGGTACATTTGCACGTTAGATGCTGTCTGATTTTCCATTTTGTGCCCCTGCCGATGTCAATTGTTTTTGTTGGTGCTGCAAATTTACATACTTTGCGTTATATATATATATATGAGCAGCTACCTCCTCCAAAGAAAAAGGCCGTGACCCGAAGGGAGACAATCAGGAGCACTTTATTGAACAGATGCTTTTGGCGAATGCATTTCGGCAATATCAGCCTTCCTCAGCGCCCCTCTCCAACTGTTCATAGCTCTGCGAAGTAAGTACAGTCCTTCCCCTCTGCTGTTTTAACTAACTTGCTCCGCCCCCTTGATGTGTTCCGCATCCTCGTGCAGTCCCGCGTAGTGGAACTGCATAACCCTCAATGCCCCAATGTTCAGCACCGTGTGACTGGATGCGTCCAGAATGGGGTGATATGTTCAAAGAGAGTGTCCGTGGGAGGCACAGCTTTAGGATGTCGATGGGAGGTAAGCCATGTGAAACAACTCCGTGCCCCCTCGAGTCCCCCTGCTTTGCCGCTGCAACCCTTCTGCTTGGAATCCTTTGCAGGGGTTAACACAGGTTCCTGGTTACCCAATTAGAGGATAGAATATCCCCTGCCGCAGTCTCCCCCAAGCGTCGAGGTGGGTTCTGGATGTTACTGCTACCGCAGTGTCCTTTTCAGCCGAGTTTGCCAGAGAGTCCAGACCAACTTTTGGCAGCGGGGGTACACGTAGATGCGCACTGGCATAGCGCATCAATGTATGAGCAGCTACCTCCTCCAAAGAAAAAGGCCGTGACCCGAAGGGAGACAATCAGGAGCACTTTATTGAACAGATGGTTTTGGCAAATGCATTTCGGCAATATCAGCCTTCCTCAGCGCCCCTCTCCAACTGTCCCTAGCACTGCGAAGTAAGTACAGTCCTTCCCCTCTGTAAAAGGGTGATAGACAACCAGTGACCAAAGACCCTTTTGTGTTGCCCGGCGGTGTCGCCTCTATTACCCACAAAGTATTAATCTATGAAGAAGCAGGCGCTGGAGACTGAAAGGCAGGAAACGAGGGTTTATTCTCTCTGGAGGAGAACACATCAATTCAGACAGCAAGTATCGTCACGAGGTGCTCTAACCACATCTCTGAGGCCTGGCCTCTTATACGCAGGTTTATTGCTTTATTACATGAAACACATATTCGTCAATACTTTGATGTTTGGAAAAGCATCCTAGGAATCCCCGCTTCAAGCCCGTTCCCACACATTTACAGTAGAAGCCCCCCGCCCCGGTCACAACAGGTGATGATTATCGTGCAGCTGGACATTCCGCCGATTCACGGAATGTGTGGGGTTGATCGGATCTCATGGGGTGAAGGGTGTTCGATCGACTTGAGGGTCCTTTGATAAGGGGAGGCTTCCTACTGTACGGGGTAATAAACAGTATCCGCAGGGCCAGGTGGTGGCTTGGGAACAAGGAAGACAGACGGGCACACAGGAAAGAGGGGGTTTGCATCAAAGGGCCTGAGACTATGAAAGGAATGAAGGGAGGTGTCGCGCTGGGAACAGGATGGGATTCTGAGGCAGATCTGCGCTGAAGAGGGGTTTATGACCCAAGAAGAGCGAGGGGGTTGTCAGAGTGCGGGGGATGCCTGCGAGGCTAAGAAAGAGAGTGAGAGACGCGCTGGCTATCAGCGAGGGGCAGAGGGGCCATGGTGCTCGAAATGGCTGCCGCTTACGCGCAAGGCATGTGAGAGCGGGAGTGATTAGTGCGTGGGGGTGCTTGTGAGGGCGAAGAGCCGTGCTGGGGGCCAGGGGTGTGCAGAGGGTGGTTCTGATCAAGGTAGCTAAAGTGGTGAGTATGTGCGACAAGGAGTGTGGCATCGGGGCAAAGGGCAAGATGGCGCAGACGATGTTCACCAAATCGTAACGATTTTCCACAGTCCTCCCTTTAACATTTCCAAGACATCTTGCTGGCCTATTTCCTATCTATCTCTACTGCGGTGGTTATAAGTAAGGGGATGGAGACCTAGGCAAAGGAACTGTACATAAATATCGCATTATAAATATCACATTTGAAAATCTGGTCATCTAGTAGGCGGGTTCATCGTTAAGCTTGTTGCAAAAAAAACCATAGTAATGCAATGTCAGACTAGAATTATGTAGCGAGGGCGTTGGGTACAGATCATAGATGCTTATAATCATCCGGAATAGGAACTGGTAAGTTATCATATAAGTAAGTTCTTTTTGTACTCGGTTGGAGCATAGTCAATTCAATGGTGGTTGGGAGAGAAATGAGACATAGTAAAAACAATAATCAGGGTTCCCAGTGTCTTATGGTCGTGGACCATTATTAGTGAGCTCTCAGCATTCTTTGTCGTCTTCTGGTGGCACTGTTGAGCACCCGAATTATAATTCATTCTTTAGTAGGAATGTCCATGTGGGTTGAGCCGTTGGAGGTCTGCGGGCAGGAGAGTGTCTTTGTTTTGTTTCGCCAGACCTCATGGGAGAAATGCGTTTCGGTTTTGGAGCAGGTGCATTTTCTTCCATAATCCAGAGTAGGGTCATTAGGAGGGGACAGAAAAAAAAGGTTGTGATGAAGAGTGCAATTGTCTTTGAGCTGTGGAGTCTGTCTGTCCTTAGGTCTCTGTAGTGGGTATTTATTTCCTGTTGCTTCCATCATCTTCAAGGTGCTCGGTACCGGGCAGAACCACATACTTCGTTTAGCTTCTCTTTGGGGTGACCCTTGGTGGTGTTTTAGGTCACTTGTCATGAAACTTAACACAGTTCGTGGTCTACTTAGTCGGAGCTCCCTTCCTTTTGGCACAGGAAATACCCTTCTCTGGATGGTACAGTAGTATTTAGAGGATTTTGGAAGTTCAGGTGGAGGGAGGGGGTTTGTGAATAGTCCTTATGGTAGGTCGGAGGAGGAGGGGATGGAGCAGGGCCAGATCGGGAACAGACCAGGGAGACGGAGAATTTTAGACAGGCAGGTCCATAACCAGGTTCAGAGAGCGGGGACCTTTCGGCACATGTCGATCATAAAGCAGGGGCCTCAGATCAGCCCTTTCCTTTCACTCTGTCAGAAACAGTGCCTCGTCCTGCGACTCCTTACTGTTGTGGTCTCGTCTTGGCCTCCGTCGCTGAGGTTCCACGATCTGCAGTCAGGCCGCCTGCTCCCACATCCGGTCTCTTTCTCCTCCGACAGTGGTACCCTTAAATGAGTTTGAAAAGACAGTCTTTAGAGGTTTTGCAGAGGAAGGTAATCACATAAATCTATTTCTCTCCCAACCTTAAGCAGCTGGGTAAGCATCCGTTACATGGAGGTTTTGCAGCCAATGTATAAATATTTGATGATAGGTTTGCTGGGTTCCCTTCAGCTTTCCTTCGTTGCTATACTACATTCATTGTCGCGGAACGAAGTCTGATACTTATTCGTTGCATTTTCAATTCTTCTGGCAGAGACCCACTTTCATAGTTCGAGTCTTATGTCATTCTTCAGGGTTTTGTATTGTACGAAAAAGTGCAACGTGCTATTCACCATGGTCTAATAGGTATCTTTCTGAGGAATGAACATAGGCTAAACGATTTTTCATTATATCAGTGCATCCTATCTTTCGGCTAAACAGTTTACTTTCAACAGGATTTACTTGAAACAAGTTTTTTTCATTTTTGACTTAATTCTAACATCGCAAACATTATTCGAAATTCTACATAGTCTCTTACAACCTGGCTACTTTATTAAAAAACTCGGGGCTTGCAATGACTATTCAACTTATCCTTGGGGTGAGCGGGATCTAGCGGAAAACAACTAGGAATATAGCGAACTGGGGCAAGGGACATTTTCCAAACTCCTGTTCAGGGCAACTGATACCAAACCGGGGGCATTCTGGAAAAACGGAGATGTCTCGATCACTTTTTCTGTTTGGGTATTGAGATAACTTCGGGACGGGGGGAGGTCGCGTTTACCAGAAACATTTTATCATGGATGCCACTGACAAGTAGTTCCCTCAAAATGGGTCAGATTAGAGAACCTTAGTCGTCTTACCTGTCCCTTTCTTTTCGGTCAATCTAGATTTCATCAATATTTAGCAGAAAGGGAGAGGTAGTAACGTGGTATCGACGTAATTTTTTTTTTAATTTGAGACAAATTTGTGCAAATACTTGGGGTTTTTGGAGCCAATTGGGTGGTACACCAGGTTCGCCAATTAGGTGCCAGTCGTTAGGGAGAGACAGAGAGAGAGAGAGAGAGAGAGAGAGAGAGAGAGATAGAGAGATAGAGAGAGAGAGAGAGAGAGAGAGAGAGAGAGAGAGAGAGAGAGAGAGAGAGAGAGATGTGCAACGATAGGCTAAATGATACACAAGTGTCCTGGGGAGTGACTGTGTACCATTTAGGCTATTCAGCGCATTACCCAATATGAGACGTTTCGGGTCTGTGTTAGGACGTAGAAAGGATGCAGTTTGGGGACGGAAGAGCATTAGGTCAGGTACAAGAAGGACGTGCATTGAGTTGGGCGGCTTTTGGTGTCATCTTGCAGCGTTAGTCCGTTTCATGTATCGGACGTGACGTGGCTCCAGATCTGTTACGATACCCTAATCGTGATTCCATTGTAACCTGCAGAGGGAGAAAAAGAGGGAAAGGGAGGGGGAACAACATTCGAGCATATCAAATGTACGGGCACGAAAGTCCTTTACTTACCACATACCCGTCTTATAATCCCTGGGGTCTCGGTTTCCGAAGTCAAAGGGGTGGGCAGTGTGGCAAGGGTGGCGAGCGCTAGGTTGTTCATGGGGGAGACGGTCCGAGGGTGGCATTATAGATCGTGTGTGGGGAGAACGCTAAAAAGAAATCAGAGGTGCCTAGCGCGAGGTATCTGGTTTTTAAATGTATCCAGCTATTGGGGATCCTTAAATCACTCCCAACGCTGTGATGTTCTAGGGCATATCAGTTCTTCGGCTAACCCTGTCCCTTAGTACCTTCGATCATCATACCCTTATGACATTCTAACATTCATACCGTTTTGCTTTTACCCATTCTCCGAAGTCGAGGTCCTTCTTCATGCGTTAGTTCCTGAGCTTAGTCGCATATTTGGAGGTAGCGTATCATACCTTAGATTCGATCATCAATCCGGGGCCGAACAGCCATTTTTCTAATAACCTTAAAAAGAGAGCAAAATGGTTGTGCACAAAATAGCCCTCCCACCGATTCCCACATTTACAAAAGTATGTGATACCCATTCATAGTTTGGAAAACCTTTATTTGCATAATCGTTCAGTACGTAAAATGTGAGAGTGCAATCATATTTTGGCTGGACATGGCACATACAGTAGGGGGGTTTGTCGCATAAGAACATGTTAAAAAGGCCTAATTAATTATTTGCGAGTAACTAAAAACGTCTCGTTAAGTGATGAGGGATCAGGGGCATTTTAGTTCATAAATGGGAACACAGTCAAGCTCATTGTAATCACATTTCCTAGATGTATACCGTGGGTGTGCATCATAAGCGACATTATGTACCAGTTACAATAAATATCAAAATAAATCGTTCATTCAAATCAACATTTTGACGGGACCCCTTTCAAATGTTCGCCAAGCGAACCCTCCTCTCCTTTTCGTCAAGTGTGCAAAGGTTCACATATATATCTTAGTACATCAAGTCTCATTAGCTAAAGAACACCACGAGGTGTCCGTTAGTTCCTATTTGATACCGGCACCATTTTGGGCGAGGCCGGTTTAGTCCGGAAGTAGCATCAGGGGAAAAATGTCTCCGACGATTGGCGGTTGGACCAGAGTCCCTTTCGGCAGTTCAAAAACCTGTGCTAACAGAGGGGCTGGTGGTGTGGACCGTCAATCAAAAAGGGGGGAGGGAGGTAGAATCTTTCTTACCGGGTCACGTCGATGCTCAGCCGGAACTTACTCAAGTTCGTTAGCCCATAATGTTCCTGGGTGGTTTAGACTGAAGCTGGTGCAGACACGAGAGCACCACCATCTTGTGGCTATGTCGTGGTCGTTCCATTTGTGATCAAGGCAGTTGTTCCCTACTGGAAGCCTGAAGGGGCCGAGGGCTTCTGGGACTCTGGTAGAATCTTCAAAGCTGTGGGGATGTTGTCGGAGGTGGGGGCTCGTGCCCAGGTGGGCAAGTGCCCGAGTTGCAATTCCGGACAAAGTTACTCCAGCGGCCTAGACCCGCCTTCCAGAGGGCCCAGGCGCCATTTTGAGACCCTGCAGCCGCCGCCCTTCGTCGTGTCTTTCAGGAGTGGAAGAAACTTCTTGTGGCGACAAAGACAGAACATCATGCTGTTGGAGCAGGACATTTGGTTCGGGGCGCCAGGGTGCAGCTGTGGAGCCTTCACCTGGGGAGGTGAGGGAGGCTCGTTCGCGCCGCCTCCCTCTCCCGGCGCATCCCACGCCGTCCCTTTGAATCAGGGGTGCACATGATGACCACCCTACACCCCTGACTCCGACTCTTGGGGGACCATTGTATGTCCGGTGCTGCACAAGTATGCCCGTCGGACATTGTATGTTCTGTGCTGCGAAAATAGATCCGTCGGGCATTGTACGTCCTGTGCTACGCAAATAGATCTGTGGCCCGGCTGGAGGATTTCGGCGCCGGGCCGGGGCTGGGAAACCTCCTACCTGTGGAGGTGGGAGAGGCTCGTCCGCTTCGCCTCTCCCTCCCAGTCCCCCTGCGCCAGTTCGATGGAGGAATTTGTGATGGCCGGACCAGGAGATACGAGGGAGGGGGTCATCTGCATCCGCCCCCTCCCTACTCGTGGCCTAGGGGACGTCACCCCAGGAAGGAGAGTATGGGAAGACCGTTTTCATGTCGGCCCATGGAGCCTCCTGTACATTCTCGTCGGCTATGGCTGATGGCTGGTCCCGCCCCACACGTGCTGTGTTTCGCCTTCCGGATGGGCGGGACCGTTGACTTGTTACATTTTGAGAACTTCCGGAGTGAACGTAATATGTTTTGTATTGTTCCTATTAGTACAGTTTACTTTAAAGAATGTTTTACTAGTTTTTCTATTTATCGTTGGTTGTGTGTTATCTTTATCGTAATTAAATCCTAAATTATATAACAGATGCTTGGTTTCCTTGAGTCCTTTTTCTAACGGGGGATTGTCTACGCAGGCCTGTAATTGCTTCTGTTTTTCAGAGTGGGGGGGGGGCAACAGGGAGCAATCAGTCCCAGAACTCAGACATGTCGTTGAAATTGGTCTGACGAAATCTGTGCCATCGAGCATAATCAAACGTGGTGGTTCTATCCGTCCTGTCCGTGTTAGTCTGATTTGTTTTTATCTCGCGCCTTCTCCCTTTCTGCCGACCTGTTATTTCTGTCGACCCTCCGCTCTTACCTATGTTCTGTAGAGTCGGGCATTGGGCTTTCCAGTGCCCGAGACATTTACAAAAAGCACATTGGTTTTGCCTTAAATCTGTTCGTCCTGTGCATAGTGTCGGGGGATTACTTTTGGGTCGTTGTGTCTCGGGGTTGTCCTGTCGGCACATCCCTTTACACCGTTCTCTTTTTGTGTCTAAACCTCGGCACTGTGTCGTCGTTGGCCTTTCCTTTTGCCTACCGGACGTTTGGAGGGTTGTCTGCCGTGTTTCTTTACCTACTCTGACTTCGTCTCTTTCCTTTCGTTGCGTAGCTTCTTTGCGCCACATTCCGAGACTATCGAGCATAATAGGCGTTGTCTTATTATTACAAAGGGCTATTTCTACCGTTTCTATTTTGTCTAAATCGAAGGATCCTATCAGTGGCCATTGTTTCTCTTGGTTTGCTTTGGTATACTTGTGCCATAGCTTACTATAGGCTATGGTAATTAATCCATACTTCGTGAACATTTCTTTATTAGGGGTGCCTTCCAGCAGAGCTAGATGGTCCACCTCTAATAAACAGTCCGGGCTGAACCAGCTATCCATCAGTGGGGAGAAGACAGGCATGACGGATCACAATGGGGATAATAGTCAGCACTACCTATCTTATCACTGCGTGCAAAGAATAGACAGAATATTTCTATTCTACGTTGTTTGCAGGCAGTGAATACCTCAAGAACCAATATCGGGCAATCAGTGTTTGGTCAATAAATAAAAAAATAAAAAAATGGTCAATGGGGAGAATAAGTAGGCCCGCAAAGGTCTGCGTCACCTACCCTTTCACTATCTGCAAAGAGGGGGACCTATTCTTTCCTGTTTGCAGACAGAGAATCTCCAGAAAACAATCCGTAACAGTTAATCAATGGGGAGGGGCAATTGATCAGTGGGGGAGAAAGATAGGCACGACGGGTGCGTTACCTATCCTTCACTGCTTGCAAAGAGAGAGCCGGTTGTTTCTCCGTTTGCCGACAGCGAAACTCCAAATAAATTAACAAAGAATAAATACTAGTATTTTTCATCAATTATCAATCATTTCGTGATTTGTCGTGTTTACACGACCTTACCCGGACCGTATGGACAGTTTCTTGTCTTCCGAATCCAGCGCCCGATCGTCCTCTTCCCTTCGTACTCCTCGTGGCACTCCTGATGGTTCCCAGTCAGGACCGTAGATCACTCGAGAGAGGTCCGTTCGGAACCAGTGAAGTTCGGATGATCGGCTGTCAGACGAGGGTCTATCGGACAGGGTACCTTCCGATCGTTGCAGTCGTTCACTCTGTCGTCAGGACCTCGCGGTGTCGCCTCTATTACCCACAAAGTATTAATCTATGAAGAAGCAGGCGCTGGAGACTGAAAGGCAGGAAACGAGGGTTTATTCTCTCCGGAGGAGAACACATCAATTCAGACAGCAAGTATCGTCACGAGGTGCTCTAACCACATCTCTGAGGCCTGGCCTCTTATACGCAGGTTTATTGCTTTATTACATGAAACACATATTCGTCAATACTTTGATGTTTGGAAAAGCATCCTAGGAATCCCCGCTTCAAGCCCGTTCCCACACATTTACAGTAGAAGCCCCCCGCCCCGGTCACAACAGGTGATGATTATCGTGCAGCTGGACATTCCGCCGATTCACGGAATGTGTGGGGTTGATCGGATCTCATGGGGTGAAGGGTGTTCGATCGACTTGAGGGTCCTTTGATAAGGGGAGGCTTCCTACTGTACGGGGTAATAAACAGTATCCGCAGGGCCAGGTGGTGGCTTGGGAACAAGGAAGACAGACGGGCACACAGGAAAGAGGGGGTTTGCATCAAAGGGCCTGAGACTATGAAAGGAATGAAGGGAGGTGTCGCGCTGGGAACAGGATGGGATTCTGAGGCAGATCTGCGCTGAAGAGGGGTTTATGACCCAAGGAGAGCGAGGGGGTTGTCAGAGTGCGGGGGATGCCTGCGAGGCTAAGAAAGAGAGTGAGAGACTCGCTGGCTATCAGCGAGGGGCAGAGGGGCCATGGTGCTCGAAATGGCTGCCGCTTACGCGCAAGGCATGTGAGAGCGGGAGTGATTAGTGCGTGGGGGTGCTTGTGAGGGCGAAGAGCCGTGCTGGGGGCCAGGGGTGTGCAGAGGGTGGTTCTGATCAAGGTAGCTAAAGTGGTGAGTATGTGCGACAAGGAGTGTGGCATCGGGGCAAAGGGCAAGATGGCGCAGACGATGTTCACCAAATCGTAACGATTTTCCACACCTCTGTTGTTTTAACTAACTTGCTCCGCCCCCTTGATGTGTTTCGCATCCTCGTGCAGTCCCGCATAGTGGAACTGCATAACCCACAATGCCCCAATGTTCAGCACCGTGTGACTGGATGCATCCTGAATGGGGTGATATTTTCAGAGAGAGTGTCTGTGGGAGGCACAGCTTTAGGATGTTGATGGGAGGTAAGCAATGTGAAACAACTCCATGTCCCCTTGAGTCCCCCTGCTTTGCCGCTGCAACCCTTCTGCTTGGAATCCTTTGCGGGGGTGAACACAGGTTCCTAATTTGAGGACAGAATATCCCCTGCCTCAGTCTCCGCCAAGCGTCGAGGTGGGTTCTGGAAGTTACTGCTATCGCTGTGTCCTTTTCAGCCGAGTTTGCCAGAGAGTCCAGACCATCTTTTGGCAGCGGGGGTACACGTAGATGCGCATATATATTACGCTCAAACTCTTCTTATCTTTACAGAAAAAGGCACAGCGCTCAAGTAGGATTGTAGAAACCACAGAAAGGTTTATTCAGGGAAACTGCACAGACGCGTTTCGGCGTGCTGCCTTCGTCAGTGTGTCAATTGCACCAAACAGTCAGCATGTTAATAAAGTTCAACTCAATCATGAACACAAACATAGGACTAACCCCTCAAACAACATCATGAGCGCCATATTGGAATGTGTTTCCAAAGCCATATTACATATATAAAAGACTCATATTGTCCACTGATGGACTACGTGTTCATGGTTGGAGGGTCTATTCATTGCATATGTCTAAAGATATCGACAGAGAATAAAGCCGTGCATCGGCTAATGTCCTATGTTAAGATTGTCCCATCATGATTATAATACATTTAAAACATACCGAGAATGATAGACCAGTTCATCAAATTCAACATATAAGCTGATCAAATTGCATGGGCAGTTGCAAAATACATTGATGATACATGTAATAAATTGATTCAATCAGTAAATACAATTTACTCATTTAAAAGATTTCATTCATGAGATCCAATTCGGATAACAGTAACCACATGGCTTATGTGATGTTTTCGCCAGCCTAATAACAACTTGATAAATAAATAAATAAATGAGTGCAAATCAGACCAAAGAAAAGACCAAAAACCCAAAAAACAAAAAATTATTATTCTGTAGCAAAATCCCCAAAACATGTCAAATGTGAACATTAATCATAAAACGCTCACCAGATGCAAAATAATGTATCAAAAATGTTTTTAATTAAGCACTGAAGAACACAAGCAAATTTCAATTTTTTAATCACACTAATAAACTTACATGTTTGTAAGTGAAGTAAACTACACTAACCACAATGCATCACAATCAAAACAGGAAGCAAAAGGGTACCATTAGAAACTAAAGATGTCTGTTTCAATGCTGCAGTATCCCGTGATCAAGCCTTCAGGAAAGGTGAAACACGTTGGGTAAGGCAACATTTTGAAATGTAGCCGCCTGAAAAGATGCACCACCTTGGATCAGAGCGCCGGCGTCGACTTAGAGGTCTACATTGTGGCAATATATATATCATGTGATCAAGGCAGGGATCTGCCTAAGCGCGTCATGAGGATTTTGGTGGCGTTTTAAGATAATAAATCCAATAGCACCAAGTTGGGTCTGCCTAGTCTTTTGTGTGAATCCTTTTGGAAGTTGCAGATGGAGCGAGCAATAAATGTATATATATATATATATATATATATATATATATATATATATATATATATATATATATATATATATATATATATATATATATATATATATATATTTATATGTATATATATATATATCTGCTGGATATCTGTTGGATATATATATATATATATATATTCACTGAAAAAACCATAGGTTTCACACCAGTTATAGTTAGGAATTAGCATTTAAAAACCTATTAAATTCACTGAAAAAACCATAGGTTTCACACCAGTTATAGTTAGCTGGAAATTTTACTGATATAAAACCATTGAAATTCCCACGTTATAGTTAGTCGGACTCACTATAACTTGCGCGTGCAATGCACTGCTGATGACGTCACATATTACATCACTCATGACATGGTCAGTGACATCACTCATGACATCACTGATGACACCATCCAGTGAATATGTGTCTTTCTGAAAAATAAATATTAGTGAGTTATGTTTAAATATTTAAATACATATATTAGTGTTTCACTTTGTGTATAAGTGGCTACATGTGTTGATAAGTAGCTACATGCGTATGTATATGGGTTATTTGATATTTTTATTAGTATTAGTATGAGTGTCTATATGGTTAGGTGGAGGTATTACTTAGCACATAGATGCATGAGTGACTGACTCTTTGTTTGTATGTGTTTTGAAGACAGCATATGTACAGGACTGTATGGGTGGATGAGTGTCTATATGTGTTTGTTAGTGAGTGAATGACTGTCTCACTAGTGTCTTTATCAGTAACTACATATGTTTTAATCTAGTATATATGAATATTGATGTATATAACTGAGTATATGTGAGAGTAAGAGATTGTAAGATTTCCTGTTTAAATAAGTATGTGTTTCTATAAGTGATTGTTTAAGAGAATAAATATGTGTAATTTTCAATAGAAGTAAGGTGGAAGTGTGTGTATAACTCTATTTTCAAATAAATGGTTGTTCAATAGTTTATTTGCACGTGTGAATATGTGTGTGAGTAACTTTTGGATGAATGTCGGTGTGTAACAGAATGTATAGGTGTATCTCTTCATATGATGAGTGAGTATATGTATGAGTGACTATATAGAACTGTTGGTGAATGAGTGGATGAGTATATAGATAGTGGAAGTACAGAATTGCTTGTTGTAACTGATATAGGTATGTCCATTTTTTAAAAATTTCAGTTTCTATTTTTGAATATGTGTCTCAAGGGTTACTTTACACTGAGAGGAGGTCTGTCACTATGTCACAAGGATGGTGTCATCAGTGATGTCATGAGTGATGTCACTGACCATGTCATGAGTGATGTAATATGTGACGTCATCAGCAGTGCATTGCACGCGCAAGTTATAGTGAGTCCGACTAACTATAACGTGGGAATTTCAATGGTTTTATATCAGTAAAATTTCCAGCTAACTATAACTGGTGTGAAACCTATGGTTTTTTCAGTGAATTTAATAGGTTTTTTAAATGCTAATTCCTAACTATAACTGGTGTGAAACCTATGGTTTTTTCAGTGAATTTCAAAGGTTTTTTAAATGCTAATTCCTAACTATAACTGGTGTGAAACCTATGGTTTTTTCAGTGAATTTCAAAGGTTTTTTAAATGCTAATTCCTAACTATAACTGGTGTGAAACCTATGGTTTTTTCAGTGTATTTCATAGGTTTTTTAAATGCTAATTCCTTTGTATATCGAGTTTCTAACCTTTTTTTTTTTTACAATTTGCTGTTTTTTTTAAGTATTCATTTTTTTTATAATTTTTTTTTTTTGCGCTCTGGGTGCGCGCACGGGGAAGCTTTCAGCTAAGCTCTCCTGTAAGCTTCTCCGTGCGCTCATCTGAAAGCGCACCCAGAGTGCAACTGTCGTTCGTGAAAAAAAAATATGAATGAAAAGTTAATAATAATGCAAAACATTTCGTACCATACAAATAAAATTTGTTTTTTTTAATATGGAAAATGATTATGCATTTCTATTAAAGATTGATGACGTCACTTCGGCGCGCAACGTACGTGCCCTCGGAAGCGCATACGTGCGCGGCGCCTAAACGCACGCAAAAGCGCCTACGGTCGCGCCACGTGTGCGCCCCGGAAGCGCCTACGATCGCGCTGCGTAAACGCACCCGGAAGTGCACCCGAGCGCGCATCGTAAGCGCGTCAGGTCATGTGACCCTAAAATAACACTTTTCATTGGTTGCTAACAGTTTTTTGTTACAATGAATGAAATCCCCACCCATTTCCTTCACTTCTTCTTTCACTTTTGTGACTGAAAGACCTGCCTTTTTTGCTGCTCCATATTCCTGGATTCATCATGGCTGCCAGATCATCCAGCAGTGAAGATGACTTCATTGATGAAGAGCCACCTACCCCAAAGAAGAAGGGACATTTCATCTGGAAATTCTTTAAATTTCCAGCAGACCAGAAAAAGGTGAATGCACCAAAAGTAGAGTGCAGGATCTGCAAAAAGGTCCTGTCACGGGGTAACCCCCAAAAAAAGTACTCTTTTGGGAACTTTACGATGATCAGACATGTGGAGACCAGGCACCCCCAGAATTTTGCCCGGGAAAGTGTCAGGGCTCTGGCACAGGAGGTTCCTAGAGATGGGGCCTCTACATCTACAGGAGGAGCAACTTCTTCCGGAAGAGATCAATCTCAGGGGCAGGTGGCAAACATCCAACCTGCATTCAACCATGGGGTCGTCAGATGCAGATACTGCAATCAACTCCTCACCTATGGGGAGCAAAGTGTCCTGCTCATGGTTCGGGCATTAGAGAACCATCACTGCCCTTCCCACCCCTAATTTTTTTCTTTTCTTTTTGCTCCTGTTGAGCAGTTTCTATTCCCTGTTTTTGTTCCTCTTCAGTTAAAAGAAGAAAACCAAAAGTTCTTTTCAGAACTACCTCCAATTCTCATCAAAGAGCTATAATCTTAAAAAATGAAGAGTAAGTGAAATATAGTGCATTGATAATTGAAAGGAGAATGAGTAAGAAAGAACAGAAAGGTATGAGAGGTGAAAGGAAGTGAAGTAGGAGGACTGAAAGAAGGTGAGTGTTAGAAAAGAAATTTATGACACAGTGAATAAACTGGAGGCCTCATTTCTGAAAAGTGACGCATCGCTACGTGAAAATAGCGATGCGTCACTTATCTGGACGCACTCCTTATGACATTCCACATATGTCATATTTAATATATGACTAATCAATTCGCAAGGAGTTACAGATATGTCAGTATTTCTGACATATCTCTAAACACAAAAGTAACGCATTGCAGGAGTGCGTCACAAAAGTGACGCAACTCCAGTAATGTGTCCTTTCACATGGAAAAAGCACCATGTGAAAGGTTTGCTGTGAAGCAGGCGCAAGATTTTGGCGCAACTGCATCCTAAAAGTGACGCACTGCGTCATTATTACCAAGCTTTTTGCAAGGAACACCCCCTCTGCATGCATTATACCTGACACTATTTTTTAAAAAGTGACGCATGTAGGTACATGGGTCACTTTTTAAAACTCTGCGCCATATTGTATCTGCATCAGGTATAATGTATGCAGAGGGGGCAATCCCTCGCAAAAAGCTTGGTAATAACAACGTACTGATATCTATGAGATTTCCCTGCGTCACTTTTAGGATGCTATTGCGTCAAAATTTTGCGCCGGCCTCGCATCACTTTTATGTTTACACATATGTCAGAAATACTGACGTATCTGTAACTCCTTGCAATATGATTCGTCATACATTAAATATGACACATCTGGAATGTCATAAGGACTGTGTACAGAAAAGTGACGCATCACACCAGCAGTGTAATAAAATGTGCCTCGTTGCACTATATTTAAAGGATGCAACAGCATCCTAAAAGTGACGCAGTGAAATCTCAAACATTTCACTGCGTCGCTATTACAAAGCTTTTTGTGGGGGAACACCCCCTCTGCATGCATTATACCTCACGCAGATATAATGTGGCGCTTGATTTTAAAAAGTGACCCATCTACCTAGATACCTCACTTTTTAAATATAACGCAACGCAACACATTTTTTTACACTACTGGTGCAATGCGTCACTTTTCTGTGCGCACTCCTTATGACATTCCAAGTAACGCATTGCTGGAGTGCGTCACAAAAGTGACGCAACTCCAGTAATGTGTCCTTTCACATGGAAAAAGCACCATGTGAAAGGTTTGCTGTGAAGCAGGCGCAAGATTTTGGCGCAACTGCATCCTAAAAGTGACGCACTGCGTCATTATTACCAAGCTTTTTGCAAGGAACACCCCCTCTGCATGCATTATACCTGACACTATTTTTAAAAAAGTGACGCATGTAGGTACATGGGTCACTTTTTAAAACTCTGCGCCATATTGTATCTGCATCAGGTATAATGTATGCAGAGGGGGCAATCCCTCGCAAAAAGCTTGGTAATAACAACGTACTGAAATCTATGAGATTTCCCTGCGTCACTTTTAGGATGCTATTGCGTCAAAATTTTGCGCCGGCCTTTCACTGCGTCGCTATTACAAAGCTTTTTGCGGGAGAACACACCCTCTGCATACATTATACCTGACGCTATTTTTAAAAAGTGACGCATCTAGGTACATGGGTCACTTTTTAAAACTCTGCGCCATATTGTATCTGCAACATGATTCGTCATACATTAAATATGACACATCTGGAACGTCATAAGGAGTGCGCACAGAAAAGTGACGCATAACACCAGCAGTGTAATAAAATGTACCTCGTTGCACTATATTTAAAAAGTGACGCATCTAGATAGATGCGTCACTTTTTAAATATTGCATAACAATGCGCATTTTTTTACACCGCTGGTGCGTCACAAAAATTGACGCACAGGAAGCGCAAAACTAACAGCGCAAGGCCTTCATAAATATAGTCCTGGATTTAGGGGGTCAGAGGGGGTCTACTCTTCCCCCTTATGATCCAATCAGCTTCCTGCGCGCATCACACCAGCAGTGTAATAAAATGTGCCTCGTTGCACTATATTTAAAGGATGCAACAGCATCCTAAAAGTGACGCAGTGAAATCTCAAACATTTCACTGCGTCGCTATTACAAAGCTTTTTGTGGGGGAACACCCCCTCTGCATGCATTATACCTCACGCAGATATAATGTGGCGCTTGATTTTAAAAAGTGACCCATCTACCTAGATACCTCACTTTTTAAATATAACGCAACGCAACACATTTTTTTACACTACTGGTGCAATGCGTCACTTTTCTGTGCGCACTCCTTATGACATTCCAAGTAACGCATTGCTGGAGTGCGTCACAAAAGTGACGCAACTCCAGTAATGTGTCCTTTCACATGGAAAAAGCACCATGTGAAAGGTTTGCTGTGAAGCAGGCGCAAGATTTTGGCGCAACTGCATCCTAAAAGTGACGCACTGCGTCATTATTACCAAGCTTTTTGAAAGGAACACCCCCTCTGCATGCATTATACCTGACACTATTTTTAAAAAAGTGACGCATGTAGGTACATGGGTCACTTTTTAAAACTCTGCGCCATATTGTATCTGCATCAGGTATAATGTATGCAGAGGGGGCAATCCCTCGCAAAAAGCTTGGTAATAACAACGTACTGAAATCTATGAGATTTCCCTGCGTCACTTTTAGGATGCTATTGCGTCAAAATTTTGCGCCGGCCTTTCACTGCGTCGCTATTACAAAGCTTTTTGCAGGAGAACACCCCCTCTGCATACATTATACCTGACGCTATTTTTAAAAAGTGACGCATCTAGGTACATGGGTCACTTTTTAAAACTCTGCGCCATATTGTATCTGCAACATGATTCGTCATACATTAAATATGACACATCTGGAACGTCATAAGGAGTGCGCACAGAAAAGTGACGCATAACACCAGCAGTGTAATAAAATGTACCTCGTTGCACTATATTTAAAAAGTGACGCATCTAGATAGATGCGTCACTTTTTAAATATTGCATAACAATGCGCATTTTTTTACACCGCTGGTGCGTCACAAAAATTGACGCACAGGAAGCGCAAAACTAACAGCGCAAGGCCTTCATAAATATAGTCCTGGATTTAGGGGGTCAGAGGGGGTCTACTCTTCCCCCTTATGATCCAATCAGCTTCCTGCGCGCAAGTCGCGTGTCGCGCCTGGAGCGCACTCCCGTGCGCGCACGGGAGCGCGGCTATCCCCGCGCAAAACGAAAAAAAAATTTTAATGCCCTGCAGGACCCTATTTTAGTCCCTACATCAAACCTAGGGGGTCAGAGGGGGTCTACTCTTCCCCCTTATGGTCATTTGCCCCTTTTTTTTTCAAACTCCTTGTGTCTCGATTTTACCGAGACACAAGATGGCGGCCGCTCCGCACTGTTTAGAATGTTTACAGACAACTGAGATCCAATCAGCTTCCTGCGCGCAAGTCGCGTGTCGCGCCTGGAGCGCACTCCCGTGCGCGCACGGGAGCGCGGCTATAGATATATATATTTTTTTGAACCTAAATTACTCAAAATCCACTGGAGCACATATCTTGAGACATAGCAAAGGCACATCGGGCTACCAGTCCCTACAATTTTGCCAAGTTTGGTGGAAATCCATTCAGCCGTTCGGGCTAAAAGTGAAATCGACCGCCCTATGGAAATTAACATGGGGAAAACGCGTTTTGGGACCCCCCTTTTATCTCGGCCCCCGCTTGACGAATCCCCCCCAAACTTTCAGGGAAGGACCGGACCGCCATGAGACCATTTTCCTGAAAATTTCAGGCAGATTCGTCAACCGGCGCCAAAGTTATTCAAAATAGAATGTTGAGATTTAACATTGAAAATTATCCTAACTATAACTACCTACTGGCGACCGCCAGTAGGTAATATATATATATATATATATATATATATAAATATGTATATATATATATATATATATATATATATATATATATATATATATATATATATATATATATATATATATATATATATATATATATATATATATATATATATATATATATGTATATCCAATGGAAACTTCCCACAGCTTCTCATGCACACCAGCCGGTAGCGTTTCAAAGACGGGAAACGGACACCAGAGTTTCGTGGTGAAGCTTTTATTTGGTTACAGCTTCAGGTCAGACGCGTTTCGAATAACGATGTATTCTTGTTCACTTAGCGAAACGCCGTCCGCTTTCTATATTTATACTCTGTTTTTCATGTGATGCTTACACTCCCATCATGTGATCAGTAGACATAGAAGAAACATTTAAAGGCGTGAATGCTGTATTGTTATAACTCCGCTGATGAAATACCGGTTAGCACATATATATTCTGTATGAGCACATTAAATAAAATTCATGCACATGCGATATTACACTGGCTTGTATATGCTTAAATGCATGTTGTGATAGCGCAAGTGAGTACTGAACTCTTAACATTGATGTAAAAACATAGGTAACGTTCATGTTTTTTGCTGTTGTATACCCATGACCACACCCGTGAGCAAGGCCGGGTGTGGCCGAAACGCGTTGGTGGGGTGAAGTCTTGAAATAAATAAGGCTTAAAAAGATATCTTGATTGTGCCGCCTCTTTTGTTTGAAAAAAAAAAATATATATATATATATATATCACACAGCAAATGTCCCAGGCGGGGGGAGCAAACAATAGCTGCCGCTGGCGGCGAGGAATGGGACAACCTCGCTTTATTTTTAAAGCAAAAAGATCCTCAATGAAGAAGACGCCGCGCACCACTTTCAAGATCGTTTTAGTGCTTTATTTCGTTGGTTTTCTCCCACCCTACGCGTTTCAGACTTTCCCAGTCCTTGGTCACGGTATACAAACAATAGTCCCTTGTTTGTTTTGCAATTTTATACACATACACCCAATTAGCCTGTTACGATGCATTATGGGTGATGTAGGCAGTTGCAGTTATTGTTTCATTTATCATCAATTTTCAAAATAATTCGAGTCTGTTGGAATTTCTAATGATGTTTAACGGGTTAGTACCGTTTACATTGCCATCAATACTATCTTAATTCATACATTTATGAAATTAAATACATTAATGATAATAAGCTGATGCTTTATATATTATCACATGTTATATATATATACAGAATAAATAGCAATACAAAGTCATATATATATAAATAAATAAATAAATAGATAAATAAAATCCATTTAAATAAATACCTAATCATTATAAAATCATGAACGTTGAAATGTGCATTAGTTACAGTACTTGTAAGATAACAGTCTTGCGGATTAAATTACTAGAGTTTGAAGTTCGTTGGATCCTTATCAATATTGTAAGGTTCCAACTATAAGTGCAAAAATTAGCAATGTGCAAATCGGTTTGTCTGACAAAGTGACAGCTGCCTAATACGTTTCAAAAAATAGTACAATCAATCTGTGCAAAGGTAAACTTAAAGGGGACATTACAGGGGTATGTTAAAAGATATATACATAAAAAATATAATGTATATTTTTAAAAAGCTAAAAATAGATATTTTGCGGGTCGCGGGAAACATTGGAATTTCCAGAGTTAAATTGTAGTACATAAGTAGATGTTATAGATATAAATAAATAAATAAAGTTACAGTCAGGTAGAGGCTACTGATTTAAAGAAAGTTATGTAGATCCTCCGTATTTTTAAGTCCTTTCGGGTGTTTGCTGTCTAATACAAGGATGTATTTGGACTCCAATTGCCTTAATGTTTTTTCACGGTTTCCTCCCCGAGGGAATTCAGGGACGGCGGCAATTACAAAATACTCCAAGTGTTTGAGATCATTGTTATGGACAGCTTTGAAATGTCTCGCCACTGGGTATGCCGTATCATTGTTGACTATAGCTGTATGTGTTGGAGTATCCTGACATGCACCTGTAGCCTTGTGCTGCCCACATATCTAAGGCTACAAGTGCATGTCAGGACGTACACGGCATACTCAGTTTTGCAGTTAAAACACCCTTGTATTTTGTGCTCATGTGGACTGAAGGGGGTTTTATATTTGGTAGTTGTAATACCAAATTTACAGGCCCTGCAAGATGAACATTTGTAGAAACCCTCCCTTGGTTTTAGCCAGGTATTTTTACTGGTTTTGATGGTTTCCCGGTTACTACGTACTATCTGTGATCTAATTGAGGTGCCTCTACGGTATGTAATAGTGGGGATATTTGGCACCTCGGGGGCCATCACCGCATCTGTCAAAACAATTGGCCAGTTTTGGTTAATGATTGATCATATTTGACGATGTTGGTTATTGAAGGTGAGGATTAATCTAGGTACATTGTTCTCCTCCTCATCCCCTTCAGTCTCATTTTCATAATTGCTGTTGGTTATTGGGGGGTCTAACAAAGATTCTCTGGGTCTGGTTCTAGCCTTATTAAGAGCTTTATTGAGGGTAGATGTGGTGTATCCTCTCCTACGGAATCTTTCTATTGCCTCCCTCATGCAGATTTCTTGTTGTTCAACAGTACTGCATATGCGTTTGATTCTTAGGAGCTCTCCGTAGGGGATGCTTTCTATTAAGTGCTTCGGGTGGGCACTAGTCGCGTGCAGCGTGGAATTGCCTGCTGTCGCTTTTCTGTAGAGGGTGGTTTTAATCGCTTAATTTTCCACATATACTTTTACATCTAAGAACTCTACCTCCTTATCACTGATGTGTGAAGTGAATTTGATATTAGCCTGGTTGACATTGAGATCAGAAATAAAATCATTGGCACTGTCGTCACTGCCCTGCCATATGATAAAAACATCATCAATAAATCTCAGCCATAACCTGACATGCATATTATATTGTTCTTGATGTTTAATCTTCAGGGTCTGCTCCTCCCACCAGCCAACCATCAAACAGGCATAGCTGGGGGAGAATATATATATATATATATATATATATGACATGAACCTTCCTATCCAAGAAGGAAGTGGCCACACAGGGAAATTCATCAGGAAACACTTTATTGGACCATTAGCTGGGCATGATGCATTTCGGCTGTAGTTAGCCTTCCTCAGATACCGTTGATGTCCGGATGTTATCACACCCACGTTTTAAAATAGTCCCACTTTGCTCATATTGGTGCAAGCACTATTAGCCCCTGGTCACATGATCGCCCATCAGCTGTAGCCAGGTGGTGACTACAACTCCCAGAGTTCACCTTATGTAGTATTCTCTGTGTTGTGCCTCTTAGGCACCTGTAGGTAGAACTTTGTTTCATTGTAAGTTCCATGCTCTATACTAGAATGTTAGATGTCTGGCAGTTCATTGCTGTTTCTGCCTCTTGTCGCTGTGTTTCTCCTGAGCAGAATAAACTCTAACTGAAGTATCAAGCCTTGCATCCATTGAGTTTTACTACAAAATTGTTGGCGACGATGCTCAGGAGAAAGTAAAAGAACCTGCCTTACCTCGACTTTCCTCTAGTTCCAGTGTCTAAATAAAAGCTTCGTGGGAATGCGAACAACGGCCGTTTTCAGGACTGCAATCATCTGACAGACGTTAGAAACAAAAAGATAAGTTTTCCGCTTTGTTCCCTGCGCGCTTGTGGCATTTTCTTTGATTAAAAAAAGGCTTTAGCGTTTATTGTGGAAAATAACGTCATCAGCGCGTGTGTCATCAGCGCGTGTCTGCCGATGGAAAAGTAACTGCGCGCAGAAGATCTTGACGTAACTGACGCATGCGTTTGCCATTTTGTTTACGTTACCTTGGCAACACAGCAAGCGCGTGTCTGCGGTTGGCAAGTAACTTTCTACTTAAGACCCTGACGCGTGGTTGGCAACGCGCTGCACGTTACTGACGCGGTTGACTGCCATTTGTTTGTGTTACCTTAGTAACACAGTCAATCTTACCGCATACCGTCAATCCTGTTTAGATATACGGCGTATCCTGCCTACGTTCTCAAAGCACAGCATTTACATTGTGGAACAAATAAAACGTAGTCCAAGCTATTTACAACGAACACTGTTCAGTTTTCCCTCATTTTTAATTAAAACAAACTTCATTGTTGTTTCTCTATTTTCCACGCTGGTGCTATCTAAAGGAAAACAAAATAGACACTGTAAATTCAATAAAAGAGGTGTGTTTTGAACAAAATCTCAAATCTCTTGTAGTCAGCGACAAGGCAAGTCAATGAAGCTTTCTAACTAACTGTTGCTTCTTAAAAAAAAAGACTTTTCGCTCAGCATGCAGTCAGTTTCACCACCTCCTCCATTTCTTGAGGCCCCAGGAAATCCACCCATAGTCTGGAAAAAATGGTTCGATGCATTCGAGACTTATTTAGGTGCAATAGGCGCTTCAAGATATCGCGCAGAGAGAAAAAAAAATTTATTATTGCATTCCTTAGGTTTTGAAGGGAGAGAGATCTACAAACATTTACCCCCTTTGACTAGAAACAACGCTGAAGAAGATGTAGATGAATACACCGAAACCAGAATGAGACTGGAATTGAGATTTGATGTTAAGCCTAGTCTTGTTGTAATTAGACACAAATTCTTCAAAAGAGAACAACTACCTGGGGAGGATGTTGAGACGTATGTCTCTAGTTTAAGGCAGCTGAGTGCAGAGTGCAAATTTGAAGGTTTTAGAGAACAATTGATTAGAGATCAATATGTTTGTAAATGTTCTGACAAGTCTATTCAACAAAAATTACTCACGTTGGGCAACCCAACGCTTGAAGAGACTATTCGCATGGCCAAGAGTATAGAGTTGTTTAAAAAGGAAGTGAAGGAACTTGAGAAGAAATGTGAAGAAGCAATTTCCATAGTTAGAACTAAGGAGAACAAGGATAATAAAGTGACTTTTGGTCAACAACGTTTTGAGAAAAACAATTTTTCTAATTTACAACGTTTTGAGAGAAATGCTTTTTCTAGGTCTGACATGTGTTATAGGTGTGGTAATCCTTCACATAACAAAAACAACAAGTTTTGTCCTGCAAGAAACTCTACATGTCGGAACTGTGGAAAATTTGGTCATTTTGCAAAAATGTGTCAAGTAACGAAACAAGGGAACTCAACTTCAACCTATAAATCTCAAGGACAGAGCAATGTCAATGTAGTTGGAAATGACACCGAATTTTATGAGAGCACCGGAAGGGACTCTGGTTCTATCAACAGTATCCAAGACGATCTTAGGGACATGGTTGTGGTCGTAAGAGATGATGGTGTCATCACTGGGGACCCTTCAGAATGTGTTGACCCTTATGAAGATTTCGGAGTTGGTGACAAAGTTGTTTCTTTATTAGTAGACTCTGGTGCTAAAGTAACAATGATCACCCAAGAACTGTTTGATGAAACTTGGCCTGAAAGGAAGCTCCAGCCACCGGATAGAGCTCCTGTTTCTTATGAGGGACGCAGGATAGCTCTTCTTGTTTTTTTTGAGGATATCATTCAGTTCAGGGGAAGGAAAATTTTTGGAAAAATATATGTTTCCATAAAAGGGTTGAACATTTTGGGGTGGTTTCACCAGGGGTTGTTTAAGATGACCCTTAGACCCGGTACTAAAGAACAGATTAGTATTGATGAATCATGTGACTATAATGAAAAGTTAGCAGTTGTAGAGTCTAATGAATACGTTGAGAAGCTTATTCTCAAGTTTCCCACTGTTTTTGGGAACAGCCTTGGAATGATTAAAGGTTTTAACCACGAGATAAGAGTGAAAGATGGGGCTATCCCTGTTAAGCATAAGGTCAGGAGTGTTCCTTTCAGCGTAAGGGATGGTTTGGAAAAGGAGTTGAAAGGGGTCATAGAACCTATAGAGTCGTCCTTGTGGTTGTCTCCTCTTGTTGTCGCCAGGAAAATGAATGGTGATTTGCGCGTCTGTGTGGACTTGCACAGTCTCAATAAAAACATCTGGATTGACTCACACCCCTTGCCAAAGATTACGGATTTGTTGTCTCTTACTAGAGGTGCAAGGTGGTTCACTAAGTTGGATTTAGCTTCCGCTTACCACCAGGTGGTTTTGAGTCAATCCTCTAGACATTTGACTGTATTTGTCTCTCCTTTTGGGAGTTTTCAATACTGCAGGATGCCGTTCGGCCTCGCGTCGGCGGCAGCAGTTTTCCAGAGGCTAATGAGTCAAATGTTTAAGGATACTCCTGGGGTAATTGTCTTCCAGGATGATGTTTTGATTTTTGGCGAAAACAAAGAGGATCATGATTTTTCTTTGAATCAAGTTTTAGACATCATGCAGGATAAAGGTGTTGTACTCAAGAGTGAGAAATGTGTTTTCCTAAAGGAAAAAATGGAATTTCTAGGACATGTGGTCTCACATGATGGGGTGGAACCACGACCTGGTTTGGTGACAGCTATTGTAGATGCTTCTCCTCCTGTCGATAAATCTGGTTTGAAGTCTTTCATTGGGCTCAGTGAATTGTACTCCAGATTTATCAAAGATTATGCATCTAAAGTTCATCCTCTCACCAACATGCTTAAGAAGAATGTACCTTTTATTTGGGATAAGAACTGTCAGGAAGTTTTCCAATGGATTAAATTACAGTTGGTAGGTGATAGTGTGCTCAAACCTTTTGATCCTAATAAAGAATGTGTTGTGACTGTGGACGCGAGTGGGTTTGGCCTTGGGGCTGTGCTCACTCAGAAGAATGGCCAAACTGACAATACCATTGCTTATGCTTCGAGAGTGTTGCGTGGTGCTGAGGTGAATTTCTCTGTTATTGAGAAAGAGCTTTTGGCTTGCTGGTGGGCGGTCAGGAAGTTCAACCCTTTTCTTTGGGGTAGTCACTTTGTGATCCGTACGGACCATAACCCCTTAGTCTCAATTTAGTCTGGGGAGAAGATTAAAGAGCATACTCCTAGGATTGCCAGGTTGTCTACAAAGTTACTACAGTATGACTTTGACATCGTTTATCTGCCTGGTTCGAAAAATGTCAGGGCAGATTATTTCTCACGTTTTCCTATAACAGGGAATGATTGTGATTTTGAAAAGGAAGATGACCTAGAGGATTGTTTTGTTGCTGCCTTGGATCTTGAAGGTATGTGTGCTATTAATGAGGTTGAGTGGAAAGAGGAGTTGTTAAAGGATGAAGTTCTTGTTCAAGTTGTTAATTACGTGAAATCTGGTTGGCCTAAAGAAAAGAATGTCTCTGGACATTTCCAAACTTTTGTTAAGGTTGCTGAAGAGCTCACTGTGGAAGATGGTATTCTTTTACGTTGTGGAAGGCTCATTCCTCCTGTGAGTTTGAGGAAACGTCTTGTTGATGGTGCACATGAAGGGCATTTAGGGAAAACTTTCACGAAGCATAGGTTGAGGGATGTGTTTTGGTGGCCGCAAATGGATGTTTGTGTTGATACCTTGCTTGATAATTGTGTCATTTGCAAGTCTTCTGACAAAAGTCACAAGGTAAGGACCCCCCCCTTGGAACCTATTGAACCTCCGGAGAGGGCGTGGGAGAGGATTGGTGTTGATTTAGTTGGTCCTTTCTATCTTCTACCTCCTTCTTCTTGTTTTGCTATTGTTGCCATTGATTATTACTCCAAATGGCCGGAGATACGTTTTATCAGCGAGCCTTCATCTTCAAACATCATTTTATTTTTGAAAGATATTTTCTTGAGAGAGGGTTTTCCTTCAGTTGTCATGACTGACAATGGTGTACAGTTCGTCAGTTCAGAGTTTGAATGTTTTCTTAAACAGGGTGGTGTTACTCATAAGAAGGGTTCTTTCTATCACCCACAGGCCAATGGCCTTGTTGAAAGGATGAATCGTGTGCTTAATAACTGTGTGCAGTGGGCCATTGCCAGCAAGTGTGTTGTTGAGAATGCTGTGCGTTCCATGTTATGGTTTTACCGTACTACTGCGCATTCTACTACTGGAGTTTCTCCTTTTGAACTTTTAAGGGGAAGGAAACCTTCTACGAAAATCTGTCCAGGTTGGATGTCTAAATGGGTGAAGATGAATGTGATGGATGGCATGGATGGTTTTGTGAGGGACAATGTTACTGCAGCTCAGAAAAGACAAAAAAATTATTTTGATGAGAGGAAAAAATCTGTTCCTCATGATATTTGTGTTGGTGATGTTGTTCGCATCAACAATCCTGTTCATGTCACCAAGGGAAGGAGCAAATTTTCTGAGCCTTTAGTGGTTGATAAGGTTTGCGGAAATGCAGTGCGTGTGAATAACAAGAATTGGAGGAATGTTTGTAAAGTTGTTAAGGTCGGTAGAAATTATATTTTCTCTAATAACCCTTCGTCTAGTTCAGGTTCTGATACTAATGGCAGTAGTTCTAGTTCTGTTTCCAATAACGGGAATGGTAGTAATAATGATGTAACTTTTGTGCCAGAGCTTCGCAGGAGTCTTAGAGTCCGTAGGATTCCTGCCAGGTTCAGGTAACTCTTTTGTTTTCTGCAAACTCTATACCGTATACTTTTTCTTTCCCTGGTTCTTTCTTTTCTCACCCGTCCTGCTTTTGTTCTTTTCTTTCTCACCTATGTTTCTTTCTTTTCTTTTCTTTTCTTTTCTCCTTTGCCATTTTCGTTCTATCTTTCATTTTATAGAAAAGAGGATAATGTAGTATTCTCTGTGTTGTGCCTCTTAGGCACCTGTAGGTAGAACTTTGTTTCATTGTAAGTTCCATGCTCTATACTAGAATGTTAGATGTCTGGCAGTTCATTGCTGTTTCTGCCTCTTGTCGCTGTGTTTCTCCTGAGCAGAATAAACTCTAACTGAAGTATCAAGCCTTGCATCCATTGAGTTTTACTACACCTTACTTGGGAGGATATTGCGCAGGTAACCTTTGTTGGAAATAATCATTGCAGTGAACGTGTGCTGTGAGGGACTGAACGCGTTGTGTCCTGATGGCAGGAGTCCGGTCAGGTAAGTGTCCTCAGTGCTCCCACATACTTTCCAGCCCCTTTGAGCAAGATTCCGTAGGGCCGTGAGCTGGAAATCGGTGAGCCCAACTCTTCGTGCAATGACGAACTGCACAAGGCAGCAGCCCTTACTTCGCTTACTCGCTGAGGCGGGCCGGAGCTGTGCCAATACCTTGACAAACAGAGAACCAGCTGCAGAAGCAGACACCAGTAAAGCTATATATATATACGTTGGGTACTTCGGAGCTGGAATATTTACGCGGCGGCCCATGCCGCGGAAGGAGCACCACCCTGAAAGAATCGGGTGCCATGCGGTCTTGACTACGGGCCGAGAACATGGGACAGCAGCGTATGGATTCTGCACGCATTCCACACAGCGAGGCCCATCTGTGGGCTTGAAGTTACCAACTGAACATTAGCGCGATGTGAGGCACTACAAGTCCCATTAGTCCCATCTAGGACGTGCATCTAAGCAAGAAGGGATGTGGTGCCTCAAGCGCTCCTTCATAACTGCCAAAACCTCTGAAGAGAAGTGGGGACACTTTGAAACGCGTCAGGCATCCAGGGCAGTTTGAACAGTCAAAGGATATTTTTGTGCTGGAGGCGTGCTTACCATCAAGGCTCCTTGTGTGCAGCTGAGGTCCGGGTGCTCCTTTGTACGTTGGGTACTTCGGAGCTGGAATATTTACGCGGCGGCCCATGCCGCGGAAGGAGCACCACCCTGAAAGAATCGGGGGCCATGCGGTCTTGACTACGGGCCGAGAACATGGGACAGCAGCGTATGGATTCTGTACGCATTCCACACAGCGAGGCCCATCTGTGGGCTTGAAGTTACCAACTGAACATTAGCGCGACGTGAGGCACTACACGTCCTATAAGTCCCATCCAGGACGTGCATCTAAGCAAGAAGGGTTGTGGTGCCTCAAGCGCTCCTTCATAATTGCCAAAGCCTCTGAAGAGAAGTGGGGACACTTCGAAACGCGTCAGGCATCAGGCATCCAGGGCAGTTTGAACAGTCAAAGGATATTGTTGTGCTGGAGGCGTGCTTACCATTCAAGGCTCCTTGTGTGCAGCTGAGGTCCGGGTGCTCCTTTGTACGTTGGGTACTTCGGAGCTGGAATATGTATATATATATATATATATATATATATATATATATATATATATATATACATACACACACACAAATAATGAAACAGAGCAGAACAAAATACTGGCTAGGTGGCATGGAGCATGGAGGGGAGAACAGTAGACAAGTAGGGAAAAAACTGTGAGAAAATGTAAGAGACTTGTGGAAAGAGTAGGCAAATGGTGGGAAGAAGAGGGGCAGAACCAGTGAGAGAAGGTTAGCGGCAGGTTAAAGATGAGAGGTGAGTGGAGAAGACATGTTTATGTAAAGGCATGGAACTAGCAAGAGGCAGGAAGAGCCTGCTCATAGGGAAAGGGCAGTGGCATTGTTTCAAATGGGTCGGTACTCACAGGTACTGGGTACTGGCACTTCTTATTTTTATCACTATTAGTACCAGCACTTCTCCTCTAGTGCTGAGGAGAGTACCAATACTTATGAAAGGTAGTCTCACTCGCTGCTAGAGATGTTGAGCACTAGGCTGTCAGGGTTGGAACCTCTCTCTGACAGGCAAGGCGTTTCTGTAATCCTGATCTGAGCTGCTGCTGAACTGTTCAGCATGAGCTTGTGAACATGATGGCACTGTGGCCACCAACAGACGGTGTTTGACAGTGGAAGGCCCATTTAGGCCTTGTGCTGTTAATCACATGCACACTATCTTGTTAATTTGTGCAAACACAGGTATAGAGGCTGGACACTGACAGCGGCAACTAAGAGAGCCATGGGAGGTAGGGAGTTTAAAATAGCTTTAATTCCAGCTGAGACTTTGTGTGAGTGTTTGCTTATGTCTGTGTGCTTGCCAACTTCTGTGTGCCTGTTTTTGAGTGAGAGAAAAGTGAGAGAATCAGGACACTCTCAGGAGATTTTTATAGGGAATGTGTGGAATGCTTTTCTGTGCGTCTACTTGTTTCTGTGTGTTTAAGTGCGCACCCTTGAGAATAAATAGTATTGTGCCAAACAACAACGAATAACAGTGTTGCAATAAGAAGCAGCAAATATTACAAAACAAGGAACTGGTAACATAACATCCTGTTTGGCTTTCATTTTGTGTAATGAGTTAACCTGTTTTGTTTACATAAACGCATTTCTCATGTGTTTTGATATGTGCTGCAACTGGTACAGAAGTCATTGTGTATCATCATATTTTGCCCCTAGCCATACCCCTACTCCTGCCCACTTGTCACACCTCTAGCTCATTTTAATGAGTACCTGAACTTATTTTTCACCATTTCAAGCACAGGTTGCAGGTGTGCCTCCAGCAGCCTTTTAACCATTCACTGCTAGGATCCCTTGAATATCTATAAGTCAGCCCTGAAAGAGATCAGGTTGAAACCCTTGGTGGAATTTTTAGACACCATAGTGAAAACTCTATTATGAAGCATGCCTTCAGGATTTCCTAAAGGGTGAGAGATTCATAGTAAAAATCACTAATTTGCCGGTACCACCCATATGGACTGGACTCAACCCTTGTTTTGATTTATACTGGTGCGGATTCCTTCACTTTCATCATTGATGATTGGTCTGATCTGCTCCTGGATTTTGTGTGTGGTGTATTGACAAGCCATCTGTGAGGCTGTGGCTCCTCTTTCCAGATCTCATGTACCAGGTCCCTTAGCTTCACCTCGGTAAACTTAAATGTTCTCATGCCTCTTGCCTAGTACCCGCAGTAATCGTTCAGAGGACCGAAGTGTGTTATTTGTTATACCACAGGACCCACCTCATTTCAGAGAAAAAACAAAAAGGAGTAGATCACCGGTGTTTCTATGCTGATGAGACGTGGGAAATAATTTCCCTCGAAAAATGTAATGAATGTTACCCAGTAAAACCACCAGAAAAAACAGCACAGAATATAAGAACCCAGCAAAATTAAACACGTAAGGAGAAAAATGGAGCGTGTGAAATGGAGCAAGGAAGAAGGACTGAGATTTACAGACAGGAAAAGGTATTCGGGAAGAAGTTGGGATGATAATAATCCTTACTTGCAAAGCGCAAACATATCACCCCTTAAGGTTTCAAGACGGTGGGGGCAGTTGAGGAGATTAAATGAGCTATTGCCCAAAGTCACATGATGCTGAGCTGCCGCCATGGATCGAACCATGAGCCCCTCGCTCCAGAGTCTGCCACAGAGTCTGTGGAACTATGGTATTGGTAGATGTAGAGGTACCCGGGTATAGGCAGATGCACTGGAACTAAAATATAGGTAGGAGTAAAGGTCCTATCATGTGGACACAGGTAGAGGTATAGATGCATAGTTACAGTACAGGTATAGTTTAGAGCTCTGGGGCATAGGTAATGGTAAAAATACTAGGGCATAGATAGGGGTAGATGTGCCAATGTAATGTAGTGGTGCAAATACACCAGGGTATAGGTAGAGGTACTAAGTATTGGTGGATGTACTAGGGCAGAAGCACTGATAGGAGAATGAAATTAAAGCTAGCAATAGAGGTACCAGGGTATATCAGGGTTAGAGGACATCGGTAAAGAAAAGCGCATAGTTCAAAAGAAGTAGGTAGTTGACTGCAGAGATGGGAATGAATGTGGTGGCCCAACCCCACAAAGATAACAAATTGGTGGGCATGGAGGATGTGATCCTAGAAGAAAAAGTTGCAGGTATTCTTACAACATGAAAGGCCTTCAGCAGTTTGGATTCAACTTCCTTTCGGTCGACCCGTAGCACAGACCTTTGGCGTTTTGTTCATTAATTTCCAAATACTGGACATCATTTCAAATATCCTTAATCCCGATTGTCTTTAACGTTTGATCTTGTTTTTTTTTATTTCAACTGCTTACTCCAAATATGGGCATCCAATGAAGAACCAAAAGAGCATACCCTTGACAAATTTTCATAACCTCTGACTATCAAAATGAGTTTCTTTTGTATTAACTACATGCAACTGTATCTAATGGCAATGTCCTGGGTTTCACCATACGACCCCTATCTACAGCTGGAAAGATACTCAGAACCTTCCTTTCTGAAGTTAAATGTTCAATTTTGATCTATCATTTCACTTAAAATCATAAACCATGAACGTAGCTACATGAACCCCTAAACTGGTCCTAAAATCACTCACAGGCTAATGTTGCAAAACCCAACTTTAAGTCACACCTCCAAAGAAGTTTGAACATGATAGCAGTGAATGGTGTAATAACTCTGCTCCTCACTAACAGTAAGAAAGTTAAGGGGGAATTCAGATAAATTCTCAACGTGTCTGGGACCGCTCAGGAAAGAGTCCTCTGTGGCACTGGTAGCTCATTGGTATATGTGCAGCACAAACCTAGCCGGGGCTATTCAGAGCTGCATATACTAGTGGGGAGGGCATAGGGCATGATATAAGTAGGGCATGGAACAGTTTGAGCCCTTTTACTGTATGATTCTGGAGGGTGGTCAATTCATGTTGATGGGTCTGTGTCAGGAGGAGCGGGAGGTTTGTGATTAAGAATTGATGAGGAGACCCTTCAATAGGTGTGAGAGTCGGTTTTGAATTGCCAAAGTAGGGGTGGGACGGGTGTGTCACCTGATGTATAATGGGTTAGTCCATATTCCACATGTGTAGAGCATTAAGGATGAACTCATTTAGTTTTCCTTTGGCATTTCTTAATTTGTATGTCCCGGCTCTTTGCTTTACTTTGGCTGCTTGAATTGTTTAGATTGTCAGCAGAGTTTGTTGGAGCACCAATTGTGCTGTTTTTTGGGTATGGGGTGGATTTTGACTTCCATGTGTAAATGGAGCCAGTGCAGGTCCTTCATGGTGTGAGCAATATGGTTATGTTCTTAAATCATTTGAGGTAGACATCAGTATGTATGGTGACCTTTACTATAGGGGTGGGTGAAGTTTTTATTAGACCCACATAGTCAGGTACTGCTAGAAATCTAACAACTACCAGCCATCTAACAGTCTCTTGCTCTAGGATGTCCTGTAGACGGGATATTGTGAAAAAATGCACCACTGGAGCTTGCAGCCGTCCCACGGTCATGAGTTAAGAGATGCCAGAGGAGTTGTAGTGGAAACTGTGAGGTGTGGGCAGTAAAGGGACTAGGGTGCATGACAGGCAAAACATAAAAGATTGCAATACTGCACACTCAGTCCAGTTTGTTTCGTGCCTAAAAAGTAGTCTATGCAAATGAGCAGTGGTCCATTGCGTTATTGGTGTCTCTCCTTCATAAACGTTAATTGTCCCAGTGGCAATGGAATCCCCATTACAGCGTTCCATGTCCCGCTAAGCGGAGCACGACAGGTTTATCAGACTCCTGCCAATCCCCCTATTAGTGGATCTTAATCAAAGTAGCGATTTACGTATTGCTACTACACCAATTTTCGCCAAACTCCATGATGAGATAATACAATCCTGTAAGGGGGATTCCATTGCCACTAGGGCAATTAACATTTAGATGTGGACCATTGACCAGCATTAAGCATATCAATATATATAAAAGTGAAAATGAAGGCGAGACACCAATAACGCAATGGACCTCTGCTAATTTGCATAGACTACTTTTTAGGCTCGGAGTATCAAACCTGACGTGACCCCAATAATGTTGTGAACCTATATTCTTCTGCATAGCCTTGAAAAAGTCCAGGAGGACGAAACATGTGTTGGCTGTGCTGTTAATGGATACATATGTTCGATAATTTGCTTCTGAATTAAACAGAATTCAAGTACTGTTTATGATTGGACTGGATTTAATTATTGGAAGAGTGGAATTCAACAAAGAAAAAAGAAGACAGAAACAAACTGGACTGTGTGTGTTGTAGTGCCATCTCTTGTGTTTTGACATTAGATCTGCACTTTTTTTAAGCTCGGTTGGTTGGCACCAAAGGTGGCTGGGTGCTGGCACCACAACAGCGCCACCGGGTGAAAAAGATACCCACGGCTGTTTCTCATATCACTGCCGGTAGCTGAGATTAGATGTGCAGACATCAGGCTTAGCCACCATATGCTGTCTTGACCACTGCTAGGGGGCATGACAGGCCCTGGCCAGCTGGACACTCCTCAAGGCCAAGCTGAGGGAAACACCCACGAAACTGTGTAGTGGTGGTCTAAGGACTTAGCAAATGTTTATGCAACTACTTCAAATGTGCTAATATGGAGTCAACAATGCTGGTTAAAAGGTTGCCTCTGATTAGCAAGAAATGTGACAGGGTTTTGACTGCCATTCTTAGGTCTGATATGTGGAATAAGGGCTTTACTTTGCAAAGCAGTTGTAACTTTTACCATGCTGCCAGTGTTTTTATAGGATAAGAGTGATTCAAATAAGAGGTTGGTCGATAGGAAATCTGAGTGGTGTGGCTTACATAGCGACCTTAAGTCACCAGACTACTAGCCAAAGAGAATGGATACAGTACCATAATAACTGCAGCGTATTGTCAACACACAACCTCAACTGTCTGTATTGTGATGCTATAAGGAATAGGTGAAGTTTCAAGATTTTAGAGCCATTTCACATGCAGCCATTTTAATGTTGTGTTGAATTAGCCTGCCCAATTATTAAGGCTAAAAGGAGAAATAAATATTTATTTTCAAAAGAAGAGCTGCGGAATTACCACGTCTTAAAAGTATTTTGCATGAGGTAGTAGCGGCTGCCACAAACAAAGGGTGATTGGGCAGTTGGATTGATCATGGGGGGAGCACGCAGGGTGATGTTAGAAGAATATATCAAAATAAAAGAACCTACCTGAATCCCCCAGCCCCGTCCCAGCAGCCCCTGGGACAGACTCTAATCCCTGCGCTACTCTTTTGCTAGTAGAGCAGAGCAGGAATTGGCCTGAGTGGTTTAAAAAAAATGCTGCTCCGCTCAGGCCAGGGAGTCTGTGGTGGTTTCTCCAGCCTAGCTGTTCAATGCAGCCAGGCTGGAGAAACCCAAGTGTGCATGTGTGTTTTGGTCGGCCTGAGACAGCTGACCAAGCACATATGCGCACTTAGGGAGTTAAATATAGCACTAATCCTCCCATGCCCCTCCCCGCACAAGTTGACTCAGAGCTGGCAAATGAAAAATAAAAGAATGCTACAACATCGTTTTATTTTTCATTTGCTGGCTCTGAGCCAGGCAGTGAGGTAACAATCCTCCACCATTGCAGAGGAGCCGCCAACGCCATGAGGTAATGTTTTAATGAAAAAATGAATAAAAACATAACCTCACCAAACAGCGATGTTGAGTACCCTGAAATGCAACTTGAATAAGTGAAACTGAAGAATCTTGTGCAAAACCCTAAACTGATAATAATAGGAAATAGACATATGTAGGAAATAGGGAAATAGTCAAATAAGTTTTAAATCCCAGATTTTGTCCTTTATTACCCAATGTATGCCACTTTTAAATAACCATTTATTCCACGGGCAGTTCCTATGGGCTGGAGTCCTGAGAAGCTGGTTGAAAGTTCAGGGCCACTCCAGGTGGCTTTTTCACTTTCCCTTGCTCCCTAAGGTTAAGGAGGCAGGAAGAAGCTTCAAGAGATAGAGAGATGTGGAGACAGCGAGAAGTTAGAAGAAAGTGATCATAGAGTGATAAGCGAGAGAGAACAGAATGAGGAAGAGAGAATAGATATATAGAAAGAGAGAGGTTGTGCAAAGAGTCAAAGGATGCATGACTGGTTCCAACATTTTTGCCAGTGCTGCTTTTGGTTCCTCAATCTGGCCTTGCCAGGTGGCAAAGGTTTGGCCCCGTAGGTCCCTTCTGAGAACCACAAGCCATCACTTTCTGATTGACAGGCTATTCTTCAATGATATGAATGCCATTTATAAAAGGGACCTGCACAACGGAGGTGCTCCAGGTACTCTGCATAGACACTGGAGATTCTCTATGAATGAAGGATGCGACGCATGCACGGGCAGGCCTGTAAAGCCAAATGGACTGCCTGTAGATGGTCTGAAAATTACCCCAAACTACGTTGCCAAATGCACTTCGCCGCTTGCTGAACTCCGGGTAGCGCAGCAGAGGTTTTTGGTCAATGGAACTCTGTGAACTCCGCCCAGGCCTAGTCTGTAACTGTGCTATACTATGTCAAAAATAGTGACAAAGTTAACACCAACGTCAGCAAGGGCTCCTGTCCATAGATTATCTGAAGTAAAGATGAGGCTACGTTCTTTGAAGAGATTGCCTTGAAAGTGTATCTTGTAACCTTCAAAACAGTTGAAGGACTATCTATGAACTCAAATCTGAATTGTGATTATACTCGTTATGCTTTTGGCAGCACCTATACAGATGTAAACCAGAGTTCTTTAATCTGTGGGGCGCGCCCCCGTGGGGGGGCACGCCATCATCTGGAGGGGGGCGCGCGCCCCACTTTAAAATCTCACCGTCCCATGTCGCAGGTACATTTGCGATGTGCCATACCCATGTAATTTAAAGAAAAACATTGTCCTGCTGTCTTCAGCTCTCTCGGGGACTCTGACATTGTGATGGGGTCTGATCCAAACCTGCCTCTCAGACACTGAAGTCCAGGCAGTCACACAACACCCATTAAGGTCAAAGGGCTTCAGCCTACCCTCCCACCCCTCTTGTGTGTCAGCCCGGGATGAGACAGCTTCCCGGGAACACACATAGCCACACCGAGTACTTCACAGGTCTTTTAAAGACCATTTGCTTCTTAATGACGCCTTTGTTCTTTTTTCACGGCTTCTTGCATCGCCACTCTGCCTGTTGATGGGATAATCAGCCCCCCCCGAAAAGAAATTCGTAGCCCCCCCCCGCCGAAATTTGGCCCTAGTTGTGCCTCTGCCTGCAGGGCACATTGGCTGCCCTTGTGTTAAGACATGACAATAATTCCGCACAAAAACTGCAAATGTGCATACACACAGAGACTTTCTGTTTTCTATTTAAGTAAAAAGTAAAATGAGTTATTCTGTGCCTCACCTCTCCGGATCAAATGGCTGAGATATAGGTGCTTTATCTTAGTTTATTAGATAAGATAGAGTCAACACTTTAAATACAAGTTTCGCTAAGTTAGCCTTACAAGTCTACGCTGGGCCTCAACTCCATCTTGAATTTCTACACGTGACTGTGTTTTCAGTTCTCTCTCTCTGTACACATTTAAAGCTTGCACAAGTGAAATGCTTCGCAGCAGAATAATGTTCTTGGTGAACTCAGGTTTCCCCTTGAATGTAACAATTCAAGGTTCCTCCATTTAAACTGTCAGACAATCTGTGTCTAGTCATGAAATAAAACTGTCATTATTTTGTCTCTAGATTTGTACTGTCACTTATGACCACATTAAATTAAAAGTGCAATCAGAAATATTTAGGGGATGATGTTGGGATAGTGCTATGTACTTTTGCGTTTATTATGTATTACGATTGGTTGAGAATATGTAACATTTTACTCACCTTATATCGACTGTGTAATTTTCATTGTAAATATTCTATAAACAGGGGCTCATGTAAAAGGAAGTCATGAGTTGCTTGCCCAACTCTTAGGGGCAGAAGCTTGTCATACTGTGCCATGCTTTGGACTTAGAATAGTTTTGATTCCTTCAAGAGCTGATTCTGTTTAACTCTGTCAGTCCTCACAGCTGCATTTGATTGGACATAATGCTAATTTCCTCAGACAATATTATGATTTGCCTGAGCTGACCTAAATGTACTGCTGCTAACTGTATTTTTATGATTAACTAATAAACCTTCATTGTTTGAAGTTTGCTGCTACCTCAAGAAGGCATATTTCTTTAATGCTATTTGTTGGCATTTGATTATTTGACTATCATGTTCATTTAGGGCAGAGTTCTTCAATCTGTGGGACGTGCTCCCCTGGGGAGGGGGCGCCATCATCTGGAGCGGGGCGCGCGCTCCACCTTAAAATCTCACCGTCCCATGTCGCAAGTACATTTGCGACATGCCATACTCATGTAATTTAAAGAAAAACATTGTCCTGCTGTCTTCTTGGAGCCCCTGCATCTCCACTCTGCCTGTTGACGGAATAATCAGCCCCCCCCCCCCCGAAATTTTTTTATAGCCTCACCACCCCCTTCCCCCCCTCCCACCCCCCCCCCCCCAGAAATTTGGCCCTAGTTGTGCCTCTGCCTGCAGGGCACCTTGGCTGCCCTTTTGTTAAGATATGACAGCAATTCCGCACAAAAACTACACATGTGCATACACACAGAGAGTCTGCCTGTTTTCTGTTTAAGTAAAAAGTAAAATGAGTTATTCTGTGCCTCACCTCTCCCGATCAAATGGCTGAGATATAGAAATCTGTAAATACAGATCAGAGCCCAGTGGATGAAAACACTCAGGTGCTCACTAGATTTTTAACCTCTGCTCTACACCCTTGGATGCTCCTTGTGGTCACAGGCCCAATACATCTCAATATCACTAAACACCCTGAGTCTCCCTGAGATTTTGGTCTTTTTCACCCTAGCATCCTCACATTAGCCATCTCATCACTGAAATGAGTACTAGCCCTTAAATACCATCCCCCAGATGCATCAAGAACCCATTTTGCTATTCCTTAATAGCGAAAAATAACGAATAGCTAATAAGAAATAGCAAAATGCTATGCGTGAAGAAATCACTAAAAAATAGTGATTTCATAAAATTCCTTAATTGCGACTCGCAAATTCCGAGTCGCAATTAAGGAATACCTCCCCATTCATTCCTATGGGCCTAGAGGCCCATAGGAATGAATGGGAAGACATTCGCAAATTTGCGAATCGTAATTAGCGAATCGCAAATTGAGAATGAGATTTCAAGGGTGCAGGGATGTCCAAAGGACACCCTGTTGCACCCCTGAAATTGATTTGTGCACATATGTTGCGCACACACATGCCCTTAGGGCATGTGTGTGTGCGCAACATGAAACTTTGAAAAATGCACTTTAGTGCATTTTTCAAAGTTTTTGCAAATTACCATGAAGTTCAACTTCATGGTAATTTGCGAGCCCTATTAGCGAAATAGCTATTTTTTTTTACTTTAATGCATTGCATTTAAGGAATCTCATTTTGAGATTCCTTAAAAGCAAGTAATCGCCATTTTGCGATGTCTTAATTTGCGATTTTTGCATTTGGGATGATGCATCCCAAATGCAAAAATACTGGTCGCAAAGGGGCAGATTCTGAGAATCTGCCCCTTTGCGAGCAGATTTTACCTTGATGCATCTATGCCATAATGACTGAAGTCTGTGTATTCTTTTGCTAATTATCCACCGTCCGTTTTCAGAACTGTGACTGAAAAGGTACAGCTGTCCTTGTGCAGTTACATGATGAAAATTTACTTCTGTGTATTTTTCTGACTGCTGTGCCAGATCCAATCTTTATCTCAGAAATGTCTTTGATCCCATGGTCACACGTACGATTCCCTGTAGGCCGTTTAGTTGAGTAGCGAAGACGTGATGTCTCTTCCTGTATTGTCACTGGGGTCAAAGTTCTGGTGTTCTGGCTTTTGCCCTCCAAGCAAATCTAAGAGGTATGCCCAACAGCTGCGCAACATGCACACCCAAGTCATTTTAGCAGAGGGCAATGGTGACTGCCAACCCATCTTTTCAATGAGGTACTTAAAATTGTGTACAACCTTTCAATCACCAAATCACCTATGTCTGCTGGATGTTTGTTCTCCAGATGCAGGTAGTACAGCTGGTGGTCTGACAGGGCAAAAAATGATTGTAGCCCTCGTAGTAACTGCCCTTCATGGTCCCATTGGAAGCAGCAGAAGACACTATATGAAGGTAGCAGAGTAAGGCCTGGAAATGGAGTAGCCTGAGGCGAATAGACAGGCCTTCTGGCTGAGAGCGGGTCTACTACTAGTTGGTCACAGGCGTTGAGCACTTGGATGTATATAGATTCAGGCAGGAGTGAAGTGCAACCTTTATTTCAACGTGCATTATCCGTGGTAGTAATTAAGAAAGGCTGGTCAGTAAGGAGCTCCACTAGCGATATATTTAAGCCATTCAAGTAGTGGCATCTTGCTTTCTGCCATGAGATAAGACATCTCCTTTTTTGTGATAATCTAGCTTGAAGTTCACTCACACACAAAGTTAGTCTTCTTTCAATGGGAATGGTGATAAGCCTTGTTTGTTCAACAGCACTTCTATTTTTAGATAAAGCTAAAGAGTCAAGTCAAGTCAAGGATTCTTTATTCGATGATTAGAAATCACCATAAAAGCACATACATATATACAATGATTAAAAAGATTTCATTAAATCATTATCACTGCTGTATTATTTGTTCTTCCAGAGGAATGTGCATTTGGAGGCATAGCTTTTCAATAATGTTAGGGGCATGTGAGTCTGAGATTTCCTAACAAGCATCAAGGTGTACCCAATTAAAAAAGATAGGGCAAGATGGAGCTCCTGGACAGTGGTAACAGGCAGGGTTGGGAGCATGTTTTTTCAGTAATTTAGAAAAGTAGGCCCAGTCAGCATTGGAGCTCAGTGAGATAGCCTTGACTATGATGTCCACTGTAGTCCAGTTCCTCTTTACAGCAGTGTAGGGCAGAAAGGCCACGGAGAGCAAGCTAGCATAACACAAACTTAACATCAACAGACCAGGCTTAGGGTGAGCAGCGGCAGCAGAGTTTTTAGTAGCCCAGGCCCAGCAGCATAACACATGTGGAAAGATTGAGGAATCAGGGTAAGCAGGCTAGATAAAACCAACAATTTGTAGAAAAAGCTGCAGAATACCAAACAAGATGCAATAATAAGGCGCCTAAACCTCCAGGAAGGGAACGCTTGAACTTCCTGAACCATAAAACCGGTGTACTCCATGGTGATCTATATAGCAAGGAACCAATGATCTCACTTTCTTTCTCCTTTTTAATAAAATATATAGAAATGGTTTCAGAAATCTAACGATATAAACATTATGTGCAAGGATTAATGTGCTGAATGACATTGTAATTTGTTTTTTTTTCTACTGAGATGTACCATGCCCATTGTTAAGCTTCAAGCAGTAAAGTTTTGAGCTAATGTTTCTAAGTGGCTGTGGATGTAGTAGGTTCAATCAGTTATTTGCCAAATATGGCCTGGGATATGCAGATGGCGGTCGATTATGTAGTGTACCAGATTCCAGAAATTTCTGGCAGTTGGTGGGGGGGGGGGGGCAACATCTAAACGAATTCAGCTGGGGGGCTCAACCTAAAAAAGTTTGAAGACCTCTGATGTAAACGGTGTCATCAGAATCAATACTCTAGCATCATTAGGCCTTTTGAAGGACTCTGGAGGGCACCGTTTGGAAACCTAGCCTGTTTTAGGGTTCCCACTTTGCCGTTTTTTTGCAGCATGCCCAGTATTTTATTGTTCTGGCCCGTACAAAAATGAGGAGAATCACCGGAAACTGGTATTTTTCCTCTCTTCAGTACAAACTTAAAAAAGCAAACATATGAAGAAAGCACATAAAAATGTGTTCTAAAGCTGCCTTAATGATCCGTGACTGATTGTTAAATTAATTAAAAGACTGAAAAGCCATGTTAAAAAAAAAGAATCCTGTCCGGGCCTCTGCAGAATCTTAAAACACAAACGGCCGGCCGGTATTTTTCTTAGGGCAAATTGGCGATCGTCCTGAAGTTCAGATGGTTTTGCACCAGAGCTCAGAATAGACAAACGGAGGCAGTGGTTAATGACTGGTTGGGAAGGCCATTATCGAGATATTAGTCCAACAGAAAATGTCAGGCATTCTTATGGCCACCATAACCCCATGAACGACAAAAAATCATAATGCATTGGCCATATTAGCACCCTAAGGATCGGTGCTTGCGAAATGACAGGAATGTTCGAGAAGAAACGAGCCAAGCGTCGTAGGACGGCGCTCACACATAATAATATATTTTTGGCGACCCGGGTGCGTATTTGTTTGGGTCCCGGGCGTGGGCGCGCGAAAGGCAATGACTGTGATTTCTAAGGCGGCGGGGAAAAAAAATCTGTTTTCTGCTCGCCAGGGAGCCGAGCAAGTTTGTTTCAATGAACGTGAACTCGCTCATTTAGACCTGACTACAGAGTACTTGCGCCCCCCGCTGCGTTAATTATCCCGTAGTTCTAAACTGATTGCTGTACGCCAAGACTAAGCCCTCCTCTATTTATTTACTGACTACATTAACGGCGAGGGCTGCACTCCTTTTATCTAACTAGAACGTGCTCGCCTCAGTGCACTCATCTTCTCATTTAGCATCTCAAGACAAACCCGTAATAGTGACGGGGAGTCACTGGAATTAGCATTTTTTCCCGCGTGCGGTTCTTACCGCTCCCCTCTAATTTCCAAGGAGGGTCTGGACAGCAAAAGCTTTGGCTGTCCTCGTTTTTGTTGATTTTTTTTCCTTGACACATTTCTTGTCACTTCCTTCATTCCCTCAGAAAATCGCTTCCCATTGGCCAGTGATGGTTCTAATTGCGTGACCCAGGGCCACGTGAATTGACAATAAATATCAGCCAAACCGCATTTTATTTGCTTTTACACATATAATGAAATAAAACAAGTGGCTGCACACACCAATAACGTAAGCATGTTTGTGTTTGTGCATGTATCTCTGTGTGTGTGTGTATGGAATATGGGCAGATGTGAAGAGTGTACCGGTAATCCTAATTTCTTTATGCATTCCTCATCCCAGTATGTACTATATGTAGTAAGGAGGCGCTGTTTACCAACAATCGCCCCTCCCAAGAGTCTTTTGCTTTTTTCTACTTTTAAGTCCTTTAGTAGGGGCAACCAGTGTCCCTTGAACATCCTGATGTTTTAAGCTTCCAACATGCAAAGAAGACCCAGGCCTTCATTATAAAGAAGATTTATGCCTTCATTCTACATTAGGCATTCTGGCAATTACTGCATGCCAAGGTAAATAGTGCATGAATTTACTCACCCGTCTGATTGCGAGTTAAAAACTGGATGTAGTAATTATCGTACGTGTTAAACACCGCATGTCTGTGGCCCACGTGCACTGGTTCTCATGTGCTATTTGCCACATGTAATATTTACTACGTTCAAAAATTACACGTGTTAAATAAAATTCAGTTACAATTCGGAGAGACTAATGAAAGTCAGTTAAAATGCAAGCTTAAAATAAAAAAAAAATCAACTTAAAAGCAGTTGGTAAAAGTTTCTGAAAGTATGGTTAATGAAAGAAAGGCTGGAAAAAACTCAAAGGACACAGTAATATGATGATAGTAAGGACTGGCTGAGTAAGGCTGGAATCTCTAAACAGAAGTCGGTCCGATAGGACGTACACGCTCAATATGGGTACCATACAAAACATGCTTGCATGATTAGTAATAGCCTGAAGCTCAACAAATGGTTCCACTGTGATTCTTTTTGATAAAAATGTTAGAAGGGCTGGAATTAATTTATTTCCAAACAACACCACCAAATGGGCAGTAGGATTGGTGCATGGCATTTCTCAACCATCCTTCAGCAGCATACTCAACCAAGTGATGGACAATTTACGGAGAGTGACTGGGAAGTATATATAATTGCCTATGGGCACACACAAAGCCAATAACAGCAAAGCAACTTTCTGTGACACAATGAGATTTTCTGAAGGCAAATGGTCAATTGAATACCGTCATACATACCTGGTGACCTCATGTTCACAGTAGAAAATGTGCTGTAACTGTAAAATAGTACACACATGTAAATGCTGGGTGATGCAGACCTGTGTATACTGAACTTCCAGCTCATCGTGACCCATAAACCAGTCACAGTTCGTGCAGGTAATAGCGGTGGGGCGGTGTGGTCGTGGGGGCGGGGGGTGGGGGCATTTTGAGGGACGATTCAGAGGGAAATTTAAATAAATAATTCATTTTCCCTTGGCATCATCCATCGAAATCCCTCCCCTAAGCGGCCCAACCGCCCCACTGCATAGACCGCAGCTGCCATACATGTGTACTTCCTTACACTGCTGGAGCCCAAAATGGAAGAGGTTGGTAGTTTTCTGATTGTGATGAGTTAGTGATGTTACAGGATGGCATTGGGATCTGTTTGTCTTGTTTTATGGTGCTTTTGTGACACAACATTATTGCCTGAAAACTCCCACACCACAAGGAGGAGTTGGTGTGCTTTGAGGGTGTCCTAAGGTCCTTCTTTTTTCTGCTATGACTGTTTTGTAGTGATTCATTTTCTTGCTCTTGGAACTTTCAGTGTCTGAAAACAGACGCTTCCTGATGTTTTGTGATTGTACTACTTATCAGGTGCAGTATTTACCGCAACCAGTAAATATGCCATATTATTAATTATTTAACATTTGCGGTTCTGTGGATGCTGTAAAATCTCATAATAGACATTATTTAGCAAACACATTATTTACTGAACCATGCAGAATCGGTTTTGACTGAACTTACGAGTTTTTAGGTTCTTACCAACAAACTCGTAATTGAGGTCTTAGGAGGGGAGGGTAGTTATGTAAGTATTGGGATAAGGAATGCAGAATTAGAGTAATGAAGATTATTGGTAAGTACTCTAGACATTACCTTCTCATCCAGCGTTCATTGTCCCATTACATACTTTATGCAGATATATCACAATATCAATGACTTCTTCGTACATGTCCCAAAAAAATACATCACATGCAAGAGTCATGCCAGAAAAAAAAAACATTTTAATTATTGTCATTCAACGCATAAAACTTTGTTTTACTATTTCACCCCAAAACCTTTATACAAAAATCCAATTCTGTTCCTTGAGCCAAATTCACCTATACTGATTAACAGATGTTGAAGGGTTTGCCCACGTTGCTGCAACACAAATGTTTGTTATAGATGCTTCAGCCCATTCTGCCCATGTTGCTGTCATTCATCTTATGGAGCGAGTAGGTATCAAACCTGCGTGAGAATGCACAAGCTTGATATATGCCAAGCGAATTACTTCCTTTATCCATCTACTTATGAGGAAAGGTAGATTTACATACTTTTTTTGCTGGTCCAATGTTAACAAACAAAAAATCCCATTCTCAAATACACTTTTACTGCTCTGACCATCTTCAATCTGTTTAGTTGAAAGTCATCTTTATAAATTGGTTCAGGACATAAAACAGGCAGAATTATTTGCCGGCTTTTATGGAAAGCAGAGTTCACTTTTCAAACAAAATTTGAACCCATTCTTAAGATTATTCTGTTGTCAATCAATCCATATAGCAATAGAAAGCTTTTTTCGATTTTTGCATAAAAAATCATAAAAGCATAGAAAGAAAAAACATATATGTTTTCATGATTGTAACCATCAATGAGTAAAATAGCATTACAATAAAAATCGAGCTCATTTGAAAAGACCAACCCTTACAGGTAATTCATATCAAAGCTTTCTGTAGTTTCATTCCATGACAGATTTTCTGCGCCCGTCCGCCGCCGGATGGCGGCCAGGGCCAGAGATGCTGCCCAGGTTCACAGCGCCTGCTGTTGCACGTATAGTCGTACAGAGCTATGCTCCCTTAGGCTCCCATCTTGTACCAATTTGCATCTCCTGACACTCGGTGACCCTAAAGATGCTTACTTATGCACGCTTTGTGGGGTTACCCCAATTACTAGCTGTCCCACCAGGCGTAATAACACATGTGCCTTAAACATCGCTACTCTACCCACGGAAGTGAAATTAAAAGCCTGTCTGATCAATTGCAGATTCATGCCCAAACACGCCTTAGACATTTATCAGTTCATCGTAGATAACAACAGGGACCTTCTTTTCTTGACTGAGATGTGGCTTCGAGATGATACCAACCCGGTCCTGACCCTAGCGATCCCTGAGGATTATTGCATACTATGTGCTAATAGGCAAAGCGGGAAACAGGGAGGAGGATTGGCTATCATTCACAAAACAAGATGGGAGATTGCAACATCTAATTTTGAGCAGATTGATTCCATCAAAGGATTGCCTTTCTGTATTAAAATCTCGGCGCCCTCTTCCTGCTTAGGACTTCTGTTCTACAGACACCTTAACACCTGTCTTAAACACATTCCTACCCTCGCAGACTACATTTCTCAAGCCAGCACATGATACTCCAACTTCACAATGCTTGGCGACCTGAACCTACATGTGGATGATTTTACTTGCCCGCATGGTTCCAACTTTATTTCCACACTAGCCGTTGCAATTTAATACAACATGTATCTCATCCAACTCACAAGGCAGGCCATACTCTGGACCTGATTTGTTCCAACCTTCCCAACATCACAGTCCATCCTCCGGTGCCAGTGATTTGGTCAGATCACTTCTTGATCCCTTTCCAAGAGCCACCTCTATCCCCAAACATCTTAGAAGGAATTGGAGGAGGGTTACCACTGAGTCTATTTTGCAACATCTGAAGGACTCCAAGTCTTCTATTTCCAATGATCTTGAGGCTAGCATCTCAAATTTAAATAAATGGATCAGCGATGCTCTTGATTCCCTGGCCCCTTTGAAACCAGTAAAATCACCTAGATCGTCCCCCTCCGCACCTTGGTATTTGGAAGAGATTAGAACAAAAAAGTCAGAATGTAAAAAAATTTGAACGTAGCTAGAGACTTACCTATTCTGTAGAAAGTAAAATATGCTACCATGCGGCGCTCAAAGAGTACCGCAAGCTTCTTACTGAGAAGAAAAGAAACTTTCTGGCCGAATGGATTAATAGTGCTAAAAACATCGCAAAGAGAGACACTGCGCAGTTGTGGGGTACCCAACGCCCCCCCACCGTGTCAGTATGGAAGGAGAATATGAACTGGTGTACGTTCAGAGAGAAGACTGTGTATTTGGCTAGGGGCAAGCCTGGGGCGTGGACTAGAATCTGGGGCCAGTGGAACGCCTATCGAGGAAACATATGTACACCCCCGTTTGAGGATAATCCAGGCATGTCCCTATCCCCCTGATCCGACATTCCTTGTGTAGTCTACTTTCTTTCCTGATTTTTGTCTTCCCCACTGACTCCCCCCCTGACCATCTCTACCGCTTGCTAATTTGTTCATCTTGTATTTGAGGGTCCCCCCGTATGAGCACAACTTTGTATGTACTGTCTTATGCTTGAGATTTGTTAGTTTATTTTCTTTGTTCCTTTTTATAAAAAACAAAATACTATTATATCCTGACTTCATCCTGTGTTGCTGCGAATCGTATCCTGTATTATTGCCGGACCTCTAGGAGATCGGCCGTAGATTGGTGCTGAATAATAATCGCTTTTATTTGTTCTAGCGGCCGGCCCCTGTGGTTGTAGGCCCGTGGCTGAAATCGTATTTAAATGCACAATAACGTTTTTATAAAAAATGAAAAAAAAAGTGCTAAAAACTCCTCCAGGGAAATTTTTAAAATTGTGAAATCTTTCATCAATCCACTAGCACTTACCCACACCCATCCTACCTCACAGTTACTATGCAACAAAGCTCTGATTTCTTCGAGGAGAAAATTGCTTTGATTTATGCTTCTTTACCTGATTCAATCGACGTCTCCTGGACGATTAATGATCACTATCTTGAGCAGACTCCGAGCCTTGTATTCTCAGAATTTGCTGAGAAACCTGTCGAAGCATCATTGATTGAATTGCAGAAGTGTAAATCTGGTTCTCCGGGCGATCCATGGCCAGCCAAATAATATAGTGCCCTAGCGGAGTGTCTTAATCCCCATCTAAATGCCATTTGGAATTTTTCTCTCAGACAGGGTACATACGCTGTAGCTTGGAAACATGCCTTTCTCTTACCCATATTAAAAAAAGGCAAATGCAGACCCGGAAATCACTAGTAACTATAGACTTATCTCAGTACTTCCAGCTTCTGAGAAGGTCTTAGAGAAACTAGTGCACCAGCAACTGGCTGGGTTCATCGAGACCAACTGCCTACTTCAAGATCCTCAATCTGGTTTAAGTCCTGGTTTCAGCACGGAATCAGTTTTGATTGAAATGGCAGATTCAATACGATGGGCTGTGGATGGAGGCTCCAAGGCAGTGTTAGTGCTCTTAGATTTATCTGCAGCATTTGACACAGTCTCCCACCCCATCCTCTTGAATCGCCTAAAGGGTATAGGCATCCAGGGAACTGTGTTGAACTGGTTATCATCAGGAAATCTCTGGTCAGGCAAGATGGCGTCAGTGTGATTGGGGCTGGAAGCGTCACTTGCTGGTCCCGACCTCTGCCGTTCTGCTGCCGTTCTGCTGCTCTGTTTGTATTCTACCCGCTCCCTGCGCTTCATTGCTATGCTGTATGGAGGCACGGATGCATGGAAAGAGAGCTCTATGGACTGAGTAACACGTTTTTGTGAGCTTCGTGATATCATGAAAGTTTAAGTGTACGCTCATATTACAGCCTTACAAGCCGTTCAGCCGTATGTACAACAGACGGAGATTGTACAGAGATCCTGCACGGGGATTAATGAGATAAGAGGTGTAGCGGAGATGCGGATGCTGAGGCCGATGCCGATATCGATATTGATACTGACCTGCAGCGGTGCTTATATACTATAGGAAACACGGAGTTTCACATACCCATACCCAAACAGCGATTCGGCGGACAGGAAAGGCGATCCTGATACTGCGGGAGAAGTTGCTCAAAGGTGTCCCCCCTGCGTGGAAAGGACATGCCCGGATGATGGATGAGTAAGCAAGCAGCCTAAACAAACAAAATCTTGGGAGCTGACCTGTTCGTGTACGTGGTCCGTAATTCGTCGTGCTGGCCAAACTGTCACAGTCACACTCTGCCTGCCCGCATTGATCCTCAGCCACATCCTACACACTACATCCTACACCAGTCTACACCAGCCAGCCGGCAGCCTCGAGGCCTCAGGATCCCGGTCTCGGCTCGGCAATCTCTCTGCCTCAGCGGCCTGCGCACCTTCGTCGCCTCGTTGCTAAGGAACACCAGGAACACCAGGAGGCCGGGGCGGCCTATGCGGTCTGACGCGGTCTGATGCTGTTAGCTGCCAGCAGTCTCTTCTGCCCCCCGGGACATTCGCTGCTCATAGTAAAAGTGGGGAGAGGGCTCGGCGAAGGGCTATGGAGGTGGAGGAGGAAGTCCAGACAAACTGGCAGAGGTGAGCTACAGCAAAAGTCGTCACGGAGGGCTGAAAAAGTAAATATATATATAAATATAAGCGTGGAGAGGGAGGCTGGTCTGGAGTGTGTGGGTGCAGGCACAAACATTTCAGCAACATCTGTAACATTATGGGGTCAAGACACTTTTGGCACTTTAGGAGGACAAACTACAGAGAGCTTCCAGGGCGCGGTAAACCGACCTGACACAAGAGGTTCAAGGAGCAAGGTGGATAAAGAAAAGGATAAAGAAAGGGAGAAATGTAAGGCCAAACCCACAGAAAAGGAGAAGGAAAAGGATAAGGATAAGGATAGAAATGGTGATGGGAATGGAGATTTAAATGACCAACTACAAAACCTGCATAATCTACAGAACACGGGGCATATCACAGATAAGGCAGATAAGACAGATAAGACAGATCTGTTGGCAAAAAAAGCAAGGAGACTTCAAACAATAAAAAAATCTAAAAACTGCCGCAAAAACCAGCGGGCAAATAACTGACGCTCAACCTCGGATTTCAAGCATATTTAACTCTAAGACCAAACAATGATCTAATCCTGTGGGGGATGGTGGACCCGCCGTCCCCGATAAAAAGCCAACTTACAAAACAAAAATCCCAGGTGCCCAAGGAACCAACCCCCCTGCCAAAACAGGGAGACAATCTGACGGGAAAGATAAAATGAACGATCCAAACGAATAAAATGAAGTGGCCAAATCAAAAACCTGCACCGGTATCTGTACAAATATCAGCACCCGTAGGGGAGGTGAAGGAGACAGTAATGGCAACAGGAATAGCTGGGACAGTCGGCTATAAATTGATTACAAAAGTTGACCCCAGTTTAGACTCCGGTTTAGGTCCATGCATAGTAAAAGCCGCACAAAGCCGGGACCTCGACGCAGGCAGTACACAAAAGTTGCAACAGATGCAACAAGTACCTGCACTAACTATAGATACTATAGAGAGTGATACATCAACCGAAATCACTGGGGAAGACGTCAATACAGACAAACTCCATCTACGAACAGCCAATCTCAGCGCCTTGTTCAGGCCTTTGATCGCTCTGCCGAGTCTGCTGAGTCTACCGAGTTTGGGTCTGGTTCTGAAATCTACGAATGTGGCGCTTCAACCTCAAGCGAGCTACAGAGGCTGGAACAGACGAGTGTTGGATCTCCCGAACCATCGGAACTCGAACTGTTAGAGCCAGAGCCAGAGCTAAAGAACTTGAACACGGCTTCGAAGGACAGTGCTTCAAGAAAGGAACAAGAAAGGGAAAAAAAAGACAAAAGAGACAGAACAAACTAATGTATGAAGATACTACGGATCAGGGGAGTAACACTAATCAGACTGGTCATAGACCCAGGATCACTTCATCACATGATATTACTGAATCAGCCTCTAAACCATATCTCTCAGAAGAATCAAAAGTATTTAAGATTCCGCAGTCACATCTCGGTGATAGTAGGAGAACCCAATCAGAACCTTCCCTGGGCTACGTACTTAAATCCATCAAGAGCTTTCAAGAAGACGTCAAACACAACAACAAGAAAAACCACATCGCCATTCAGAAACTCCAAGGGGCAGTACAAAAAGTGGGGGTCACTTGTCTTGAGATCTCGGAGAGAATGGCTTCAGTGGAAATACGCACTGAAAATCTTTAAAAAGATGTCTCTGTTTTGCAAGCACTTGGGAAAGAGGAGGAGGGTATAGTCAAAGATTTAATGTTGAAGGTCGAAGACCAAGAAAATAGAGCAAGATGTAATAACCTACGTTTTCTTGGGATTCCTGAGAATGCAGAGGGGAATGACCAAAGGGGCTACATGATTTCATTGTTGAAAGATACATTTTCAGAGCTACACTTGTGGGATTTTGCCACAGAAGTTCAACGGGCCCATCGCTTTCCTCTGACCCTCTCAAAAAGACCACAGTCAAAGGTACAGTATCCACAAGCAGTTCTTGTAAACTTTGGCAACTTTCTATTACGTGAAGCGATCGTTAACCTAGCTCGGCCCACGAATAAAAGAGAATATAAAGGTTGTTCGTTCTTCTGCAGACCAGATTACACCCATGCAAGAGTGGAAAGAATGTGGAGGATGAGACAGTTATTTACTACTTTCGAACAACTTGGTGCCACCGTATACTTGCAGAACCCGGCACGACTAAAGATCATCTTTAACGGTGTCACAAGAAGCTTTGCCAGCGAAATATAGGCAGAAGCGTACTTAAATGAAATCACAAACTCAGACAAAAGCAAGACTAAAAAATAATCCACACGTTTAATAACAATCATAAGTAAAATGTCTCAACTGGATTATATGTAATTAGTTACTAATACAAGAAAAGTAGGGAAGTGAAGCGAGAGGGGTTCAAAGGGTAAAAAAGGGGGAATGTGTATATGTTAGAATAAAAAATAGCTTCACTCCCTCAGGCAGACACAGGGGTCGGGGCTAGTAGTCGCTTGGAGCTAATGATTACACAGGTGCCTACAACTTTGTTCAATCTGAACCAGGAAGCCTCACTAAGGGATAGCGGGGTGTGGGAGGGTCAACAGGGAGGGGGAAGTGTTTTTTTTAAAGGGGCACTAAGGGAAGGAGAGAGGGAAGGGCTTACAGGCACGAAATCAGGTCAGAAGGTGTTGAATCCACAGGGTTCTATTGGATTGGGCAAAACTTCGAATATAGTTTTTTTTAAATGAGTCAACTTAAAATCTTAACAAATAATATATGTGGCCTAAATGACCCGAAAAAAGGCAAAGAACGGCAATAGGTCTCAATTCAATTGGAGCAGAAATTGTCTGTCTCCAGGAAACCCATGTGGAAGGGTCCCAAATATCAATTCTAAAAACTCTTGGATACAGGGTGATCACTGCAACAACGCAGGTAAATAAAATACGGGGTGTAGTAATCTTGGCACGCAGTGGGGGTCTCCAATTTGTTAAATCAGCTGCAGATAAGTGTGGAAGATGGACTATCACTGAGTGTCAATATGGTGCGGGAAAAAAGCGACAATTTGCTCGGTATATGGATGTGTTGATGATGATCCAGATCCATTTGCATTTTTGTCTAATGAACTGGCACATTGGTCACTACCTTTGATTGATTGTGGTGATTTCAACTTAAATCTTCCATCAAACTGGGCGCAAGGACATAACAAATTCACGTATCAAGGTAGGAAACCAAAAGTTTTTAGAGCCCTTGAAGAACTTTGTAATACACTTGGGATATCTGACTGTTGGCAAACGCACCTTCCAGATAATCCGGGCTATACCTTCTTTTGCCACCCACATTATAAGTTTGCAAGGGTGGATTATATATTTGCATCACACAGTTTTGCTGCAAACTGTTCCATAGATCGACTACCGAAGGTGTTGTCTGACCATAATCCGCTAATCTTAAGCATTGATACAGGAAAGATGCAATCAAATCACAGGAGGTGGACTTTTGAAAGGGCTCAATTGCTTAACGAAGAATATTGTCAGCTTAAAGAAAATTGGATTCCTGAATTCTTAGAATATAATCTCGGAAGTGCTGCCTTGGAAATTGTATGGGATACACTCAAAGCGAGAATCAGGGGAGAAACCATTAGATTTTCAATCAAAAGCAATCAAGAGGCAAAACTAAAGTTAAAAAAAACTACAAAACAAACTAGTTAAAAAAGAGGAAGATCTAGTAAGGGCAATTCAGGGAAATACCAATGTCGATGAGGCGATAACAGATGTGGCTATCGCAAAAAACTTAATTGTAGAAATCTTCACACTAAAGGCAATCTGTAAAGCCACGCAAAATAAAGAAAAGATTTACGAGCTTAGAGAAAAAGTGGGGCACCAATTAGCAGTTCGAACCAGGCAGGCATACACCGATAATACAATCCAAGAGATCAGAGACCCTATCAATGGCCCTACACAAGATCCTGAAAAAATTAGAGAAATATTTCAAAGATACTACACAGAACTATGCACTGAGACATGCAAAAATCAATCCCAAATTGAGGATTATCTGGATTTGGTTGCATGGACTCAACTCCCCCAAAATAACCAAGATAGTCTGGCGGAAGAACCACAATGAGTCGAGATACTTCTTTCAATTAACAGCCTCTCATCAGGTAAAGCAGCGTGGCTAGATGGAATCCCATCAGAATTTTATGCTAGATTCAGCAAACAATTAAAAGGGATCCTAACCAAGTTGATGACCCAGGTGTTTCAGGGTGGGCAACCACCAGGATCCTGGGCACAGGCAAAGATCATTGTATTCCCTAAGAAGGACAAAGACCCCACTGAGCTAGGGTCCTACTGCCCAATCACTTTAATCAATAACAATTCCAAAATTTATTCTAAATTACTTGCTAGTCGGCTTGCTCCACTAATACATAAAATCATTTCAGTCAGGCAACACGGATTCGTTCCGGGCAGATCAACCACCAATCACATACAGAGGGTGATCACACTCTTTGACATAGCTGAGGTTACAGGAGACCCTATGGCACTTATATTGCTAGATGCCGAAAAGGCGTTCAATAGGGTCTCCGGGCAATATCTATGGACTACTATGTCAAAGAGTGGGATAGGGGAAAATTTCATTAAAGCAGTCCGTATGATGTATGTTAACCCGGAAGCGACTGTTATGATAAACCGGGATATATCTGACAATTTCAAAGTGACAAGAGGGACAAGGCAGGTTTGCCCCTGTTCCCCCCTATTATTTGCCTTATTTATTGACCCGTTGATTCGGAGGTTAGAATCCAACCAAGCCATAACACCAATGAGGACCCACAATGGAGAAACCAAAACATTGGCATACGCTGATGATATTGCATTAATCACAACCAACCCAAATGAAGCAATTCATTTAATGGAAGAAGTCAGTTTGGAGAGGTCTCGGGTTACAAACTAAATCAAAACAAAACTCAAAGTATAATCAATAACCAAATCAATTTTTACGATAGAAGGGTAGTCGATAACGCAGTTTATTTATGGGTTAACACACCTCAAATCTTAACAACTTGGTTAAACTAAATATGGATCCACTCTTGAAACAAACGGACCAAGCATTTAAGAGATTGCATAATTTACACTTAACCATTATTGGTAGATGCAATCTAATTAAAATGGTGTTCTTCCCCAAGTTATTATACTTTTTTAGAACTATTTGTCTAACTTTTGATCAACAGATTTTTAAAGAAATCGATAGTATATTTTCTCGCTTTATCTGGGGGTACAGCAAATCGCGCAGAGCCATGAAATTTATCAACCTACCTAAAGACAGAGGAGGTCTTGCCCTACCAAACTTTAAAGTTTATTGGTGGGCTACTATTCTCAATTATAGCAGAGCACTTTTTATTCCAAGCCTGGATCCAGATCAAGGAAGGGGGATCCCAACCACACAAGAACTTATTCTCGGGGAAGAGTCAGGAGACCATCTCTGGCGCCTGACCTATGATTGTCATTTTAAAAAAGTGCATTTTAAAACCCTAAAAGGAATATATACTGCTTGGGGCAATGTACGGAAAATTCTGGGGATCGGTAGATTTTTGCATTATACAACCATTTATAGAAATCAAAATCTCCCTGCGATCTTTACTGGCTCATGTATTGAAACGGTGGGTTAGGTTGGGTATTACTAAATTTGGCACATTTTACAATTCAACAGGGTTCAACACATTTGAAACATTAAAAAATAAATTTGGCTTGGATCACCGAGATTTCTTTAAATACTTGCAAATTTGAGATTTTATAATGAAAAAAGGAGGCGGCAGCGCTGCGTTTCAGAAAATACAGATAATCGAAACGATCACGCAAAACAATATAATCAAAATTGGGGAAATATATAACAATTTGATCACCACTCTGCCAGATGACCTAGACAAACATATTCAAATATGGCAGAACCAATTAGAAATACCAGAAACTTCAATCCAGATTGCATTTGATTACTCCCAATCACTTTTAATATCAACCAATTTAGAATCACAATATTATAAGACCTTCTTTCAATTATATTATACTCCTAAAAGAATAGCTAAGTGGAGTACAGGCAAGGGGACGCTATGTCCAAGGTGTGCAATGCCGGAGTGGATATAATTCATATGTTTGCCACTTGTAAGGAACTTTGTACCATTAGACGGGAAATCTCGACTTTTCTGACTAGAATCTTTAAAACAAACATAGAGATAACTACCGCTGAAATAGTCCTGGGGCAGATGGAGATACTTGACCAATCCAAATCAGGGGACTAATATTTGTAGCAATGGCTGTTCTTAGAATTTTTCTAGCATCAGCATGGCTCGACCTACACCCACTCACATTTCAACAATGGCAAGCACGCATACTAGTAACATATAGTTTGGAAATAGCTATATACAGTCGTAAAGGTCGGAATAAGAAAAAAAAAAGATTAGAAATTTGGGATCCCTTTATGCGCTGGATAGAACAGGCTGATTATTCAAGAATGTACATTATGTTTTATATTTTATTTCGTTCAATCGTAAACCTCATACGATTCTGTGTCTACTCTGACCAATGTTTTTATTTGTGTAATTGTAATGCCTGTTTCGGGGTGGGAGGGGGGTGGTGGGATTGTTTTAAAAAAAAATGTAACTGGTTATCATCCTTCTTATCTGACCGTAAACAACAGGTCCGGACCCACCCTTTCACCTCTCCCGCCAAACCTCTTAACTGGGGTGTTCCCCAGGGCTCGCTCTGAGCCCGCTTCTTTTTAATGTTTATTTACCCCCCTGGCAAAGCTTATCTCCAAAACTGGGATCAAAATAACATCTCACGCGGATGATTCCCAGTTACTGTTCACCTTTGGTGAAGTGCCAACCTCCACCTTTGGCCCGCGAAAAGAGTGCCTTAAGAACACTGCCGCCTGGATGGACCGCAATTTTTTAAGACTTAATGCGAATAAGACTGAGGTCTTATTCTTTAACCAACCCTCTCCCCCCCTTCAAATCTTTGGTGGCCTTATGAATTAGGCAATGCCCCTTCACCTTAGGACTCGGTCAAGAATTTTGGCGTAAGATGGGACAATCAGTTGTCCCTCTTGACGCAGGTTCAAATGTTTTTGGCTGCCTGCTTTGGAAAAATCAAAATTATTAGGAAATTCATCAACTATCTGCCTAATGCTACTCGCAAAACCGTGGTCCATGCTATGAAAACTCTAACCTGGATCATGCGAATGGCCTATACTTGGGTCTTCCGCTGGGCTTAATCTATAGACTGTAGATAATTCAAAACACCGCAGCCTCATTAGCCTGCGGTATCCTGCTCTGACATCACATCTCCCCTTACCTGCGACAACTTCATTGGCTGCCAATTGCCAAACAAATTAATTTCAAGGCCCTGACATTCGCATTTCGGGCAGATAAAGGAAGAGGGCCGACCTATCTAAGGAGGAGATTCCAACCCTATCAACAATCCAGATCTTTAAGGTCCATCAACAAACAGTTCCTTGCCACCCCTCGGTTTTCAAAAGCAAGAATGGGAGGCAGATCATTTGAGGTCTGCGCCACCAAATGTTTGAATAACTTACCGTCCCATTTACGTATGATTCAGTCTGAACAGGAATTCCGCAAGTCTCTGAAAACCTGGCTCTTTAGTCGGAATGACTAACCTTTGCGCAAGACCCCACTCTGTTCTCTGTCTGCTATAGCGCCGAGACACCCTGTTTGGGGTAGCTGCGTGCTTAATAAATGCCTTTATTACTATTATTATTTTAAAAAAAGACACAATTGAACTTGTAAAACATTTGTTATCTAAAAATTGCAATTGTAAAAATGTGGGACGGCATTGTCTTATACCCGATACCCTTAAAATTGGCAGAATCCATCTCCTTTTGTGTGTTTTGTAAAATTTGCAAAATAAAATTACGTGCACAGTCGACTGTAAGGTCATATCCTCACTTGGCAGTTACTCATTGATTTAGACTTATCATTTATTGTCGGAAAACTTACTAAATGATGCATTATCCCAATTCTAAAACGAGTCAAGACCAGTCTTTCATAGCCACTCAATGTTGATTTTAAATGTGGCTGCATACTATAGGTAGTAGGTTAATCTGTTGTCAAAAATTCTTAATGTGAGAGCACTGCATTTAGCTCACCCACACATCTTGCAGTAGTATTAGACATTAGGAAGACGACCTTAAAGACAAAATATTCTCAGCTGTCTCGTCCAGAGGCCGAAATAGTGGTCCCTGTATGCTGTCAATACCACCTGTAAATGCTATGATGGAAAGAATTCTTAACTTTGGTCTCAGAAATTCAAACCTCTAAAATATTCCAGACACCCAGCCTTCAGCTACTGAGAGGGAGCTCCAAGGAGGTCTGATTGTTTTCAAAGCAGCCAATTGTGCCATTGCAACTTTAAAGTAAAGCATGTCAAAACCGTCTGGCAAAAACTCAATGTTTCTGGGGCACATTGACTAAGAGAAACTTATTTCCTTGACACCAATTATTAAAAGAACCCTAATAGTGATTATATGATTTCCTTGCAGGCTGTCTTCCTGAAGCCAGAATTGGTGTGTATACTGATAGAGATAGTTCTATATTCTTAAATCCTTCCCTCCCAATCTGCACAAGATAATAGGTGTTGAATGTGGGATGGTTTGGAAGGGGAGGCTGGTATTCGGATGGAGGCAGTCAACTGGGGAGGACTTGTCTTTTTACATGTTGTATACAAATAAAGAATGTTTCTCTTCCACAGTATGTTGCCTACTTGATATTGGTGACAAATGTACGACATAACTTACCACATGATTGATTGCCCCAATGGAGGGTATGCGCAGTGTTTGCTCTGTGTGCTTGCATTTTGAGAAGGGAAACACTGGGGGGGACGATGTCAGAGTTTATGATTTTATGATGCCAGAGGTTTTCTCCACATATTGGGAGTGGACACCCATGTGAATCAGAATTTCTTCTGCAGCGTGTGGAGGCCCCCTATACTTCGTGAGTAACGGTGGGGCTGTCAGCACGTGTGGTACTGGTTGCTGCACAATACCACACATGCAAGTCCTCCAGCATCAGTGATGCCGTCTAAGTGACCTTATGAGGTCACACTGAGCATGTCAAATGTGGCAGCCATCTTCTCTCATGTGGTCAGAGAATCCGAGCTACGTACTAATGTACACCTGATAATCTAGATCGTTTCCTAAGGCTTTCAGGTGACTTTAAGACTTAAAATATTGGAGTATATTTGTTCAGAATGCAAATGAGTAAAATTATGAACCTTATGTTACTCGTCCCAATGTTTCAGTGTGCTTAAATCTAGCAAGTGTTATGCCTTAAACTTAAGTATTACCTCTTCCAAACAGCATCTAAATTATATGGAGTTCTGTTGATTAGTGTTGTATTACTTATACTGTGTGAATATGTGTGCTGCTGCACAAACATTTATTCTTACTCCTCCTCAAGCATTTCTTTCAGTTCCTGGTGATCCTCTAATGAGATGGCCGGAATGGAAGGAACATTTTTTAAATGACATCTCAACTATTGAAGATGATACATTGGAAGATTTTCATCCATTAACTGCTTCCGTGCGGCAGGAATTCTAGCCCTGTACTGGACATTCCAATCGCAGGCGTAGTCGTGACGGAACCATTCCGTCATCAGCACAGGCCAACCGTGACTCATGATGGAATGGTTCCGTCATGAGCATGGAAGGCGTTAAAGAAGAAAAATATCTTGTTGCATACATTAGGCCCAGAAGGATTGCACATGTACTATTTACTTCTATTTTCAGCTAACAGTATGTGTGGGCATTGAGAGATCCAATTTTTTTTCAATGCAAATAAGGTGTTTCTGAGTCAATGAATGATTATGTAGCAGCATTTAAGAAACTGGCCATTACCTGTAAATTTGACAGTTTGCACTAACAGCTCTTTCGTGATCAAGTTATCATGCATATTAACAATTTTAACTCCCAAGAAAGATCATGGGTCAAAGGGTATTCTTCCTGTGGCATTGCAAAGAAGGCAGAACTGTCCAAAAGATGTACCAAGGCAGGAACTAGGCGTATTACATCTAATATGGCGCAGGAAAGTGGCAATTCAGTAGTGTGCAAAGTCACTTCAAAACATGAGTATAAACCGGTAACAAAGATTGATCGGAAGGACATGAAGTCCAGGACAAAACAAAATGTTACAAAACTGAATAGAAATGTGCCGCTCGTGGTGCAAGGAGCGTGGTACTTTTGAGAGACTGCTGACACTTGGGCGCTTACCGGGAGAACTGCTGAATTGCCGATTTTGGCCTTGATAGACTCACCTAACTGCATCGTTCGGGACTGCGAGGACCAGCGTGCTGTGCGGCGTTGGATTGGCCGCAGCCGGTCTTCTTCCCGCCTCCATCTCCCCGCAGTAGAAAAACTTCTTGCGGCCCCCGCTACGCGGGAGCCGCTCGTGGTGCAAGGAGCGTGGTACTTTTGAGAGACTGCTGACACTTGGGCGCTTACCGGGAGAACTGATGAATTGCCGATTTTGGGCTTGATAGACTCACCTAACTGCATCGTTCGGGACTGCGAGGACCAGCGTGCTGTGCGGCGTTGGATTGGCCGCAGCTGGTCCTCTTCCCGCCTCCATCTCCCCACAGTAGAAAAACTTCTCATGGCCCCCGCTACGTGGGAGCCGTTCGTGGTGCAAGGAGCGTGGTACTTTTGAGAGACTGCTGACACTTTGGCGCTTACCGGGAGAACTGCTAAATTGCTGATTTTGGGCTTGATAGACTCACCTAACTGCATCATTCGGGACTGCGAGGACAAGCGTGCTGTGCGGCATTGGATTGGCCACAGCTGGTCCTCTTCCCGCCCCCATCTCCCCGCAGTAGAAAAACTTCTCGCAGCCCCCGCTACGCGGGAGCCGCTCGTGGTGCAAGGAGCGTGGTACTTTTGAGAGACTGCTGACACTTGGGCGCTTACCGGGAGAACTGCTGAATTGCCGATTTTGGGCTTGATAGACTCACCTAACTGCATCGTTCGGGACTTCGAGGACCAGCGTGCTGTGCTGCGTTGGATTGGCCGCAGCAGGTCCTCTTCCCGCCTCCATCTCCGCCTACTTTAGAACGCCCACACCAGCACTCGCGGGACGTGCGCATGGCGTGCGCCGGGCGAAGCCCGGGCCAAGGGCGGGTCCATTGTAGCCCGTTCGAGACCGTTCGAGACTGGACTGGGCCATCCCTCTGACCCCTGGCATTTGTTGTCTGGCTATTAGACGGTCCATTGACATTGAAGTAAGTGGAATATACGGTCGAACACTGGTCACACAATGCCTGCCCGAGAGAGACGGAATGAGACTGCTGAAGGGTCTTTGCTTTTGGGCACATTAGATAGTTTCATAACTAGAACTAACACAGTGATAGACCAGGGGATCATATTAATGGAAAGGGGGGTGTCGCAGGACCTAGCATTGGCGAAGAGGTCTTCTATGGGATATCTAGCAAATGCACGTGCAACATAAGAGACCAGCGGTTCAAGCTAGCTTAAATCCCTCTAACCCTCAGGTTGCAAATGGCACTATAGTCACGCACCATAATTCCAGCACTGGGGTCAAAGAATTTCTGCCACCTGTAACACAACTGAAAACTGCTGAAAATGTTGTCACTAAAGAAATACCCAAGCGGGCAAAACTGGTACTTCTTCCTCCACAATCAAGCCCGTATGTCATAGTTCTTACAGGGGTGCCCGAATTGAATGAATCCACCCATGAGCCATTTATTTGTTTAAAAATAATACATTGGCTCAACACAAATAGACCATTCCCACCCCACATGCGTAGCAAAATCATGACGGTGCGTAGGGCACCTTGGGTGGGATATACACCAAAAACAGTCGGTGGAGATGTATTTTGGTAAATTTTAGAGATCCCCGCACGGTGGAGTATATTTGCTCTTGGGATGAAAATTGCTTTAACACAAACCAAGGGACAACGATTGAAGTTATATCACTTTCTTTCTTTTTTCCTCCACCTATCCATCGGGAAATGCAGAATCATGGTTACACGTGGGGTACGGACAGGGTAGGGTGGGTGGCTATAGGCAGGGGCCACAATATCCTGAAAATTATCTACCTCTACAGAATAGGTTTAGCCCCTTAGAAATGGTTGATTGACTGAATAATTCCACAACCCCCCCTAACTCTACACTTGGGGGTGGGATAACGGAGCAACACTCTATCCTCTTGAAGCAAGCAACTCCAGATTACAAGTATCGCTATTTAAATGGAATACCTGCATATGCACCTGATATTGGGGATCATCTTCGAACTAACCCATTAGTCTTAGCGCAGGGGGAGTACTGTAGATGATACCTCTCACCCAAATTCCTCTATATTTTCTACTATTCAGTACTTAGAACGAGAGGGGACTTGCATTTCACCACAATTAGAAACAGGGCAAGAGGAAGGAGAAAAGGGGAACCCCATAACCTTCCTACCGTGGAACATTGCGGGTTTATCACACAAGTTAAGTGATCCTACTTTTCTGAATTATGTAAGGGATTTCTTTATAATCTGTCTCCAGGAGATGTGGGAGAAGGAGGCAGTACACATACATGGGTACCACACTTTTCACACGCCAGCTGAGCAATCAGCCAGGGGCAGAAATAAAGGGGTGTTGTGCTGCTTAATTTCAAACACTTCTAGTGTAAAGGTAGGAAAATTCATCGCGACATCTAAGTACTATCAGATGTTGGAGCTCACAATGGAGGGATATGAGACTTTTAACATCGTAAACTTCTATAATAATATCCCACCGTGTGAAGTACCCACTGTCTTCGAGGGTCTTACTCAAATCATGCTGAATTCAAACAGGGATGGTCCATCAGGAAATAGGGTATATGGTTGGGGGATTTTAATTGTATGCTGTGCCCGTATAGCCAAACCGATATATGCGGACTAGCAAACATTAAAGGTGAACCCTGCACCCATTTTTTACATATATTAATGGGCAACCTCATAAATAACTTGATGTTTGAGATGGATTTGGGCTTCGTAAATGAAATGTGCGTCCCACAGGTTAAAATCAAACCCACTTATAATGGGATGGGTTGCAATTCGCTAATTGATTTTGCCATGGCTTCTAGTAGTCTCATCTTGAATCTGCTAGATTTTAATACGATCGTACAGGAGTAATTAATAATCTCTATTCCCTTTAGCTAAACCTTGTGAAAAGAAATGGCTATGCCCTCAAATGGGGCAAAACCGAGCCCACCCCGATCCTACAGAAACTATTATTAAACAGAGCACACGACTTTACGATATGTCTTACGGAATCTAGTAAGCCGGAAACTGTGTTGACGGCCTTCTCAAAAATATCTGAGGAGATTAGTCATTCCCTGGAGGGGGTAGAAAGGAAAAAACTTAACGACAAATTGAAGGGCTGGTTTAACTCAGAATGTTCTAAAGCCTATGCAGTTTTAAAAACAGCTCTTAAAAGAGTACCTAAAAATGTGGAAGACATACGAAACGCTAGAAACGTATATTATGCCGTAGTAAAGGAGAGGAAGAAGGCTATAAAGCAAGAGGCATGGGATGCTTCACATAAACCTAGTTTCCAGAAAGATAACACCAGTTTCTGGAAGGCAGTAAATGCCCCCTTCTTTCAGGAGAAGAGAGTGGATTGTATTGACCTAGCAATAGAGGAAGCAACCTGGGTTAATCACTTCACCGGCCTCTATGAAAGACATTTGTTATTGGGGGGTAAAGACGTTGAGAGGCTGGGAGATGTAGAAACAATTGCACCTGGACTGTTTCCCCTGAACATAAATTTTGAACTCTCAGAGATCGAAGTGGTAATAGCTGAGAGCTCTGGGGGAAAAGCCCCGGGGCCGGATGGGGTACCCGTGGATATTTACAAATCAAATGATAAATTAAGGGCCCCTCTCCTGACAAATGTACGAAACTGCTCTAATAAAATAGGATTTTTAACAACTTGGCAGGGAGCTTTAGTGATCCCCATTTTTAAAAAGGGTGATCGCCAAGACCCAAAATGTTATAGGCCCATATCACTACTAGACTCGCTAATGAAAGTGGCTGGTAGGGCGATATTAAATAGACTACAGACATGGGCAGCGGACACGGGTGCACTCTCTATATACCAATATGGCTTCAAAGAAGGGTTAGGTACAGTTGCGCAAGGCTTGAATCTAGCAATTGTCATTGGTAAACATGCAGTAGCAAAAAAGGATAAGCTTTTTCTGACTTTTGTTGATTTAAGCTGTGCGTTTGACTGCGTTAGTCATGAAATACTATGGAAAACTCTTTTAGCCTTAGAAGTCGATCCCTTTATTATAAATTTCATCAAGGAATTGTACCGGGGGGCTGGCGCCAAGGTCCGTTTTGGCCTAAAGGGAGAATGTACTTCAAAATTCCAGATTAAAAAGGGCGTCCGCCAGGGATGCATACTGGCACCGTTTTTTTATTTAATCTATATATCAACAGTACTGCATCCCATCTGATAGAAAACCGGCAGGATTACCCACAGGTTAAAGGCAGGCCAGCTCCAATCCTGTTATACGCGGATGACGCGGTTATCATGGCGCGTACGCAATTGGGACTTCAGAGATCACTTAACTCCTTCTCTGATTTTATGAGCGCACGGGGTCTAAAAATCAATAGTAGTAAAACTTTTAGTATGTCCTGTCCAAAAAAAAGCAGTAACATCTCTCCGGCAGGGGTAAAGATTGACTCAACTAAAACCTTTTCTTATTTAGGCATAATTTTCGATAATAATGGGACATGGCCTGCGGCCGCAAGTGCTAGGAAACTAGCATTTTCTCGTGCCATTGGTGCTCTGAGAAATTTTGCTATTAAGCTAGGGGGCAGACCAGTTAAAATTCTCATAGACATTTACAAGGAAAAATGTGTGTCCATGGTAACGTATGGGGTACAAAAGGGGGTGGTGATGGACGGAGCATCTGAATCAATCAAACACTCACACCCAGTCAAAAGATCTGGGTAATCCATCACCGTTCTTTAGCCCACTCTGCCACCCCAGTTCAGACATGGCTATATGCAAATCAGTCTGACCCTGTGCCTCATGGGAACAGTCCAGCCCGAACTGCCAAGCCATGTCTTCCCTGGACCGGAAACAAGCTTCGGAGGACCGGTTTCTGGCATTCCAGCCGTCTTCAGCCCGGCTTGCTCAAATCCAGTGGCAAAGTGAGCAAGGGACTCACGTCTGAGCATACCCTGCCACACTTATGGCGGCCAAAAGCTGTACCGCTTTTGGCCGTGGATAAATTCCCTCTCCCAAAGATTAATGACTTGCTTACAAAAACTAACATTGTGAAGCGGCTTTACACTATCAAATTGACCTGAGCTTACCATCAGGTGACTTTGCATCTGGAGAGCAGGGACCTTACTGCCTTTGTGATCCCTTTTGGCTGCTTTAGATTTATAAGAATGCCAATTTGGTTAGTCTCTGCAGCTGTATATCAGAGGTCAATGTACCAACTATTGAAAGGGGTCCCTGATGTTGTGTTCTTCCAGGATGGCATACTTGTCATGGAGAAAAATAAGGGGGATCATGACGATAAGCTGGATAAAGGTTTGAGCATTTTGAAGGAAAGAGACCTGACTGCTGACTTGAGAAAGTGCAAATTTGCAGTGAATGTTGTTACGTTGGTTGTCTAAGAGGTCAGTGGGGTGGGGATACAGCCAACAAAAGGCATCATATGCACTATTAGGGAGGCCCCTTCCTCACGTGTCAGAATGTAGTGAGATCCTCCCTCGGGTTAGCAGAATTTTATTCCAAGTTTGTGAAGGGGTTTGCTAGTAAGACATATGAATTAAGATAGTTACTTAAACAACATTGGGAGTTCCATTGGAATGCTAATTTACAGGAAGAGTTTGAGCCCATTAAGAATGAAATTTGCAATGAAATTCCCTTGCAGAGATTTGATCCTTTGGCTCACTCAGTGATTACTACTGATGCCAATGGGAAGGAATTTGGAGCAATGCTTTTGCAAATTCCAGAGAATGGGAAGTGTATTTTGTCTTTCGCATCCCTGTCTTTGTCACCATAAAAAGAAAATATTTTGGTGATTGAGTGTGAAATGCTTGTGTGTGGGGGGGGGATAGAAACATGTGGGCAGGGTGTGGGGATTTAAATTCACACTCTGCACAGACCATAAACCATTAACTGAGGTTCTCACCACATCTAGAATGTTAAGAGCGACACCACATCTGTCAAGGATTTCTTTAAGACTGCTTGATTACAACAATGCAGCGGACTATGCACCAGGAATGCAGAACAAGGCTGCAGACTTTCATAATAGATCTCCAATACCAAAGGATGAGGATGTACAGAATGAGTGGGATGAGTACTATATAGCTTCAGTTGAAAATGCAAACATATGATCCATCTCAGAAGAAGAGTGGAACTAAGAGTATGGTACTGACAATGTTTTGAACAAAATTAACCTAACAAATTGACCTAACAAATGTGTATTGGATGAAGTTTGTAAAAAAGTTGGGAAGTGAGGCGTGAACTTTCCATTAATGTATGTGGGTTTTTGTTAAGAGACTGTAAGATCGTTCCACCAAGTACTTTGAGGACTAACATTTTACATATAATGCATGATGCTAATCTTGGTATAAATTAGTCTAAATTAAGAGTGAAAGCTTCCTATTGGTGGTCTGGAATTGCTCTTGAAGTTCAAAGATTTGTTTGTGATTGTAGGCAATGTGCTGATGCTGAAAAGTGTAAAAAAAAACCTTGAGGCCTACGCTATCTCCTATTGAGTGTCTGGAGGCACCATGGGAATTTCGAAGTATTGATTGTTCTGGGACCTATTTTAAATCTCTATGGCACCCCTACATGTGTGGTGGTGTTGATTGATTTGTTTTCAAATCGGCCAGTAGTGGAAGTTTTGTCTAAAGTGTATTCAAAGGCTGGTGTTGCCTTTCTGGAGAAGGTATTCCTAAGACGAAGCATTCCGAAGGTGTCCCTAAGTGATAATGGTCTTCAATTGAGTTGTTATACCAAGGATGTTCTAGTCAGGAATGGAATGAAAAGTAAATATACCTCATTATATTATCTAGCCTTCAATGGGGCAGTGGAGCACTTCTACAGTGTTATGTTGGGAACTGTACAAATTGCCATTAGTGCGGGAGTGAATTGGGAGGCGGAACTCAGCAAATCAATTTGGGCCTACAGATTTACCCCTTCAATTTCAAGTTACAGCCCCTTTGAAGTACCCAGTGGAAGGAATCCATATACCAAGGATAATATTGCTTGGCTGTCAGGTGACAGGAAGAAAGAGTGGTCATGCGAGGTGGCAAGGGAAAATATCAAGAAAGCACAAAATGTTTACAAGTGACATTATGACTGTAGACATTGTGTGAACAGTGTTACCTTTGAAGTGGGTGATTAGTTTCATGTAAAAAATGGTGTTGGAGTTAAGAAGGGTATGAGTAAGTGCAGTGAACCACTTTGAGGTGGTCAACATCTTCCCGAATGTGGCTGAGATGAGTAATAAGAAAGTTTTGGCTTTTTATCAAGTTAGAGAAGTGTAACAATGTTTTTTATGGAAGGAGAAGGGTGCTCTTCCTATTGATTCTGAATGGTGAGATGATGTTGAGTGTGGAGATAAAGTGACTGTGGATGGTGAGTAAGATAGTTGTGAGGGAATGAATAAGCCTGAAGTATCAGACTTGCAAGCTGAGGGTGATCAACCTGAGCTGCATGCAGTTGCGGGAGATGGTGGAGGGTGTCATGGTAACAATATTTCAACTCCAAGAGTTACTAGGGGTGGTAGGATGGTGGTGCAACCAGGGAAATCCAAGAATTTTTATAATGGGGTAATGTGAAAATGTATGGTGCTAATATGTAAATTATACAGTGGGTTTACATTTTAGATTACTTTATTAGGAATGTGTTTTTTGTTGAATGTAGATATTAGTAAGCATTTTAAGAGGGGAGATGTGTGGTGTAGCCCTATTGTCTTGTGCAGAATCCTGCAATAGGTGACGAATGTGGGTGGTTTGGAACAGGAGTCAGGTATTCAGTTGGAGACAGTCAAGTGGGGAGGACATATTTTTTAAATGCTGCATACAAATAAAGAATTTGTCTCTTCCACCATGTGTTGCCTACTTTATAGTTACCAAATCACAATTTGGGTTAGATACATCAGAAAATGTGGGTTAGATACATCAGAAAACCCTTTTTGCAGTGGCAAACATCCAGATTTTGCGAGCTGTAACGTTTGCCACAGCAAAACGGATTTGTACATCTGACCCCATAGTTCTTAAGCGGTGCCTCATAAAACTATGCTGCCTATCTGGATTAATTCAATGAATGACCAATTATATTCCCACTGACCTCATGAGGCGTACTTTTTTATTTCATCAGCATTTGGAATTCCTTAGGATGGTGATTGTTCCTCAAAGTAGCCCCTTTTCCTTCCGGTTTGTGACTCTAAAGCAAGAGAGCAAATAAAATAATTGAAATTGAAATATTGAATTTTAACATTTTATGAGCTGATAATTTTATGAGGGTCCACGTACACATCCAATCCCCAAAAAGAAAAGAATATGAAAAGTAAGGTATGTATTTAGGTGTTTATTTTACTAATTTTTAGTCTGTACATGCCATAGGAACGTGATCTTTCAAAAATATCTCCACCCTAGATTAGAGTGAATTCATTTTGTCATCAAATTCGCAGAAAGATTACATTTTGTTTCTTGTGCTAATTATACATCAATAAATGCGTAATGCATATATTACAATACGTAATTGGAGCACAATAATGAATAAACTTGTGGTAAATATTATGAAATATAGACATCAAGTATTGTATAACAGCTCTGCATAATTATTTTGTAAAACAAGTGTGACAATATAATAATGCAATGAAAATACCAAGTAATGTATAACAAAACCCCTTCAATAATATTGTGGAATATCCTCATTATCGAATAGCATCTTGTAATTAATATCGAAACTTATGTTCTAACCAGTGTTCTAACTAGTGGCGGCTCCTCCGCTAAGGCGGAGGAGCGTTGCACCCCTTCTTTCGGCAGGGGATATAAAGGAAAAATAAAATGATACTAACTGGGTGCTATTATCCTTTTATTCGTCCCTGCTGTGGCTTGGTGGGTGGGGCGGGTCTGCTCTGCTCTTGGAGCAAGGAAGAAGTGGTGGCACCCTCCTAAGTGCACACTGACTGTTTGGCTGGCCCTCTTTGGCCAGACAAAAATTCATGCACACTTTGCATGTTCTCAATGCAGACTGCATTACAGCCTGTGTGGAGAACATGCCCAGGCTCCCCATTCACTGCCTGAGCACTGAACCACGTCACTCAGACCAATCACTACCCTGCATTGCAGCATTATGATTGGTCAGAGGAACCTGAATGCTTACTAATCAGCGTTGTGATTGGTCAGGGGAGCCTGGGCGAGCTTCCTGGTTCCTGCAGAGCGGAGGGACGATGATGAGGGATGATGAGGAGTGGCAAGGAGGTAAGGTACGTTTTTTTCTCTTTTACTTTACTCTCTTCCCCATCCTCGCCCCCGCCCTCTGTCCTGCCACCCCGATCCATGCCAGCCGCCACTTTTTCTTACTGTGTGTTAATATATAAAAAAGACTTAAGTTACAGATTAATGATTGTACCTATGATTCACTTTTAGAAAATAACAACTTTGATAAAAGGCTCAATTTTACTGTAATGGCATTTCATCTACTGAGTTTCTCAGAAAATGGTCAAATTTCACAACAATGCAGATTTGCATAGTCTAATAACATTTGCTACACAACGGAACAACCCTTATTCTGTTTGGTTAACATAACTTGTGTTTCCCATCCAACTTGAACACTTATTTAACTTTTATTTGAGTAGATAACAGCAAGGGATGTGTTTTCTCAAACTTCTTTCTCGAAATGAACTCCTGTGAAAGACAGACTGACAGATCTAACATCTTAATTCCTTGATCAATAAACCGCAGAGTTGGTTTACCAAGGGCCATTCTTAAGGTGCCCTCCCAAGCACCTTCATTTGTGACTTTACTCATGCAGGAAGGTCTACATTAGAGAGTGGGATCAGATTTAAGTGACGTTTGAACCTGCCACTCATCAGATGCAGCTGACACCTAAGAAGTCTGAAGCACTGGTGCAGGGGTGCTGAGAATAGGACCTGAAGATCAACAATTTACAGTGCATTTGATTTTCCAGTGCTGTGGGATAAGAAAGAATTTTCAAAATTTTTAAGGTTTCGCCTGCACAGCACTTGCGCTCAGCTTGAAAAATCTATTGTTTTTAATATAAACTGAAAAGGGACTTACATCCCACCTCCTCTTTTTCCTGGCTTCTCATTGATACCTGTGCCTGCCACTTACCTTTCCTCTATTTCTATTGGTTTTATAATATTTTCCTTCATTTACTGGTGCTTGTTCCTCATCTGCGTCTCTTATCAGTTTCCCGCCACTGAAATACTGTTAACATGCACTTTGGTGAAACTATATTTTCATAAAATTTCGCCTTTTACTCTCGCAGCATATTTATATAACAATTTATCACCCAGAGAAATGAAGTGATTTACATAGAATTACAGGATGTTGCGCTGCGCCGCTGAGACTCGATCCTGAATACCCAAGTCTCAGGTCAGCAGCTCTGGCCACTGCACCACATCCTCTGAACTCTCATGTTAACTCTCAGGAGCTCTTGCCTTCTTCTGGATGATGATTGAAAACAACTCTTTATTCATTACATAGGCGAAATAGATGCATTACCAATGCTTATTGTTGGAGCGAGCTGCCATTCTTTCAGTCTTAGTGAAGGTATTTACAGCCGGTGGATGCTTCACAACTTCTTACAGACCAAAGTAGTTAATTGGTTTGTTAGTTTATTCACCATATCCCCTTCATCAATGAAGCGGTTAGCAATCCTTTTTGCTAGATTCTCCTGACTTTAAATTTCCCAGTTTAAAAGACACATAAAGCTTAAACTAGAATTTAACTTCAGTTGCCACTTCTCTTCCCGTATTTATTAAATGTCTCTCACATGACAGAGCCCACTTTGGCTAATAAAACAATCATAAAACTTGTAGGATCCTGGATATGCCAAGAATAAAGCACTACAAAAATTTTCAAGCAAGAACCAGTACCGCAGGATGTTTTTTATTCTCTAGAATATGAGAGGTGCTGGCTTGGGGTATCTCTGTTCTGGACAACAATCTTGGCGTACTCTTCATTCTGAAACTTTATTTCACAATTAACAAACCTTTTAGGAAAAGGGGAGGAAATTAGGAAAAATAGGCCGATGTTGAGTGGACTCCCTGGAATTTGGTTTCATTAGTCGGATTAACTACAACCATGGTTCCCATCTCAAGGGGGCTTCCTTTGCACAATCTCAATAATCATGATTCAGTTCCAAAAGCTTTTGTCACTAACTGAGATAATAATATGCTTACAAGAAATAAGGTGAAAGCTAAATGTTGAGACTGCATATCTAGAGACGGGTCCGTGTAAATCTGTTATTCGTGATGTCTTGTGAAGCCAACAAATTCGAGAAACCAAACCACCACTTTTTTCGCACTTAACAGATTATGGCCCACATGCATCATTGTGACATTTTGCACTTCCTAATTTGCGAAAAATAAGGAATCGCAAATTAAGAAGTGCAAAATGCTATGCATCATTATTTTCGGTATTCATTTGTGATTCGATAAAAATCGCAATTTTTACCGAATCCCAAATGAATACCAAATTCTTAAGTTAATTTTCGCAATTCCCATTGATTCCTATGGGCCAAAAGGCCCATAGGAGTCATGGGAATTGCGAGTGGCACTTTGAAAATTTCATGGGTGCAGGGGGGGGTCCAAAGGACCCCCCCATGCACCCCTGAAATGTATTTTTCGCATCATGTTTCACACACACATGTCCTAAGGACATGTGTGTGTGAAACATGAATGTTGAAAAAAAAACATTTTAAGCATTTTAAACACTTTTTCCAAATTTACCGAGTGGTTCAACCACTCGGTAAATTTGGCACCCTAATTGCGAATTTACAGTTTTAAATTTAATGATGCATTGCTTTTAAGAAATCGCACATCTGCGACTTCTTAAAAGCACCCGCAATTTTAGAACTCGCAAACATGTTACGAATTCTAAAATTGCTTCATGCATCCCAAAAAGCACTTTTGCATTCGCAAACGGACGATTTTAAGGAATCGCACCGTTTGCGAATACAAAAATGCTTGATGCATGTGGGCCTATATAACTCGCAAGAAAAGAACAAGATTTTCTACAAAACTCGAAATCCACATTTACTGATGTTTGGAAGTAGATGATAGAAATATCTTGGTTTGGGGGTAAAGTAATTTAATCGGAATGGGAGGCAGTATGGAGACACCTCAAGGTAAACGTTAATTAAGGTAGTAAGATGATTTCTCATAATATTTGCAATTTGTAGAGCACAGTGCAGATTCCACTAACATGGCTTTACTTTTATTTAGTAATATGTTTGGATAGCCATGAACTTTCCGTCTGCTGAACATACATCAGAGCTTTCCCCATCATGATATGACATTGTGAATTGAGTGTGTGTGTTTTTGCTCTTGCCAATCACATTTTTAATGCAAATGGCTTGGACTAAGGTGAACATGAGTTTTTAAAAATGGAAACACTTGTTCTTACATTAATGTTTTCTATAGATTCCTTAGATATATGCTCACTTTTTCAAAGTGGTTACCAAATTCCAACTGTATCATCTCACTTGTTTTGTGCTGACTAGCAGGCTACCACATAAAAAAACAGACTTTGCAAGACTCAGGAAGTGACATCTAGAGCTCATGTTGTTAGTCTCGCTAATTGGGGTCCCTTCCAGATCTGGCCAGATATCGCGGGCAGAGCATGTGAAGAAGTTTGCTCTGACATAAATACAGACAATGCTTTCATTCAGATCTACATTTTCGCAGTACATTTCTCACAACTGCTAGATGTCATTGAGTATTTGTTATTATGAAAATAAAAAAAAGCTACTCAATTTTTTGATTTTGTATCACCTATATTTCCTCTTTCTTTTGCAAGCAAATCTTCATTGACTTGTTAGGCACTCATCTAATTCTAAATGGCTGGTAAAATAAGGAAACCATTTGAGTGTTTGATTTTCCATTATCTCCCATCCCTCCAGACCACATCCCCTGTCATCAACCTTAATTCCCTTCTGTATACAAGACAAATTCTCCTAGATTTCTCAAAGACAGATGAATCTATATTTTGTTTCCCCATCCACAGCTGAAAGTGCTCACGCTGTGAAGGAATAATATTAAAACATAATTTAACACTTCATATTAAGTGGTACTAATTAAGCAATGATGACTACAGCCTAATTAACATCTAATTAGTCTGCCATTTCATGCTAACGCATATGGCATTTATGCAAAATCATATTGTGGCACTTGCTTTTTTTTCTTTTTACATGCTGCCTAATCGCGCCGCTTGCAAAATCCATGTGCAAAGCATACTGTGGTCTCAGGTCTGCAAGGCGACTAAGAACGTTCAACGTATCTGTGCAAAAAAAAAAAAAAAGGAACATGAGCTGTTAAATGCTAATTGCAGGGAGTCAGCGGTGCAATTAGTGTCACTTTATTTGAAGTGTCATTTATATTTTCAGTTATTGATGGCATAAATAGTCATTATCGTCTGCATAGATTAGCACCTTTTCAGTTCAATAACCCTTTGCAACTTTACTGTGAAACCTGTAACAACAGCTCAGAGGACAAACATGCCTTTCCAGCAAAGGAACAGGTATGCTATCTAGGCATTAAGCAAATTAAGTCTTATTCAATTTTTATTTCAATAAGCAAAGGCTTTGCTGCTTGTGTAAATGATAAAAACAACAAGGTGAGGGGTGGAATGCTTGAATTATTCTCAGCCACTGGCAATCGCTCGAGCCGCATCCCAATCCATTGTTTTTTTGCCCACCATGTCACCGAGTTTGCACCCAGCCATATGTAAAATAAATAAAACAAATTTAATTGCGCAAGCTGCAACGCATTTGGTGATGCAGCACGCGCAACAAAATTCGTTTTATTAATTTATTTGTATACTTACCTCCGTTCGGCCATAATCTGGAGTTTACTACCCGCCACCCTGCCCTTCCCCTGCCCTGCGTCACCGCTCAGCAGCACTCCCTCCAGGAGCCGCTACTGGATCAGAAACAAGCACCCTAGGACCGGATTCGGGGTATCACTACTTATCAGCAAGGCTAGCTTGAACCAGGGGCACAGTGAGCCAGGGACCCATATCTGGGCATACCCCGCGCACTTAGGGCGGCAAATGAAAAAACAACAAGGGGATGGATGGAATGCTTGAACGAATCTCAGCCACTGGCAATCACTCAGGCCGCATCCCAATCAATTGTTTTTTTGGCCACAATGCAACCCCAGTTTGGACCCAGCCCTATCCAAATCAGTCTTTACCCTGCACCCAATGGGAACAGTCCAGTTTGAACTGCCAGGCCAGGTGCTGGCTGAACCACAAACAAGCATCCTGGGACCGGTTTTGGGGTATCTTCCCACATTAGCCAACCACTGTGTTGCAGAGTTGTTTCTTGCTGCAGCTCACCAGTTTTAAGTTGGTGAGTGAGAATTGGTGACCCCTAGCATTATATTCAGGTGCTAGGACGGCACTCGGCGATATTTCCCCAGCGCGGACGGTGGCAGAAAGTTGCTCCCGTTCACAGAGAGAAGGCTGTCACTCGTGGTGAGAAAGCTGCAGCTCAAGTAGAAAATCAACTCAAGCAGAAGCAAAGAACCAGTGCCCTCTGGCATGCTGCTTCATGCCATTCATGCTGATATTGCAGCGTAGATAAGCTCCCGGTGGAAAACATCAGCACGACATGTCAATTCTGCCCGCTTATGGAACTCCATGGAATCTTGCAGAGTTTTTATGTAACTCTGTGGAATTCTGCAGAGTGAAACTCCAGGAGTTCCTTCCACCCCTAGAAATGACCCAATTCTTGACCCCCTGATGGCATTAAACAATTTACTTCTTGTTTCGCCACTTGCCCCTTACCACTCTTTCATTTGATGCTGACAAATGAGGGTGGGACGGCAAGGAGTGGAAATTCCAGAAAGCAAAGAGGCTCCTAGGTCCCAGTTTACATCTGTTGCTGCTACTTCTTTCAGTACTGCACTTGTTGAGCCAGAGGCAACATGTGCAGTACTGGGGAACCAAAGAGCAAGTCAGCGGAGTCAAGGGTAGACGTTAATACCTGTGGCTACCTGTTGGACTTGGCCCTTCTGGCAGGTTCACCCCTAATCTTTTTGCTTTTAATATGTGATCTGTGTTAGTGATTTTTGGTCTCTGCGCACTTTTCCCCTGTGTCCCAGAGTAAAGTGCATGCGTGTAGTGAGGCTGGACTGCCCTCCCATAGGAATGCATGGGGAATGTGTGTGTCCATGTTAATTCCTGATGTGTGGGGAGTGCAGGCTCGAGTTTGGTATGTGCGAACTCGTGAGATTGAATGCTGCGCAATGATGTATCCGCTGTGTATGTGTCTAGTGGGGAAGTTCCCTTTTCTAGACATTGATGTGTGTGTGCAGTGAGTGTGCTGGCGTGTGATTGGCTGGAGCTGGCTGGTGAGCCTGGCTCCAGGAGTCTGGATGGGTCTGCCCGGTGGTGAGTGGAGAGATTAGCATGAGTGATGAGAGGGAGGGGTGCACCTGGGTCCTGAAGAGGGTTGGGCTTTCCCCACACAATGCTGGCTCCACCCGTGTGGTGCGTCTAATGACCCTAGCCCTGCCAGTGAATAGAGTGAGGGGCTGAGCACATCAAGAGTGCTCACAAACCAGCTGCAACTGGTTTTTCCCCTCACCCTGAAGCCAGACAAAGGATTTTACAGTATAAGAAGGGGCTGTGTCCCCTTACAGGTTGTTCTCTTCCAGGATCCTTTTGCTGAGGAGGGCTTTTGCTGTTGGGCGCCAGGAGGACCGCCACTTGGATTGCCTCCCTGCCTGGAGGCCCAGTGAGCTGGCTCTGGGCCCAGCCTTGCCCCCCTGCCTGCCTCCAGAACTTTGCTGGAGCTCTACCTTGCTGATAGTGCCTAAGAGCGCTTTATTTCACTTATAGTGCCTGGGAGCGCTTTATTTTACTTAGCGCCTGGGAGCGCGTGATTCTGCCCTCCAGCGCTTGGGAGCGCTTTGCTTTGACCTTGCGCATGTGCCCACCCTGCGACTTGACCTGTTGCCGCTTTGTGCCCCAAGCGAGTGCCCACCTCGCTTTATTATTGATATTGAGGGAGCCTACCCCTCGTGTGGCTCCCCGAGGTCACTGCCGCAGCCCCGAGCTCTTCCCAGCCTCGGAGACAGCCCGCAGCGTCACGAGCCGCGCCGCGCCTGGATTGGACCCAGCGCCAGCATCGCGCTCCGATTAGCCGGTGGGAAGGAAACCGGAGGAAGCAGAAGCGAGACAAGGTACAGGCGGGGCTCCGGTGTTGGAAGAGGAGCCCCACCCCCGACACCAGCCTGCCCGCTGGCAGGAGAAGCAGAGTCCAGCCGCTGCACGGAGGAGTCAGCAGGACTCCGCAAGCCCGTTGAGTGGGGGCCCGTGTTGTTTGGTTGGGAGAAGGGGGAGGCGTCGGGGCACATTATCGGTGCCTGCCCCCCCCCCGTGTGGCTTGCTGGCAGTTTTCAGGCGGCCTCCTTGTTTAGAGCCCCGAGAGGCTCCAGGCATTCCATTCACTGCGAGCCCAGAGAGGCTCGTACTGGTATAATTTTGTTTAAGAGCCGGTCAAGGCTCAGGGGGCATTTGTTCTTCAGAGCCTGCGAGGCTCAGTCCCGGCATCAGTGTTTACGAGCCCTGAGAGGCTCTTGGGTGCCATTTTGTTCTCCGAGCCCACGAGAGGCTCACGGCGCCACAGTTGTTGCGGGAGCCCAGAGAGGCTCTAGGGGCATTCCTTCTTTGAGCCAGGGCCCGAGGCTCCAACGACGAGGGCATTTGCGATATCGAGCCCCCCGAGGAGGGACTCCAACGAGTGGGGCATAATTGTGTTAGAGCCGCAAAGGCTCTCCGGGGGCATTTGTAATTAGGAGCCCCAAGGCTCCAGGGCCCCATTGTTGTTTTAGAGCCCAGAGAGGCTCACAGCCCTCATTGTGTTTAGAGCCCAGAGAGGCTCTTGAGGGCCTTCTGTTTATTTAGAGCCACGAGGCTCTTGGGGTCACGAGTGCTTTGGCCCCATTGTTGTTCTTGAGCCCACGCGGCTCCAACGTTGGCCCCATCATTGCCTTTCAGGTGCCCAGCACTTAGTGGGTAGTTGCCACGTTTAGGCTTGTGTTCTTGGCTGCCTGCGCAGCCTGCCCTGACATTTTGGACTAAGGGCATTTCAGCCCTTGTGAGGCCAGTTGGCCTGAGGGACAGTTCTAGTGTGTGCTATGTGCACCTTGCGCAATTCGTGATTTACTTGCTAATGTGATTTCTGCGCAATTGTTATTACTTACACATCTGAATGTTTTTATGCTTCATGTGTTTTGCTTCTTTCCCTTTGCTATGTGTTTGATGCTTAGGTGATTGTGTTTCCTTCTATAGGTCCTGCTAAGTAAGGTCCTAGTTCCCTGAATGATTGTCCTAAGGTGGTTAGGGTTGCGTAGGAGGTATTTACCTTTACCAGTAATTACTGGTTGTGTGCTACATGTACTATTTTGGTGCTACAGTCATTATATGTTTTATGTACTAGTGTTATACCTACAAGTATTATTATTCCTACAAAGTGCTAATTACAACAAGTGCTAATTCTAAAAAGTGCATACCCCTGACAGTGGTCCATGTGGCCCTGTCCTGTACATAATCCCCTGTAAATTCTGCCCGTGTCTGTTGGCACATTGTAAAGTGTGTGTTTTTATCTAATGTGTTTTACTATAATACAAAGGCTATTTTTTATATAACCTTTTGTGGAGTTTCCTTTGTGGTGGACCTTGGGTGTTGTTGCTGAGTGCGCACGCAAACGCTTTACACATCGCCTCCGAGATTAGCCTTGCTGCTTGGGTCACGTTACCTAGAGGGTGAGCAGGGGTTATCTTGGTGTGTAACTCCCTTGCCCTGACTTGGGAATGGTGATCTCTGACTGACTTTGGCGCGAGCCCTGGCCAGCCAGGGGTCCCGTTTCCAACACTACCCCCAGATGGATACCCATGCGACTAAAAGGTGCTCTCCACTAGCTTTTAGCCTGGGATTGGTGTGAAGAAGCTGCAGCAGTGACAGGCCATCAAAAATCATTATATTCATGCTTATTATTCCATATAAAGGACCGCTCTGATGGTCCCACTCTGAGCGCAGAAGTAAAACAATCCAAAGTTGCATCATCCTTAGTGATGTGGCCCTCTGTTAGTCACTGCAGATCTGCTAACCTTCAGACCATTTGGATGCTGGAGGGTAGGGTGAGTGGGGCAGGGGGTTTCAGCCTATAACAGCATCTTCAATCATGGAGGGACACTGGAAGAGGGGAGCCACAGACAGCCTAGGGGACAGGGCTTAGCTTCGGGCACTGTATGAGCACAGTCTCCTACCGCCCTCCCCCCAAACACTAAGCAAAAGCTTCTGCCACTGCACAGGATACTCCCTTAGCATGCTATCATTCAGTAACAAGTTTAATCTTTATCCACGTAGGACAAAACAGAAATTCACAGCTGAGGCACTGTTAGGAATGGGGGTCTCTAATTTGAAGTGGTTTACACCCTGTCCAGGTAGGGACCCTTATTCTAGTCAGGGTAAGGGGATTACACGGCTAAGATAACCCCTATTCACCCTTCAGTATCACTCCCAAAGCATCTTCAGACGCCCTGACATCTACTGAGAGGTCTGCCTCCAGTATAAGCTCCCTGAGGTCAGAGAACTAACACTCCACCAGGTATTGGCACATCTCTGGAAATCTGTGACTGAATATATTCTCTACAGCAATCTAATTGTACATCCCCTCACATGTGTTAACCATCCTACCCTTCACCCCACTATACAGTGCCTTGAAAAGGTACCCCACATTACCCTCCTGATACTGGTGAAACAGTATATTACTGTCTCTGAAACTCAACCCACACTCTTCTGGGGTGTCTCGATACTTCTCTACCAGGGCTTCTTCAATGGGGACACACCTCTTCCTGTTACTCACTACTAGAGCCAGTAGAGTGTCCCTCCCACCACTAGGAATATGACTCCCCATGTCAGTTCCCCATTCCACCACAGAGACTCTCTGGAGCTATCTCATAAACCTGAACCTGAACCCCCTGGTTTATATCATCCCCCTCCTTGAAGTCAGGTACCAAGTCTCTGGGGATGTGAACTTCATCTTCAGTACTGGAAATGGTAATTGTGCTGCCACCTTCTGACCTGGACTCCGCCTTCATGGCCTCCAGCTTCATCAGACTGAGCCTCTGAGCTAAAATAACTCTCTTCTCCTCAAAAGCCAGTCTCAATTCCGCCAAAGCTTTTTTCTCATTCCTGCTTCAACTGCAGTTTTACAAGCAACAACTCGAGTTTCCAGGCTCTCCACCTAAGTTCTAGCTCCTCCTGAGACAGACCTGGAGAGGGAATACTGCTGCTAGTAGTTGATCCAGCAGGAGACCCCCTAACTGTGGGCTCCCCTCTCTCCTCTGGGGGCTCGGCAAACTCATTTTTCACCTCCTTGACCTCTATTTTAGGACCACTGCCCTCTTGGGACTCTGGCTGGAGATCCTCTCCTTCAGATTCCTCAGAGGTATCTGATAGCATTTGCTACCCAGCGTGTTTCCTGCTAACAAAACAGGGCTGTTGGGGGCGGAGCTAGCCGGCGTCAATGGCGGACGCGTAAGTGCGAAGCTCCGAGCCAGCGCCAACATCTATCCGCCATTAATCCTCTTCTAGCAGTGCCACACACGTGAAACCAGCGGACGTCGTCCCCCCTGACACTGGCGGATCTCCGGCTGCAATTCTGGCCGAAATCGGGCTAGGGAAACCCTACTTTGCCTGACTACCCTACTGACGCCGGACCAGGCCCGAATCCCCGGCCTTTCCTACTCGGCGAGGCCGAGCGACGTCACCCGACGTGCGGCAGAGGCGAGCGGACGGCTGGGGGCCTGACGAAACCTGACGGCGGCTGGCCCTCTGACTACCCCACGCTGTGGAACCGCGCACCAGAGGTGCTGGCACACGCCTGAGAGCCGGCGGGAGCAGCGAGGGAGACACCGGTGCGACTGCAGGGCCGGTTGCAGCCCACGTGGTGACCGCGGAGCGCCCTGGAGGTAGGCTCGGCCCGGGCCCCATACTGACACGCGTCCCCACGGCTGAGGAGATCTGGGCATTGTTCGGGGCGCGAGCGGCCCCCTGTGGGCAGAGCTCTCCCCCTGCGAGAACGGACTCCCCTTACTGCCCTGGGCCATATCGGGGATACTGGAGGGCATAAGTGGCGCCACCGGGCCCCAGCAGGCTGCACTCCAGACGCAGCCCATCTTGCTGCTCCACTGAAGCCACTCACTGCCATCGAGGGTCCGCGCAAGCAGCCCGGACCTACAGCCGGGCCCCCGGCGGAGAGAGCCGCCCCCTCCCCGATCTTTCACAATGGGCAAGGGGGACCGGACCCAAACGAAGCTGACGTTCGAGCAGCGAAGGCAGAAGGAACCGGAACAACCGGCTGCCCAGTCTCCGAACACGGCTAGCGACCAGAGCCCCTCACTATGTGCCGAGATAAAAGAGATGCTTACCACTATGGAGAAGGGGCTGCAAGAGGGTATGTCGGCCATTGGAAGTAAGATTGACGCACTGGCCTACCGGATGGACCGGATGACAGAAAGAGTGGACAAGCATGCGGAGAGGCTGGACATGGCAGAACGCAGACTCACCGAGGCGGAGGAGGCGCAAACCGAGTGGGATTCTGACCGTAAACAATTTGGTAGATTACTTCAGATCATCCAGGAGAAGTCGGAGGACTTAGAGGCGCGTTCCCGGCGCTCCAACATTCGCGTCACAGGCGTGGCCGAGTCGACCCAAACGGGCAAGATGGAACTGTTTATTGAAAAACTCCTGAAGACGATGCTAGGGGACGACACCTTCTCGCCAATGTTTATAGTGGAACGCGCCCATCGCACCCTCGGCCCGAGGCCTCCCCCGGGCGCCAACCCTAGGCCGATTATAGCGAAATTGTTAAATTACAGGGATAGAGACGCTGCCCTCAGAGCTGCCCGAGAAAAGGGCAAGCTACAGTATGAGGGAATGGACATATCGCTATACCCAGACTTCACTTCAAAGGTCCAGGAAGAGAGAAGGAGATTTGTTCCATACAAACAGCAACTCAGAGACCTGGGCCTGGACTACGCTATGTTATACCCAGCGAGACTACGCATCAACAGGCAGGGGCACTCGCATTTCTTCACGGATCCCAAAGAACTGCAGAAATCCTTGAAGGTTTGGATGAAAGATGCCCGGGGGAGTCCGAGCCCACACACGGCGGAGCGGAACTGCACTGGTGACCTTGAGGAACAGGACTGAGTAACAGAGGGCGGTAAGCAGTGCAATCCGTTTATCTGATCGCCTCAGCGCCCCTACTTCCCCTCGCTGAAATACAGGGAGATAGCTGCTCGGAGCGCACCGCCACAGGCCCTGGACTGCTACACGTTGTACTGTGGGTGAGATTTGTGTGTTATGTACTGGGGCCGCCGGGGTGCTGCGTTTGTGCTACTGAAACTGCCCTTGGCGCGACTTGACTCCCAAAAGCGAGACACTGGAAGGTACTGGAGAATCTGGGCGTGGGGGGATGGGGGGACGAGATCGCGCACACATTGGTGAACTGTGGAGCATTATGGACACTGCTAAGACTTGTTACCGAGGCGCTGGCGAAGGGGCAAGCTGAAGGACATTGTTTGATAGTCCTAGTGGGGAAGAGGACGACAATAGGACTACACAGGCTACCTCTGCCCCAGCGCACACTGCGGTTACGGCTCGGATTGAGCCGAAATGGGGAACTGTTGCATGAGTTGGAATGTGGGGGGGGGGAGGGACACGGGAATCTCGGTCACACCAGGTTGGGGGTTGGGTGACTGTGGGAGGCGGGGGGTCGCGAGAGTTGGAGGACTCGATCACACCAGGTTGGGGTTGGTGGACTGTGGGGGGGGGGGGAGATGGGGCTTGTGGGTTCAGAACTGTTCGGGGAGGGGGTCCAAACTGTGCTTTGATCTGTTGTGCTCCTTGGAGGGCGTAGGCGGATGCTATGGACGGAGGGGGGTGGTACATGGCTGGGCCTTGACATCAATGTGCTTTTTTAGGGACTATGGTTGATGCATCACATGCTGACTTATTGAGTGACACAGAGACTCTCAAGGCTGTTACGTGGAACGTTAGGGGGCTAAATGATTATCGAAAACTGCGCAAGGTGCTGCAGTACCTACTCCGACACCACATAGACCTGGCGCTTTTGCAGGAAACTCACTTGCCCGACACCAGCAAGATGCTCACGCATAGGGGGATTCAGGGAAACGCCACTTACGCGGGCTTCACCACACACGCAAGGGGAGTTCTTACATGGGTCAACCCGAAATCCAAGTTGTCGCTCACACTACTGAAAGCTGACCCGGAAGGTAGGTTTGTGTTGAGCAGGTGCGTAGGCAAGGGCCACGACATACTAGTCATGAACATTTATGGCCCAAACTACGATTCCCCTGACTTCTATGCGGCAGTGGCGGGCCACTGCGCTGAATGCCCCGCTGATAGAATGCTCTGGGGGGGGGACTTCAACTTCACATTCAATGCAGAGCTAGATAGGTCGGCAGGCCCCCCCCGGCGCCCGGCGGCGGCCGCTATGCAGATGCAGGCTGAAATGTTGCGACTAGGGCTGGTAGACGTTTGGAGAGATAGGCACAACGATAAGGGGGGATACACACACTACTCTGCGTACCATAACATCCATACCAGGATAGATTACTGGCTGTCCACACACACGCTGCTTCCCATGGTTAAGGGCTGCAGGGTGCTCCCCCGCACCCTGTCGGACCACTCCCCAGTAGTGCTAGTGCTGACCACTCCCAAGAAGAGGATCCCTCCGTTCACGTGGCGCTTCCCGCCATACTCACTTCTAGATGAGGCGTTCAGGGCAGACCTGGGGGAGGACATTGATACCTACTTCGCCACTAACGTAGGCTCAGTTGACAGATTTGGGACAGTCTGGGAGGCATTCAAAGTTTACGTCAGGGGGGTAGTCATGGCGAAACACTCCAGTGTTCTCAAAGCTATTAGGAACAGGCTTAAGTACCTTGAGGGGCAGATTGCGGACTGCGAACGCCGCCAGCTGCTGGACCGGACGCCACTCGGGGATGGGTCCTTGCAGGACCTAATGAAAGAGTTCCAGGAGGAGGCGGATAGAGAGGTTAGACACCTAGGAAAGTATGCGACAGCGCGCTCTTATGGAGAAGGTGAACGGCCTGGAGCACTGCTAGCTAGGATAATGAAGGGCACTAGGCGCAGGCAGACAATCCCGGAAATGCAAACTCCGGGGGGGGAGAGAGTCACCGCGGAGGACGACATTCTAGCGGAATTTCGGAGATTCTATGAGGACCTCTATACTACCAAGATCACTGGGGTGGAGGACCAAATCGACAACTATTTAGACTACATTAAGATGCCGTTTCTCGAGAACTGGCAGAGGGAGTTCCTGATGTCCCCTATACTCCGCGAGGAAATATCGGACGCGCTAGACACCATGAGGTCCGAAAGTGCGCCCGGGATAGACGGACTGACGGTGGCATTCTATAAGGCATACAAGGACAAGTTGTTGCCTTACCTCTCCACCCTGTTTGACGAGATTTGCGAGTACGGCGCTATGCCGCCCTCGATGAGAGAGGCGCTCATCGTCACAATATTGAAGCCGGGCAAGCCCCCTGATCTCCCAGGTTCCTACCGCCCCCTTTCCCTGCTGAATGTGGACGCTAAGCTTTATGCTAAGGTCCTGGCGACCAGACTGGCATTGGTGGCCCCGGAATTGGTAGCCCCGGAGCAGGCAGGGTTTATCCCAGCAAGGAACCTCACTTACAACATTCGCACCGTTATGGGGGCCATGCAGCACACTAGGCATGATACTAAAGCCATGGCGGTGTTCCTCGATATGGAGAAGGCCTTTGACTCGGTGGAGTGGCCCTTCATGCGCAGGGTGCTGAAAAGGCTGGGACTGGGGGAGCTCTTCCTCCAACTCCTGGGCGCGCTTTACCATATGCCCACGGCGAGGATCAGGCTAGGGGACGCAGTCTCGGAGCCGATCGCCATTAGCAGAGGCACGAGACAGGGGTGCCCCCTCTCCCCGCTACTATATGCACTGGTGGCGGAGCCACTGGCGTGCGCGATGCGGGAATACCACACCTATGAGGCCATCAGCTACCCTACGTACAAGATTGGCATATCCACATACGCAGATGACACTCTGTTGTACATTAGAGACCCAGCCAATAACTTGTCCTCGGTCTTGAGAGAAGTGGTGAGATTTGGCGCACTCTCGGGACTAAAGGTCAACTGGCCAAAATCAGTGGCCTTCCCGCTGACCCCTATCACCGAGCCATTCGAGATGGATTACCCGCTCCAATGGTCCACGGAACCGGTGAGGTATTTGGGCATCATGCTCCACACAGATCCTGATGTGATGATAAGGGAGAACTACGGGGTTGCCTACAGTAAACTTGTAGATGACATGGAGATTTGGATCAAGCTTCCGCTGTCACTGATGGGCAGAATAGCTATGATGAAAATGGTAATTCTCCCGAGATTTCTGTTTCTCTTTAATAACCTCCCGATGGTCCTTTCGAAGGCTTTCTTTGCGACCATGAACAAATTACTGGTGAGATTAGCGTGGGCTGGCAAGCAACCTAGAGTGCAATGGAAGGTGCTACAATTGCCGTACGAGCAGGGTGGTCTAGCTGCTCCAGACCTGGAGCGTTACTACCGGATTGCGCAAGCCTCCCATCTGCACACCTGGATTCATGGTGACCGGGACATCCCGCATGTGATCCTGGAGCGGCTGTTCGGGGACCCCACCCCACTTCCAGCGACCATATGCGGACCCAAAGACCGCAGAGTGGGAGTGCTGGACTCCCTCCTGTCCACTAATCATGCCTGGCACTCTATATTGCAGCGCCAAGACAAAGTACTGATGTACGCATCCAACATGCCGATACAATGGGCGCTATGGCTCCCAACATTGGCGGAACCTGGAGTATACAAGGCTCTCAACGAATTAGGCGCACGCACCATGGGTGACCTCTTTGTGCAAGGGAAGGTGAAGACGTGGGATCAACTCGCGCACGGGGGGGTGCGTGCCTCAGTGCTCCAACGCTTCCAGTATCATAGAGTGAGAAGTGCGCTGCTGGATCTATTGGGCCCCGACCTGGAGGAACCCCCTGAAGTCCCGGAACTAGTATACATCATAGATACTGAGAACCCGAAGAAACTGATTTCTAGGCTTTATAAGATAGGTCATGAGCACACGGCACTACACTACACTAGGGCGCGGTTAGCCTGGCAGACTGACCTAGGGACTCCAATTGATGACAACATGTGGGGGTACTGCTGCGCGGCCTCCAGGCGCATTTCCCTGAACGGGCGGCACCGTTTGATCCACTTTAAATTCTTGCAGCGGGTGTATCACACGCCGGAACGTTTGCACAGGTACGGCCTACGAGACACGCCCCGCTGTGAGAGATGCCATGCGCCAGTGGCGGACTTCCTGCATTTAGCCTGGTGGTGCCCAGGAGTTCAGAAGTACTGGGCATGCGTATTTGCAGAACTTAGCAATATAGTGGAGCTGGACTTGACCCTTAACCCGGCCCTCGCACTGATGGGTTACACAAAGGAGATACCTGTCGCGGTGAGGAAGCTGGTGAGCATGGGCATGCTCCTTGCGAAAAGGGTGGTGGCACTGTGCTGGTTGAGGGGTCCCCTCCCCACACTGAAGAGGTGGACTAGCGACATGAAATACTGCAACACTCAAGCAGACACATACAGCGAGCTCCTCCCGCCCCGAAGCCGCCCCAAGAACTTCTGGGGGTTATACCAGACTTACCTAACCTCCGGAATGGACGGGGATGCATCCATGGAGGGAGAGGGGGAAGACCAAGACAGGGACCTGCACATGGAGCCCGGATAGGGCTATACACTACACTGTAGTACGTCACTGGGGGGGGAGAGGCCATCACACCCCTGCCTGTATGAGATATTAGAGGGCTCCTACTGGGATGCTGGAAGCTGAGAGTGACACGAGCCGTACACGCCACTGGGATGCACACTACCAACACGAGAAGCACACACATGGGACCGGTTGTGGGAGGGGGGGGGTTCATGGGATGGGATTTTGGTTGGGAGAAAATGATAAAAATGTACAGTTTTTGTTTAAGACACGCGCAATGCACACCGCAACGCAGACAGGAATGGCGAGCGGGGGTGGCCCTGCTTGATCTGTATTGCTACTGAGACCTAAACCTTGATCTATAGGTCCTTCTGCTTGCTAAATGTAAGTGTCATGACTGTGGCGAGGCAGTCCACCGCCGGCCTGTGAAGGGTTGTAGGCGAAGGGCTCCTCGCACATTGTAATGTGCTGTTATCTTTGCATAATAAACGAAATAAAAAAAAAAAAAAAAAAAAAAAAACAGGGCTGTTGCCGCCTTGTGGATCTCCTCTTCACAGCCAGCCCCCTCTCCTTGAAGAAACCCTTCGGTTCCTGCATCATATCAATATCTAGGTGCCAGAAATAATTTCAATTCTGCCAAGGCTTCACATGTGTAACACCCACACAGAGTTCCAAGCCAACAAAAACAGGTAAGAAAAATCTGGCGGAGAAAGGCAAAAAAGTTTGGGATATCTCCGCTAAAAGGGCCAGGTACAACAGGCCCTGATGCCATTGACTCACTTTTTGTTCTCACTAGCTCGGGTAGGACAACTTTTGGTGATAACAGAACCATGCTCCACTACTTTCTAACTGTGATATGATGCCAATTGACAGCTATTTCAGGTTTTTTTCAAGGAAGGTCATATATGCTAAGCACATTTCAGGAGTGCAATTATAAGGTACATCAACTTACAGCTAGAGTGCAAACATTTTCCCAATTGAGATGACATGGACTATAACAGAGAAACAAAATCTGGAGTGCTAGAAATTGAATGTTAATAGTACTAAAAAGCAAGTTATTAAAATAATTTCAAAGAAAAGCCAAGTTTTTCAAAATACCTTTTCTAAATTCTGCAGCGTGTGAGTCCAAGTTGCTAAAACATGGCATACCACCCGGCATGCTCATCTGTTGGTTTGCCATTTTATGGTATGTCCATAGGGGAAGCTTTACAATCCCCTTGGCTCATAACCCCAACTTTGGCTCCCCTGTTCTTTCTCCATTCTCCATGCTTTATCCCATGGAGATTTTGTTCGCCTTGCTATCCTTTTTATTTTTTTATGTATCCCCCTTCTCTACTTCCTGCCTTTGGTGTCTGTCTGTCTTACATAGTTTAAAGCGGTGTTACTTTTGAAAACTAATTCAATTCGTTTGGCAGTGTGGTTGTAGATTTAAATAGTTTCCAAGTACAAGTCCCCTTGCATTTCTTTTGCAATACGAGCGATATAGGAAGTCACTGTTGCTGGATGCATGGTTTTGAGCATTGTAAAGGAAATTATGGCATATATGAAATACTGCATAACCATTTATAAACTGTCAATATTGTTTAAGTATTATGTTAATTTGTAAATAGCATATTAAGTTTATGCTTTCATTTTTTTTATTATTCAGTGTTTCTATGTGCAAATTGGTAATAGAACTTCTTGTCAGGGGAAATGGATAACTTTAATGGTGGGAATCCCTGGACATTTCATGATCTCTGCTGTGCCACCTATATTGTACTATCTGATGAGTAGGGGGCAATCATGTGCTCCTTCACCTGTAACTAGCGACAGAGATACACACATAACTCTTGAACTGACTAAAAAACACACACCAACCATAACACCCTGTGACATAAATATCAAAGGAGGACGCACCCAATGAAGTCAACATCTCTCAAGGACATGGTTTTAGTGGTGAGGGAACATTTTGGAGGAGCCATCAATCGTGTTTCTACCCATACGCCCGTAAGGAGTCACCAAACCATTATCTTTAAAGGAATTTCAAGTGATTTTGATCTGATCACACTTGATCGTTTGGATGGGTAGGAACTTTTCAAGTCCTAACGGGATCTCCGAAATGTTTTTAGTTTTTCTGTATCTTGATACTTGAACTGAGCTAATGGCTTGGCCTATTGATAAAACTGTCGCTGTGCATTGTGAAAAACTAAAATTCCAGCTAAATTTGTAACCGTTGTTCTTCAGCTGACTGAGAATGGACTATGAGCACATCACTCATAAAGCTTCAAAGTAACTTTCTTTTTTACTGAATGCTACAAAAATGCCTCTGTGCTATTATAAATTACAAAGTCTACCTACACCCACTACGAGGCTACATTGTAACTACTACCAACCAATCCGTAAAGTGTCTTACAAACCATAAGTGACACCTGTCAGGGACTCAAAATCTCCTGGAGAATGTCTATGATGCCCGCACCTATCCGAGGACATCAAGCAGAAGACGGTCTTTTTAAACATCAATTGTTTTCGTTGTTGGAGCATGGAAGGCAGAGTAATCTTCTCACAACTAGCCAATGAGGGAACATATGTCCAATGAACTTGAGATGTAAACTCTCTAGCCTAATTTATATTACCACTGAAGAAATTGTTTAACATAATCTGATAATTGCAAGCAGCTGCCATCCCAGTACCTACAGAATGTGAAAATATTATCATATACTCCTGTTGATTGTAGTGTTTAACCTGTTAAGTGCGGCACACAATCAGCGGACGTCGCGTGCACTACCTCGGTAGTGCTGCGCACGTCCGCTGAACGTCGCGGCCCCACCGCGCAATAAAACGTTCCGCACCAGCGCAGAACGTTCAGCGCAGCGGAGGGGTTAATTGTTTTATACATTTATATATATACTCACACATATATGTGTGTATTTATATATATATATATATTCACAGAAAAAACCATAGGTTATAGACCATATATAGTTAGGAATTTGCATTTACAAAACCTTGAAAATTCACTGAAAAAACCATAGGTTATAGACCATATATAGTTAGGGATTAGCATTTAAAAAACCTTATTTTATTTGCACAAAACCATTGAAATTCCATATATAGTTAGTTGCACTAACTATATATCGCGGACCCGCAATCCACTGCTAATGATGTCACATATTACATCATTCATGACATGGTCAGTGACATCACTGATGACATCACTGATGACATCTCAAATGACATCACTGATGACATCACTGATGACATCACTGATGACAACACCCAGTGACTGTATGTTTCTGTAAAGTTAAAATATGTCTTACATATTGAAGAATGAGTGGATGTATAAGTGTCTGGATGAAGGATTTAGTAGGTGCATGACTGACTGTATGAGAGAATGATTAAATGTGTCTCACTGAGTGTATGGGTTAGTGATTAAAGTGTCTTAATTTGGCAATCATTATTTATGTTGTTCTGTAAACTGCTGCATGTTTAAATCAGTAGCTATATCAGTAACTATATGGGTTATTGAATGGTTGCCCAAGTATTTGTATGGGAGACTGAGTATGTGTGTGGGTGGCTGGGAGGTGTATAACTCTGTGCATAGATGTGTGAGCAGTTGATTCCCTAGGTGTATGGGTTCAAAAGTGCATGTAGAAACAGCTGTATGGACAGTTGACTGTGTGCATGAGTATATTGGTGAGTGAATGGATATCTCAGTGCTACATGTCAAAGTAAGTACATATGTAAAACACACTCCATGTGAGAGTTGACATATATAAATAACTGAACATAAGAGCCAGTGAATGTGTGAGTGGCTGTATGAATCATTGTGAACTTGTATCAAGGATTGTATAAGAGAGTAAATATGTGTTACTATATGTTTGAATAAGTAAGGTGTGTATAACTGTATAGTTGAGGAAATGGAGATGTGATTGATTCTTTGCATGACTGACTAGGTGTGTGAGTAACTCCATGGATGTGTGACAGTCTGTGAGTGCCTGTTTACACTGAGTGTATCTAAGGTTATATTAGAGTCTGAAGATGTATTATCACATAAATGATATCATCAGTGATGTAATCAGTAATGTCAAATGAGATGTCAGTGATGTCATCAGTGATGTCATTTGAGATGTCATCAGTGATGTCATCAGTGATGTCATTTGAGATGTCATCAGTGATGTCACTGACCATGTCATGAATGATGTAATATGTGACATCATTAGCAGTGGATTGCGGGTCCGCGATATATAGTTAGTGCAACTAACTATATATGGAATTTCAATGGTTTTGTGCAAATAAAATAAGGTTTTTTAAATGCTAATCCCTAACTATATATGGTCTATAACCTATGGTTTTTTCAGTGAATTTTCAAGGTTTTGTAAATGCAAATTCCTAACTATATATGGTCTATAACCTATGTTTTTTTCTGTGAATTTCATTGTTTTTTTAAAAGCTAATATCTATAACTGTAAAATATATTCTTTATTAAGTGACGTATCACGTAGCCCGTGAGACGCCTCATGATGCATCGCATAACCGTGACGTATCGTCTCTGCAGCGCAAACCAAACCCAAAATGTAAGCACGCCAGAACACGCTTAAAGATATATATATATTTTTTTAACCTTAATTAGACAAAATCCACACGTGCAAATATCACAAACGTTCAAAAAACACAATATGTCGGACTCCCGTTACGCTGCCGGTTAGCTGCCCGGTTAACGTACCAGGAAGCACCTTTACCGCGAAAAATCGCAATTTTTTTTCTTTTGCCCCGCAGGGAACTTTAATAGCCCCCTCATCAATCCTAGGGGTTCAGGAGGGGTCTGCCTTACCCCTTTCATTCATTTACACCTTTTTTTTTTCCACCTCTTGTCTCTCGATCCCACAGAGAGACAAGATGGCGGCCGCTCCAGACTGTTTACAATGATAACAGCCAATCAGCTTCTCCTCAGACTCCCGTTACACTGCCGGTTAGCTTCCCGGTTAGCTGCCCGGTTAGCTGCCCGGTTTGCGTACCAAGACGCGTCTCCACGGCGAAAAAATCGGATTTTCTTTTTTTTTTTTTTTTTTTTTTTTGGCCCCGCGTGGCTTTATAATATCCCCCTCATCAATCCTATGGGGTCAGATGGGGTCTACTTTGCCCTCTTTCCTTCATTTCCCCCTTTGTTTTGGTCTCCTCTTGTCTCTCGATCCTACCGAGAGAGAAGATGGCGGCCGCTCCGGACTGTTTACAATGTTGACAGCCAATCAGCTACTCCTCAGACTCCCGTTACACTGCCGGTTAGCTTCCCGGTTAGCTGCCCGGTTAGCTGCCCGGTTCGCGTACCAAGACGCGTCTCTACGGCGAAAAAATCGAATTTTTTTTTTTTTTTTGGGGCCCCGCGTGGCTCTATAATATCCCCCTCATCAATCCTAGGGGGTCAGAAGGGGTCTACCTTGCCCCCTTTCCTTCATTTCCCCCTTTGTTTTGGCCTCCTCTTGTCTCTCGATCCTACGAGAGACAAGATGGCGGCCGCTCCGGACTGTTTAGAATGTTGACAGACACCGGAGAGCCAATCAGCTTCGCTTCGCAAAGTTCCGATACGCGAAAAGTTCGCGAACCGGAGCGCTACCCGGAGCGCTGTTACAGATATATATCTTGTTTTAAACGTTAATTTCTCAAAATCCACTGAAGCACATATATTGAGACCTAGCAAAGGCACATCGGGCTAACAGTCCCTACAATTTTGCCAAGTTTCGTGGAAATCCATTCAGCCGTTCGGGCTAAAAGTGAGGCCAACCGCCCTATGGAAATTAACATGGGAAAAACGTGTTTTGGGACCCCCCTTTTTTCTCGGCCCCCCCTTGACGAACCCCCACCAAATTTTCAGGGGCTGCTCAGAAACAAAATGTGCCATTTTCCTGAAAATTTCAGCCAATTCCGTCCACAAACGCCAAAGTTATTAGGCATAGAATTTTCAAAAGTTCCATAGAGAAAAAATCCTAACTATATATACCTACTGGCTATCGCCAGTAGGTAATATATATATGTGTGTGTGTGTACATATATATATATATATATATATATAGCCTTTAACAATATATCCTATGATGAAATATTTATATATATAACAATGGTTTTGTATGAGTGAAATGTCCAGCTAACTATAACATGTGTGAAACCTATGGTTTTTTCAATGAATTTCTAAGATTTTTTAAATGCTAATTCCTAACTATAAACGTGGCTGAAACCTATGGTTTTTTCAGTGAATATATATATATATATCTATATATTACCTACTGGCGGTCGCCAGTAGGTATATATAGTTAGGATTTTTTCTCTATGGAACTTTTGAAAATTCTATGTCTAATAACTTTGGTGTTTGTGGACGGAATCGGCTGAAATTTTCAGGACAATGGCACATTTTGTTTCTGAGCAGCCCCTGAAAATTTGGGGGGGTTCTGTCAGGGGGGGCCGAGAAAAAAGGGGGGTACCAAAACGCGTTTTTCCCATTCATTTTTCCATAGGGCCTTTGGCCTCACTTTTAGCTCGAACGGCTGAATGGATTTGCACGAAACTTGGCAAAATTGTAGGGACTGTTAGCCTGATGTGCCTTTGCTGGGTTTCAATATATGTGCTCCAGTGGATTTCGAGAAATTAACGTTTAAAAAAACAGATATATCTGTGACAGCGTCCTGGATAGCGCTCCAGATCGCGTACTTTTCGCGTAACGGAGCTTTGCGAAGCGAAGCTGATTGGCTCTCCGGTGTCTGTCAACATTCTAAACAGTCCGGTGCGGCCGCCATCTTGTCTCTCGGTAGGATCGAGAGACAAGAGGAGGAGAAAAACGAAGGGGGAATTTAATGAAAGGGGGCAGGGTAGTCTCCTCTTGACCCCCTAGGAATGATGTTGGGGTTATTAAAGGGTCTCGTGGGGCAAATAAAAAAAATTGATTTTTCGCGGTAGAAGCGCTTCTTGGTTCACGAACCGGGTCGCAAACTGGTAGCGAAACGTGAATTCGCCATTTTGTGATTCGATTTAAATAAATTACTAGATGGTGGAAAAGCAATGTGAGTATTGGGTATAAGGGGGTATGGGAGACTTATCCTGACCCCCTATGTTTTCTGAGGGTGGTTGAGGAGGCTCATATATGTTGATACTTGTTGCGCGTGAGCGTTTTTTTTTTTTTTTTTTTGCCGCTTGACTTCTGTTAACGTTCGATTCGAAGGAAATTAGGAAGTGTTGATCGCCATTTTGACACTGCGAGTAAATATATTGTTAGAAATAATTGTTATAAATTAATCCGTATTGATAAACATTGTCTGCGCCATTTTGCCTTTTTTCCAATGCCACACTTTTGTCGTGCACGGCAGCCATTTTATATGCCTTGACCAGACCCACTCTCTGCACGCCGCCGATCCTCAGCATGGCTCCCCACCCTCGCAAGCATCTCCCCCCCGCACTGGTCACCCCCGCTCTCTCTCTCATGCATGGGCCATAAACTTCCCGCCATCTGCGCTGCTCTTCCCTGAGTATCACACCCTGTGCCCGCCCGACACCTCCCTTTCACCCTATTCACTACCGCACCCTCTGACACTCCTCTTCCTCTGTGTCTGATTGTCCAGGCCGGTCCCAGGCTATCACCTAGCCCTGCGGATGTAGTTTATGGCACCAACTGTAAATAATCACCCCTGTTCAAAGGAGTTACAGTAGATCAAGGCCCCCACCTCATGAGATCCGTCACACCAGACGCGTTCCTACTATCTGATAACGATCCTGTATTGTGATTGGGGAGGGGATTCTCACTGTAAGGGTGTGTGGGACCGAGCCTGAAGCGGAAGATTCCAGGGATGCCTTTTTGTACATTAAAGTCTTCACAATTATGTGTCACATTAAAAATATATAGCACTTCAACAAAGTTGTTGGATTATAACACTTTAATAACTTATAAATATATACAACGCTCCAACAAAGTAAACACGTTAAAAAAAACTTTTTAAACAACTATTTACATGACATTGCTTTAACCAGGATAGACAAAGAAATGACACAGTGATGTAAAAGTTTCTGAAAGAAATGCTAAGAACGTCCCATGTGAAAGTGAATTTTATCTGGCAATTTTTTTCTTTTCCTTCTCATGAAAAGAAAGTTAATGCCAGGTTCGTTACCTGCCTCATCTGCAAAAAAAACCTCTCGATAGGGAGCGAAAAAAAATATAGCTATGGTATTCATACCATGCATTGGCACATGGAGAGGTGGCACCCTCTTAATTATTCTAAAGCACAACTTCGAGATTTGGTGGATAATCCCCGACCGGCAAAAACATCCACCAATGACTTAGCAATAAGTGAGCCAGAGGCAGTCCCAAATCTGCAAAAGAACTTTAGGCAGACGAGATTGACTTGTGTAGCATGTGGAAAATTGATTTCATGTGGAGAGATGAGTATTACTTTAATAAATAGATCATATGAAAATCATCAATGTCCAAAACGTCCTAGAAAGTAATTTTTGTCATTTTTGAGGAAGAGAGATAACCTACAGTGGTACGGGGTCGTTTTCATTCGTACTAGGGGGGCCAGGTGACATTCGTTCGGGGTGGCTTAGGGGCATTTAAAACAACTTCCCCGATACAGGTAGCATATAAAGTAGAGGCTAAATACCAGGATCTTTATCGATTGCTTTATGCTGTACAAAAATCAAAAACACACAACAAACCTGGACCATTCATATTTTCAATGTTTCTGCCACGGAGCAGGCTGGAACTGTAAATGGGGGGTATTTATTTGTGGAAAACATAACAGAGAGTCAGTGGTCGTTGATTTCATAGTAAAAAGTGCGACAAGTGCAACAAAATCATATCGATAATTAATTGTGAGCAAGTACCAAAAGTGTCGACAATTCGAACCTTCAATAATAAATACAGTAATCAATGATGCATTAGAACTTAATATCAATTCATTGTTCGAACGTGTAATCAGTACCCGTCCCATGTCAATTCATTGTTCGAACGTATAATCAATACCCATCCTGGATCAATTCATTGTCCGAACATATAATCAGTTTTATTCCATATCAATTCATGTGCTAAAAACTGCATACATATCTCATGATATCAAGGCTGAGTAATCGGGGCACAACAAGGAGTTGAGAGTTTCATTTGTACCGGCGCCATTTTGGGTGAGGTCAGGAAGGTCCAAGTATAGTCAAAATGTCTCCACCAACTCGTGGTTGGACCGGGACCTCTTTCGGCAGTCCAAAAGTTTTCGTTGAAGGGTAGCAGAGGGGACTGCCAACATGAACCATCAGTCAAAGTGGGGTGGGAGGCAACAATCTCTCCTACCGGGTCATACTGGTGTCCCACCGGAACTGATCAAGTTGGTAGTCTTGCAGGATTTTGGTCATTTCAAGACTGAGGCCGGCGCCGGCATGAGCGCGCCAACGTCCCGCGGCTACGTCGTGGTCGTTCCGTGGGTGATCATGGCAGTCATTTCTCATCGGGGGTCGGGGGCCCCCGTGGCTCTTATAGAATCTTCAAAGTTGAGGAGAACGTTTCTGGACGCAGGAAACTAAAAGCGTTGTTGCACCGCAACAGTGGACGTTCTCCCGCTGGGTGAGCGGAGCATCATTGCCTCGCAATAGTGGACGAGACCTTTTGTCGGGTGAGTGCAGCGCCGCTGCATCGCAAGAGTGGAGGAACCCCTTTGTTGGGTGAGTGGAGCGTTGGGGGTGCAGCTGAGGGGCCCCCAACTGTGGGGGTGGGAGAGGCTCGTTCGCGCCGCCTCTCCCTCCCAGCGCACCCCACGCCGACACCTGGCGTTGATATCCGTGATGTCCGGACCAGGCGATAAGAGGGGGGGGTCGGAGGCAGAGGCAAGACACCCCCCCCCGTGGCCTGCAGGGCGCCGCTTCAGGCCCGAACAGGGAGCAAATATCAAGCACACGTGGGAAGCGGGTCAGCGAACCAGTCTAGAAGAACACCCTCCGGCCTTGTTGACTGAAACTTCATGGACTCACGCCAGGAATTCAAGGCAGCGAGCACGTCGCCAAGTGTAGGAAAACCTTTACAGTATTCAGCAAACGTGCCGACACCTGGCGTTGATATTCGTGATGTCCGGACCAGGCGATAAGAGGGGGGGGGGGTCGGAGGCAGAGGCAAGACATCCCCCCCCCGTGGCCTGCAAGGCGGCAGAAGAAGGGAATCGGGAGACCAGTACATTTTGGGCCATCCACCCCACGGCTGATGGCTGTTAGCCGGGCCCCGCCCTGCACGTGTCGAGGCCTCATCTTCCGGATGGGCGTAACCGTGGCCCTGTTGCACTTCGGGAGTTTCCGGAATGGGGGTAGGTATCTGCTGATTTGTATCTATTTCATGTTACCGTTAATGGGCGTGGCGGGCGGTGGGACAGACATGCTTGGAGCAGTGGGGGGGGTGGCGGAGCCTAGCTACCTCGTGGCTGCCGTAACGCCAAGCTTGGCTTTTTTCACCACTTCCATGTTTCTTATTTCTAGCAAAGTCAAAAACTTATCAGTGGCCTACTGATTTTGTTCGATTTCTTTCCCTTCCTTTTAAAGTGTGTTTCATGTTAAAGTTTCTGTTTATTAGGATACAGTGATTACTTCGTATTTTACATATGTCTTCTTTATTAGGGGTACTCTCCGGTTGAGCCAGATGATGTACCTCTAATAAATGGTCCGGGTGGAACTAGTTTCTCAATCAGTGGGGAGTAGATGGGCATGACAGATTACAACGGGGGACAAAGGTCCGCATTACCCACCCTTCACTACTTGCAAAGACTAGACAGAATATTTCTATTCCATGTTATTTGTAAACAGAGAATACCTCGAAAGAACTATTCCTTGAACAATAAATGTCCAGCCAATCAATCAATCAGTGGGGAGAAAAACAGGCATGACGGATTACAACGGGGGACACAAGTCCGCATTACCTATCCTTCACTATCTGCAAAGGGAGACAGAATATTCCTATTCTTCTCTGTTTGTAGACAGGGTCCGATTATTGCTCTTTGAGATATTCCCTGTGACAGGGAATATCTCAAAGAGCAATAATCGATAAAAAATTAGTAGGATTATAACACTTTAATAACTTATAAATATATACATCGCAACAAAAACAGTAAATACCTTAAAACATTTTTTATTAAAACAGAAGCAAAAATGACAACTAACATTAGTGATATCCTGGGCGGGTGATGGAACTGGGATTGTTAATGTTAAAAGATCTACAGAGAAAGGTATTGGTGAATTATACTTCTCCGGAAATTTAAAACTCACAAATGTTTTACTTGTGTAATCGTTTCAGGTCAAACGGATTGTGGGACAATGTTCAGAATGGAAGAGTCACCAAAAGGCAAAAAGTTCCGCTTGACCCCGGGAGCCGGCCGCCTATGTCGGGTGCGATCTCAGGCTACACCAGGGCAACAAGACTTGGGGAGGGGGTCGGAGCCAAGCGTCTTCTCCAAGTCCGCGCCATCACACCGCCCCTCGGGGGCCTCCGTCAAGCGGTTTAGGGAGGTACCGTATCACATTGTTTTCAAATGCAGTCAGGTCCACAAACGGCCCCCACTTACTTTGAGAATAGTGAAGCTGCAGCAGGTGCAAATAAGGTTTAGACAGTGTTACAAGCGCTGCTCAGAACTCTGAACTATGGCACCCAACATCCAGGACTTATGCCATTTGTGCAAGGCAGTGACATCGAAGCAACTCAGGGACCAAAACCATGAACGAACACTCATGTATGAAAATCTTACTATTGATGCTTGACTGAGGCCAAGGAGATCAGAGTGCATGAGTCTCATGCTCGATCGATTGAGCTAGCCGGATCGGGCAACTAAAAGTATAAAATAGTTATGTAAATAGTTATTTAATAAAATGTTTTACCCTGTTACTTTGCTGGTGTGTTGTATATATTTATAATATTTGCATAGGGTTTGTCGTTATTTTGGGTGGGGTGGGTGGCGGAGCCGAGCTGTCTTGCAGCCATCATCGTGTGGAGCTCAGTTCATCTCACTAGTTTCATATTTCTCATGAAGGGTTGTTCCTAATGTTTCTATTTTAGCGAGGTCAAAAAGAGATCCCATTAGTGGCCTACTGATTTTGCTCGATTTTTTTTTTTTTTTTACACGATTTTTCACTATCTGCAAAGACTAAACAGAGTATTGCGACTCTGTGCTTGTTTGTAAATAGAGAATGAACCAAAGAGAATCAATTCTAAAATAGTAAATGCTTGGATAACAATCAATCAAATGGAGAGACAAGCAGGCACGATGGATTACACGGGGGCAAAGGCCTGCGTTAACTACCCTTCACTATCTGCAAAGAGAGACTACTACTAAGAGAAAAGAGGGGGGGGCAGCGTTCAAAGCACATCAGCGTGCATAAACACGAAAATGTTTTTACCTATCACGTACTTGACATTTGACAACTTTTGATATTTGCTATTAAAAAACCATTGAAATTCACTGAAAAAACCATAGGTTTTAGGCCATATATAGTTAGGGATTAGCATTTACAAAACCTTATTTTACTCACACAAAACCATAGAAATTCGCATATATAGTCAGTTGCAATAACTATATATCGCGCACCCGCAATCCACTGCTGATGATGTCACATATTACATCATTCATGACATGGTCAGTGACATCACTGATGACATCACTGATGACATCTCAAATGACATCACTGATGACATCACTTATGACATCTCAAATGACATCACTGATGACATCACTGATGACATCTCAAATGACATCACTTATGACATCTCAAATGACATCACTGATGACATCACTGATGACATCTCAAATGACATCACTGATGATATCACTGATGACATCTCAAATGACATCACTGAAGACATCACTGATGACATCTCATTTGACATTACTGATCACATCACTGATGACATCATTCATGTGATAATACGATTAACCTCTTCAGACTCTAATATAACCTTACATACAATCAGTGTAAACAGACACTCACAGACAGTCACTCATCCATGGAGTTACTCACACACCTAGTCAGTCATGCAAAGAATCAATCACACCTCCATTTCCTCAACTATACAGTTATACACACCTTACTTAATCAAACATATACTAACACATATTTACTCTCTTATACAATCACTGATACAAGTTCACAATGATCCATACAGCCACTCACACATTCACTGGCTCTTATGCACAGTTATTTATATATGTCAACTCTTATGTACTGTGTTTTACATATGTACTTAATTTGACATGTAGCACTGAGAAATCCAATCACTCACCAATACACTAATGCAGACAGTCAACCTCCCATACAGCTGTTTCCACATGCACTTTGAACCCATAGATCTAGTGAATCAACTGCTCACACATCTATGCACAGAGTCACACACCTCCCAGCCACCCCCACACACACACTCACTCTCCCATACAAATACTTGGGCACCAATCAATAACCCATATAGTTACCCATATAGCTACTGATCAACACATGCCGCAGTTTACAGAACTACAGATATAATGATGCACAAATTAAGACAGTTTAGTCACTAACCCATGCACTCAGTGAGACACATTTAATCATTCTCTCAAACAGTCAGTCATGCACCTACTAAATCCTTCATCCAGACACTTATACATCCACTCATTCTTCAATATGTAAGACATATTTTAACTTTACAGAAACATACAGTCACAGGATGTTGTCATCAGTGATGTCATCAGTGATGTCATTTGAGATGTCATCAGTGATGTCATCAGTGATGTCACTGACCATGTCATGAATGATGTAATATGTGACATCATCAGCAGTGGATTGCAGGTGCGCGATATATAGTTATTGCAACTAACTATATATGCGAATTTCTATGGTTTTGTGTGAGTAAAATAAGGTTTTGTAAATGCTAATCCCTAACTATATATGGCCTAAAACCTATGGTTTTTTAGTGAATATATATATATATATATATATATATATATATATATATATATATATATATATATATATATATATATATATATATATGTAGCACCAATCTTCAAAACCTCCACCAGGGCGGCGAAATTAAGAGACGGACCCCACGGCTTCAGACAAGGCAATGTTTATTCTTTTAGCCCATTTATATATGTCATTTGAGATGTCATCAGTGATGTCATGAGAGATGTCACTGACCATGTCATGAGTGATGTAATATGTGACGTCATCAGCAGTGCATTGCGGGCGCGCAAGTTATTGTTAGCTGAACTAACTATAACAGGGGAATTTCAATTGTTTTGTATGAGTGAAATGTCCAGCTAACTATAACGTGTGAAACCTATGGTTTTTTCAATTAATTTCTAAGATTTTTTAAATGCTAATTCCTAACTATAAACATGGCTGAAACCTATGTTTTTTTCAGTGAATTTCTAAGGTTTTTTAATGCTAATTCCTAACTATAGCGTGGCTGAAACCTATGGTTTTTTCAGTGAATTTCAAAGGTTTTGTTAATGATAATTTTTAAATGTATTAATTGTTATATTTTGTTTATACTAATTTACTACATTGTTTTAAAGTATTTATTTTTAGATATTTTATTTTTTAAATTACATTAAAGATTTTTTATATAAATTGAAAAAAAATGTTTTTTAATATATTGAACTTGTAATATTTTATTTTTTTATTTTATATTTTTTTAATTTATATATATTTTATCTAGAAGGCAATGATATCCTATGGAAGGCAATTCAAGTTACTGGTAAGCACAGAATTTTTTAAAGTTCCAAAACTCCACACTTAGAAGAATTTCCAAGTGAAACCAGTCAATGTTAGCCTATGGAAGGAAATTCAAGTTACTGTAACTACGATTAGAATTACTTTTTAGGATCAGTAGTGGCTGAAAGATGCAGCACTGATGTCTCTCCGGATAACAGGTGAGTAAATCAGAAGTCGTAGTTCGGCTGATTTTTGAGGAATTTTTTTAAAGTTCAGGGTCGGGCCGCGGCAGCGCCAGCAGGGCTCCGAAGATGGTTTCAGCGAGGATGGGCCGCGGCAGCGCCAGCAGGGCTCCAAAAGATGGTTTCAGCAAGGAGGGGCCGCGGCAGCGCCAGGAGGGCTCCAAAGGTGGTTTCAGCGAAGATGGGCCGCTGCAGCGCCAGCAGGGCTCCAAAGATGGTTTCAGCGAAGATGGGTCGCGGCAGCTCCAGCAGGGCTCCAAAGATGGTTTCAGCGAAGGTGGGCCGTGGCAGCGCCAGCAGGGCTCCAAAGATGGTTTCAGCGAAGATGGGCCGCGGCAGCACCAGCAGGGCTCCAAAGGTGGTTACGGGTTCCACGTAGATGAGTTCGTCTCGGTGTCTCTCGACTCCAGGATACAACTGCCGACCTGCTCCAGAGCTGCCCCAGATACAGGTCTGGCGTTCTTTGATGTCCGGACCCTCGCACCTGGGGGTCGGAGGGGCCGGGATGAGAGTGTCCAGACACCCAGCAGGGGGGTGGAGCCAGCACCCAGGGAGGCCGGAGGCAATCGAAACCAGGCGTCGCGGGACGGCTGGAGGACCATCGAAACTCTTCTCCTCATTGATCCGTCAAGTGGCCACTTTACCACCTGGTCGGATCTTGGTGCCTCGATGTCGGGGCTTCGCTGGGTCCGCGGCCGAGGTTGGGCTGAGGCCACGGGGCCTGGTTGTGGAGGGTCCAAGATGGAGTCGGGTCTGAGATGGTGGTCCAGGATAGGGGTTGGACCAGCAGAGTGGGGCGAGTAGGGGTTGCCGAGTTCCAGAGGGGGAGAGATGGCGGTAGCCCGGAGGGGCGGCTCTCGTGAAGGGTGGAGGGTGTCGCCCTAGGCCGGAGGACAGGGGTCGAGGTCGTCCAGGTCCCGCCCTGCGGGAGGAGTGGAACCACGCCACGAGGCCGGGTCCATCACACGTCCCCCCCAGCTGAAGGCAGGGAGAGTCACCCATCCTCTTGGGTATTCTCCTCGCCGAGGCGGAAGAAGCGGGACAGGCCGTCTGCGTTGGCGTGGTCGCTGCCGGGGCGATGCTCCACCGTGAAGTCCATCCCTTGCAGAGAGATGGAACAACGCAGCAACTTTGGGTACTCCCCTCGCATCTGCATCAGCCACCGCAGGGGTTGGTCGGTCCGTTTTTATCGGAAGCAGCACCAACCAACTACTGTTTTATTGTGCTGTCTGGCTTTGTTAGTTTTGTTTAGGAATTTCTTGTTTTTTTGTTATGCCTCCACACTTAGAAAAAATTCCAAGTGAAACTAGTCAATGTTAGCCTATGGAAGGAAATTCAAGTTACTGTAAGTATGGTTAGAATTACTTTTCAGGTCAATAGTGGGCTGAAAGATGCAGCACTGAGGTCTCTCTTGATAACAGGTGAGTAAATCGGAATTCGTAGTTCAGCTGATTTTAGAGAAAAATTTGTACGTTTCAAAAATAGACACTTAGGCACTTTTCTGGTGAAAACCACACAATAAATTCCTATGAAAATAAATTTAAGTCACTGGTAAGTATGCTTAGATTTACTTTGCAGGGTCCATACTGCGCTCATAGATGCAGCAATGACGTCTCTCGTGATAACAGGTGAGTAAATCGGAATTCGTAGTTCGGCTGATTTTAGAGGAATATTTTGCTCAATAGTGAAGGAAAGGGGGTGGGGCCTGAGGTAACATGTGTGCAAACACGCCCTGTGGCTCGTTTTAGGTTGGGGAATTAATTGCTCTTCAATCCTGAAGTCCCCTGTGAGCCAAGTAGCCCACCAGGTACCTCCAGTATGCGCCAGGGAGCTGTGTTGCAGAAAGGTGTTCAGAGGGCACGCCCCCTTTTTACAACAGTCTGCAACGCAGCTCCGTGGCGCTTACTGGAGATACCTATTGGACTAGTTGCCCCCTAGGGGACCTCTAGATTGAAGTGGAATTAATTCCCCAACTTAAAACGCGCCACAGGGCATGGTTGCACTCATATCACCTCAAGCCCCGCCCCCTACCTTCATCACTGTGTAAACGCGCCCTTAACATGTTCTAAGTTGGGGGATTAAGACCCTTGCATACTGGGGGTCCCTGGGGGCCATCTAGCCCACCAGGAATCTCCAGTATGCCCCAGGGGTCTACATTGCAGAGAGATGTAAGAAGGGGCATGGCCTCATTACACCTCTCTGCAACGCAGCCCCCTGGCGTGTTTGCAGAGGGGGAACTAATTCCCCTTGCATACTGGAGGTCCCTGGGGGCCAACTACCCCTCCAGGGACTTCCAGTATGCGCCAGGGGGCTGCGTTGCAGAGAGGTGTAATGAGGCCACACCCCTTTTGACACCTCTCTTCAATGCAGCCTCCTGGCGCGCAGCCCCCCTCCCACCAGATAAAAGCCCCGGGGGTGGTGGTCCCCATAGCTGTGGGTCCATTAAATATTAGTGCCCCGGGGAGGTGGCGGTCCGCGGGGCATGTGGGGGGGCTTGAGCCCCACCACACAGGTTTTTTTTTAATTTAAAAAAAGAAGCCCCCAGGGGGTGGCAGTCCCCGGGGCTGTGGGGTGCCATGAGCCCCCTGCATACTTCATAATAAAGCCCCGGGGGGTTGCGGTCCCCGGGTTCCGGGCCTTAGAGTCCCCCCAACATTCATATCCAAGCCCCGGGGGGTGACGGTCCCCAGGGCTGCGGGGGGACGTGTGCCCCCCGCTATTATACTTACTTTGCCCTGGGGGGTGGCGGTCCCCGGGGCAGTGTGGGAGGGATTGGGGCACCCCACACCTTTTTTTTTAGAAAACCCCCGGGATTTGGTCCCCCCGGGGGTTAATCAGAAAACAAATGAGACCAAGTTTTTGGGGGGGTTTTCACGGGGTACGGGTACCTACGCGTATCCCGCGATTTAAAAAATGTTTTTAAAAATTGGGCATTGGTGGTCCTTGTGAGACCCCCTGAGCATGCCTAGGGGATCAGGGTATTTCTACCATGCCCCCTTTGCGTGTTTTCACGTTTCTTTTGCTGCTTTCTTGTGCCTCTGTTCCACCGAGGCACAGGATGGCTGCCAACACTTCCTGGTTTGGAGTGCTGACAGCCAATTAGCATAAAGCTCATGCTCGGGAAGGGACGCGTACTGTAGGCGTGCGGTATTTCGTCAATAGATATAGCTATGATTTTACTTTTGATTTTCTAAGAAACTACTGAACGGATTTACGCCATTTGACAAAAAGCGTAATCTGCAAACCAAACTCTACTTTAACCCTCACTTAAAAGTACCTATGGAAAATTGCATGGGGAAAACACGTTTTGGGACCCCCTTTTTTCTCGGCCTCCACTTGACGAATCACCCTCAAACTTTCAGGGAAAGAGCGGAGCGGAGCAGGCCATTTTCTTGGAAATTTCGCGAAGATTCGTTGACCGGTGCCAAAGTTATTCCAAAGAGAATGTTGCGGATTTCCTGTGGAAACTAGGTCCTAACTATAACTACCTACTGGTGACCGCCAGTAGGTTATATATATATATATATATATATATATATATATATATATATATATATATATGAAAGCCAAATCCTGGAAAGGAAAGCACAGTCCTATTGCTTGAACTGCATACTGCCACACACCCGGAACGGACCACCACGAAAGGTTGGAGATTTAATAGAAAAATATATATTGGGCTACATTGGGCTATATATATGTTAGAGCCCAAATGTAGCCCAATGTAGCCCAAAGATGGCCACCAGAGACAAAAAAAAAACAAATGTAGCCCAAATATCAACCAGATGTAGCCCAACTATAGCCCAGTGACAGAATGTCCCAGAGTGTTCTAAAGAACAACTAGAGCGCTAACAGTCTTACTTATGACAAAAGTATGGCACACCTGAAGTCATCTTGATTGGAATAAAGTGTTAACACTTAAACCATTTAATTTGCAAAGGAACAAAATGAGGGGTTTCATTTTGCCATAGAAATGTTATGTATGTATATATATGTATGTATGAGCATGTTCTATCACTTGAATCATACATCCAGGATTCAAGTGATCTGTTGAGGAAATTGGAGGAGTTTGAATGGAATGATGATTTTTGGTTGATTACGCTAGATGTGTCATGGTTATACACAAGTATAGTGCATGCAGATGGGCTAAGAGCTGTGGAGTTTTTTCTGGGCAGGCGACCCATAGAGTTGGTTGAGCACAACAAAATGTTGCTAACTATGATCAGTTTCTGTCTGCACCACAATTACTTCATGTTCCTAAATCGATATTACCAACAAGTCAGGGGTGTTGCCATGGGGGCCTGTTTCTCTCCCAGTTACGCCTGTCTCCACATGGGGTACTGGGAGAGACAGGTCCTCAGAGGCATTCACCATGACACCTGTACCCGTCATATCATCAGATGGTACAGGTATATCGATGATATTCTTATGGTTTGGCGTGGGACACGTGAAGAGGCAGTCAACTTCATTGAGACCTTAAATTCCAACTCATTTAATTTGTCTTTCACGTCTCACATCAGCCAGCAGGTGGCACACTTTCTTGACGTTACATTAGAGGTCAGTCAGGGCAGGCTTGAAACTAAGCTGTATAGAAAGCCCACATCGGGCAATACCATTTTGCATGCGGGAAGTCATCACCCCCCACATTTGATTAGAAGCATCCCCTATGGGGAGATGCTTAGAATCCGTAGGGTGTGTAGTACGGACTCCCACTGTAAAAGCGCGCAGGCTGCTAGTAAAGAAAGATTTCTTGCACGCGGGTACAGCGAGCAGCTAATAGATACAGCCATCAGAAAAGCCAATACATTATCACGCACTCAAGCACTGACCCACAAGAAAGTACAGAAAAACACCGTTGCCAACACAGAGCCCCCTATCAGGCTCATCTGGACCTACAATAGTCAGCACGGGGCGCTCAGAAAGATCGTCAACCAATACTGGAATCTTATTAAATTAGACCCAGTTATTGGCGAGCACATGCCTAACAAACCAGCTATTACATACAGGAAGGCATTCTCTTTGCAGGATGCGCTAGTTAAGTCTAGCCCTGAGGTAATACCACCCAAAAACTGGCTAGCTGCCAGTCGAGGGTTTAGGAAGTGCTCCAGCTGCAAAGCCTGCTCTCAGGGGCTCAATAAAACCGAGTTCCTCACAGCATTTTCTGTAGTACCCCGTAAGATCAACAAGCAACTAACGTGCAAATCGGAGTATGTGGTGTATGTGCTGGAGTGCCCATGTGGCCTGCAATATATTGGTAGTACCAAATTGCAGGTCCACAAAAGGGTTCTCCAGCACATCAGAGCTATCAATATCAATGACGCCACCTACCCGGTTGCACGACATTTTAAGGAGTTCCATGGTAACAACAGTAGTCTCCTTAAATACTATGCTATTGACTCTGTAGGACCGCTAAGGAGAGGTGGTAACCGGGATGGGATCTTGAGGGCACTTGAGACCAGATACATCCTGGAGATGGACAGCAAGAGCCCCAATGGCCTCAACTCCACGGAGGACTTTTACACCTGTTTGTAAATAATACAATTTTGAATAGTCTCTTGCTGTATCTTTACCTCGTCTCTGCTTAGACAGTTTGTTGGCAACTTCCAATTTTGCAGTCACCTGCATTAGTGAAGGTGTTGTTGGCCTGTTTGGTAACCAAAAAGATGACTATATATGACACAACACACTAGGTCATCTAAAGTATGTTGAGACATACGGTTGCTATATTCCTCAGAAACTAAATGTCACCGAATTTTTAATGTAATTTGAAAAAAAATGTATTCACTTAGTTTAATTGCACTTTTTCCTAGCATGCACATTAATGATGGGTGATTGGTTTTGTAAATATATAATTGTTGGAAAAGCTATGGGGAGAAGTCAGAAGGTACGCAAAATTGTGCCCTGCATAGCCGACCGTGACGACAACTACTACATGGCATTCTAGTAGTTTGTTGGGAGGGGGTATAAAATTTATGGTGTATATAGATGTAAATATATCAAATGTGTTGTATATATTTTAAACATGAGGTACCATTGGTTTATTGTGCATTGACTGGGTGTATTTATAGCATTTATGCCGTTAGCCCTAAAAAGACTCAATCACAATGACATCTGATTGACGCTTTCTTTCTGCACTTTATGTAAATACATGTAATTCTGTATAGTTTTTTGTATATACCTTGAGTGCCCATTAATTACCCCAAATAATTTTCAAAATTGTCGGAATTCACAAATGTATTTATACAGTTATCAATGTCCAAGGGCTTTTTCGTTTCTGACAAGAGATTCCCCGCCCTTAAAATTGCAATTGCAAACACACTTTCTGTCGCAGATAGAACACTCCTACTGCATACAAAGTAACCAATCAAATACTTCCATCATTGGTGAGTGTGCCCTTTAAATTTCTTGCACCTCTCTCAGTGCTCCATGTGACCAAGGCCTCTGTGTAGGCCGAAACGTTATGCTGCCGTGGTGTGCTGATGAATAAAAGAAACTCACCTGCACTCTGGGTCTTCCGTGTTCTTTCCTGTGTGGTGGTCGATTATTGGAGCCTGTCGCAGTGAAAAGTGCAAGTGCGGAAATATATATATATATATATATATATATATATATATATATAGTTAGGATTTTTTTGAATAGGGATTTCTGAAAATTCTATGTTGAATAACTTTGGCGTTGATGGACGGAATTGGCTGAAATTTTCAGGATAATGGCACATTTTGTTTCTGAGCGTCCCCTGAAAGTTTGGGGGGGTTTCGTCAAGCAGGGGCCGAGAAAAAAGGGGGGTCTCAAAACGTGTTTTTAACATTGAGTTTTCCGTAGGGCGGTTGGACTCACTTTTAGCTCGAACGGCTGAATGGATTTCTATGAAACTTGGCAAAATTGTAGAGACTGTTTGCCCGATGTGCCTTTGCTAGGTCTCAAGATATGTGCTCCAGTGGATTTTGAGAAATTAACTTTCAAAAAAATATATATATCTGTGACAGCGTCCCGGTTAGCGCCCCGGTTCGTGTACCAGACGCGGAACGGAACTTCGCGAGGAGAAGCGGATTGGCTCTCCGGTGACTCTCAACATTCTAAACAGTCCGGAGCGGCCGCCATCTTGTCTCTCGGTAGGATCGAGAGACAAGAGGTGGAAATAAACGAAGGGGGAAATGAATGAAACGGGCAAGGTAGACCCCTCCTGACCCCCTAGGATTGATGTGGGGGCTATTAAAGGGTCCCGCGGGGCAAAAAAATAAAATACATTTTTCTTCGATTTTTTGCGGTGGAAGCGCTACCTGGTACGCGAACCGGGTAGCTCACCGGTAGCGTAACGGGAGTCTGCCATCTTGTGTTTCGGACGAATTTAGTCACAAGATGGAGGATAAACAATGTTGGGTATGGGTATAAGGGGGCACGGGAGACAATTTTCAAATTTTCGCACGGTTAGCGCCCGATCCGCGCACCGGGTAGCGTTCCAGAAAGCGTAACTAGGGGAAAACCAAGGGAAATAGTAAAATAATATTTTAGAGTGCTTTGAGGTAGGGTAGCTCTGAATAGAGCTGTTGTGTTGTGTGGGTGATGTAAATACCAACATGTAGGTACCAATGAAGAGTCTAAAATTCAATGTACACCGTCTCCTCTGTAGATATTTTGTATGTTCTAATATGAGTTATTTAAATGTAAATGTGTGGAAAAGCACTTCATGCTTTAAAGAAATTGTATTTTTGAACTGATTGTTATTTCCTCTTAGTCCTCCTCTTTGGTATTTTTTCCCCACACTCTTCTTCAGCATGATAGTTGATAAATTTGTTCCCTCAAAAAATGTATATACATAAAAAAATTATATTAAATACATATAAAATATATTTTTCCTTTAAAAGAAGAATACATTTTACAGCTTTTGATATTTACTATTAAAAAACCATTGAAATTCACTGAAAAAACCATAGGTCATAGACCATATTTAGTTAGGAAATAGCATTTACAAAACCTTGAAAATTCACTGAAAAAACCATAGGTTATAGACCATATATAGCTAAGAATTAGCATTTACATAACCTTATTTTACTCACACAAAACCATTGAAATTCACATATATAGTTAGTTGCACTAACTATATATCGCGCACCCGCAATCCACTGCTGATCATGTCACATATTACATCATTCATGACATGGTCAGTGACATCACTGATGACATCACTGATGACATCTCAAATGACATCACTGATGACATCACCACCCAAATTTGTACCCTGGTTCAAATAATCACTACCCCACTGATCCTAGGGAATTCTGGAATATCCCATTGTCAAACATGTTATATCCCTTGACTCCAATGAACTTAAACGATTGACTTCACTTGACTGAACAACAAAATACATTAGATGGGGATAATAGATCAACTTTTTCCCCTCTCATGGAAGAGAATATGTCCATGCAGGCCTCGAACTATAATCATCGTATACTAGGTAGATATAGGAAACCAACAGCTAATGATGATATTAATTGTATAGAGACTTGTGCAAACTCTCACCTGGACCCAAGACGGGGGGACAGTATAGATACTTGTAGAGTTGCATATATGGGCGATGATGTGAATGTGGGAAATGATGATAAAGATATTCATATAGATGAGGCTGTTGATCTGGGAATTAATGGCATAGGAAATAGTGCAGATGAATGTGCCCAAGTCCTTTCTCCAGAAAGATTGCAAGTGGAAAAGGAGGGTAACTGTGAGAAGGCTCGCAATTCCTGTGAGAAGGTTAGCAATTTCCGTGTACTTTCTTGGAATATAGCGGGCTTTGGCCAAAGGTTGGAAGATCCGGCCTGGGTAGAATTTGTAGATTCTTTTGACCTAGCCGGCTTACAGGAGACTTGGAGTATTGTGGATTTGAGTCTGGATGGTTTTCAAGCATTTAATATCCCAGCAATACCGTCACAATCAGGGCGAGCTAAGGGTGGGCTTATGACAGCAATCTCGGTAAAACATAATTTAAGAAATGTTAATAAAGTGGTGGAAACACCTTGGTACCAATTACTTACCATTAAGAATCTTTTTTTTTTTTTTGTTTTCCCCTAACCCTTTGTATTCCTGCAATTTTAACTTACATTGCTTTTGTTTCACATTATTTCTTTGATCAATCTCATTCTGTTGTAAGAGAGATTTCTTGTTTTTATAACTTCTGATTGTTTCTTCATGTACTGTCTTTTCTTCTTTATGCCTTAATAAAATTCAAACTTAAAAAAAAAAAAAAAGAATCTTTTTTTAGAAACTGTTCTTCTTATTAATTGGTATTATAACATATTTGATCCTAATGAAACGGAAATTATTGATAATTTACAGGAAGAGATTGCCAATGTGAGAAATAGAGTCTTCCCTCTCCTTATTATATGGTTAGGTGATTTTAATTGTGAATTGTGTAAGTTTAGTGGGTCTAGAGCCTGTGGCATGATGGATTTAAATGACCATCCTATGGCCCATTTCTCCCACAGAAAACAAGGGGAGGCCATAAACAGTATTTTAATAAATAATAATTTATGCATTCTCGATATGATTAGTTTTTCGGGTAATGTGAATATACCCACCTTTCAGGGCACGAGGGGCAGAACAAGCACAATTGATTTTGCAATTGTATCTATGGGTTTTTTCAACTATTTGAAAGATTTTAAAATTGAGGCAAATCCAGCTAGCGACCATAACCCCCTAATTCTGAGTTTTACCATTGTTTCTGACTTAAAACTGCATCAGGAACAACCCATAGTATACACTCAGAACCAGGGTGTCACTGTAAAGTGGAATAAAGTAGCTGTGAGGCAACTGGAGATGGATATTTTCAAGGAAAATGTGGCCCAGTTAGATACCTGCCTATCACTCAATCCTGACTCAGTCCATATAATTACGAGTTTCGAGAAGCTAATGGAAAATGTAGCTACCCATCTACTTGTAAAGGTAGGGGGGAAGAATCAAGACCAGAGGCCCAAATGGTTCAACGCTGAATGCTCTGCAGCACAAACTACTTTAACTAAAGCATTGCGCCAAAACCCAAGAGATAGAAACATGGTTATATTGGCTAGGAAACAATATAGGCAGGCAATTAGAAAAAGGAAAAATGAATTGAAGACCAAAGCATGGGAAGACCTGGACAAAGCAGTTGATTAAGGGATAATAGACTCTTTTGGGAAGTAATAAATAGGCCCTTTTTAAAATCAGGGGAAGAAAATACTATTCGAGTTCATTTACCAGAGGAAACCTGGGTAACTCATTACAATAAAATCTTTAATCCCAAAGAGATATTACAGATTGCTACCTCGGAAGAGGATGATTCCTGTTATATTAATATGGAATCAGCTAAGAAGCTCAGTGAATCACTAATGCTCTCAGAAGTAGAGCTAGCTTTGACTAAGGGGGCGCCTTCAAAGGCCCCAGGCCCTGATTCAGTACCTTTAGATCTTTTTAAACATAATCAAGAGGTTTGGTCTCCTCTACTTATGAATGTTTTTAAGGCATTAATACTTGGGCCTATTCCGACCTCTTGGAAAGAGGCCGTTTTGGTTCCAATTTTTAAAAAGGGTGACAAGTATGATCCACGATGTTATAGGCCAATATCACTAATAGACTCAACATGTAAGCTAATGGGTAGGGTGATATTGGCACGGCTGGAAACATGGGCTGAGTCGTCAGGGGTTATTGTAGACTCTCAATATGGTTTTAGGAAGGGGAAAGGAACTACCGAGCAGTGCCTGAACCTGGCATTGATTATGGGCAAGTACATGGGTGCTAAGAATGGTTCTATACACTTGGCATTCATGGACTTGTCCAGCGCCTTTGACACGGTATGCAGGGACAAATTATGGCGCATGATGGACTCTATGGGTTTTGAAGAACCACTGGTCACCCTGCTCCGCAGGTTACATACCGCCACAACGGTTAGGATTAGATATGGCCGTGGTGGAGAGAAATCAAAACCTATATTATCCACTGAAGGTGTCCGACAAGGATGTATTTTAGCACCTTTTCTATTTTTGGTCTATACAAATGGCTTAGAGGGCTTCTTATTAGAAACGACTGCTGATTTCCCAAAGATAAACGGAAAAAGAATCCCAATGTTGTCTTATGCAGATGACACTGTTTTAATGGCACTTACCCCCAACAGCATGCAGATTTCTCTGAATGCTTTTGATACATTTATGGGCAAACTAGAACTAGGTGTCAATTTTACTAAATCCTTTGCCATGACTTGCGGTCAAAAAAATGTTAAAATACGGAAGTATGTGGTGAAGAACGCTATTATTGAGAAAGTGGAAAACTTCTGCTATCTGGGTAACCTTTTTAACAAAAAATTGAATTGGGAACCTTTGTTGACAGCCCGGGTTCAGAAGGTTGCACAGTCAATTGAAGCCCTCTTCCGTTTTGCCAGCAAATTAGGCCAGCGACGTGTAGCGGAAATTACATCGTTATACAAAGCTAAGTGTGTTTCTGCCTTGACCTATGGTGCAGGGGTTTGGGGTTCACAAAACTGTGAAAAAATACAAATTGTGGAAAATAAGTTTGTAAAACGTTTATTATCTGTTCCACTGGGCACATCTAACACATTTTGCCACGGAGAAGTTGGAATTGAGTTTATAAGTGATATTATTCACGTTGCCCCTTTAACATTATGGGCCAAAGTTTGGCGATCTGAAGAATTGAAATTAACAAAAGATATTATTCAAGATTGCCTTAAACTTGAACACTATACCCAAATCCCGTGGCTACGATATGTCAGAGAGACTTTTAATAAAATAGGTTTAATTAAGATGTTTGCAAATCCTGAAATGCTTGGTAAGGATGCTAAGGAGACTATCAAAAATGCCTATAGTGTCAACCTTGGTTGTTTTAAGACAAATGATCATGAACTAAGTATACAGGGAAAACCAGTTCGCCAGTTTTATTTGTCATATATTATGAACACGCAATGGCGTTTTTATCTTACAAGATTTCGCCTTGGCACTTTACACTTTCTGTTTGCATTCCCAAAGCAGGGGGGTTGGTGGGAGAAGTTACCCTGCTGCCCCTGTAACAATAGGGTTTCGCAAAATACTCTTCACCTTCTTCTTTTTTGCACTTTGTATAAAGTTCCAAGAAACACTTTCCTTAAACCATTATTAGAATCATTTGGAACACGTTATTACAAAGAAGCGTATGACCGCTTGTTATCTTTGTCAACTGCACATATTTGTAATGTCGTTTTAAACTTTATCAGATCAGCTTTGGTGATTAGAAATAGATACTGAATCTTGATGGAAATTAGTTTTAAAAATGGTGTAAACATGTACTGTGATTTTATGGTGGATTAATTGCAATGTCTTTTAAAATGTTCTATGTACACTTTTATGATTTCTATATGGAATCGAAATAAAGTTATTTGACTTGACTTGACATCACTGATGACAACATCCAGTGACTGTATCTTTCTGTAAAGTTAAAATATGTCTTACATATTGAAGAATGAGTGGATGTATAAGTGTCTGGATGAAGGATTTAGTAGGTGCATGACTGACTGTATGAGTGAGTGATTAAATGTGTCTCACTGAGTGCATGGGTTAGTGACTAAACTGTCTTAATTTGTGCATCATTATGTCTGTTCTGTAAACTGCTGCATGTGTTGATCAGTAGCTATATGAGTAAATATATGGGTTATTGATTGGTTGCCCAAGTATTTGTATGGGAGACTGAGTGTGTGTGTGGGTGGCTGGGAGGTGTATGACTCTGTGCATAGATGTGTGAGCAGTTGATTCACTAGATGTATGGGTTCAAAAGTGCATGTGGAAACAGCTGTATGGGCGGTTGACTGTGTGCATGAGTGTATTGGTGAGTGAATGATATCTCAGTGCTACATGTCAAAGTAAGTACATATGTAAAACACAGTACATGTGAGAGTTGACATATATAAATAACTGTGCATAAGAGCCAGTGAATGTGTGAGTGGCTGTATGGATCATTGTGAACTTGTATCAGGGATTGTATAAGAGAGTAAATATGTGTTAGTATATGTTTGAATATGTAAGGTGTGTATAACTGTATAGTTGAGGAAATGGAGGTGTGATTGATTCTTTGCATGACTGACTAGGTGTGTGAGTAACTCCATGGATGAGTGACAGTCTGTGAGTGTCTGTTTACACTGAGTGTATCTAAGGTTATATTAGAGTCTGAAGAGGTTCATCGTATTATCACATGAATGATGTCATCAGTGATGTGATCAGTAATGTCAAATGAGATGTCATCAGTGATGTCATTTGAGATGTCATCAGTGATGTCATCAGTGATGTCATTTGAGATGTCATCAGTGATGTCATCAGTGATGTCACTGACCATGTCATGAATGATGTAATATGTGACATGATCAGCAGTGGATTGCGGGTGCGCGATATATAGTTAGTGCAACCAACTATATATGCGAATTTCAATGGTTTTGTGTGAGTAAAATAAGGTTTTGTAAATGCTAATTCCTAACTATATATGGTCTATAACCTATGGTTTTTTTCAGTGAATATATATATATATATATATATATATATATATATATATATATATATATATATATATATATATATATATATATATATATATATATATATATATATATATATATATATATTTCCGCACTTGTACCCTTACTGCGACGGACTTTCAATCCTCAGCCATCGACCAGAAAGAACACGGAAGACCCAGAGTGCAGGTGAGTTTTTTATTTCCCAGTACACCACGCCAGCATAACGTTTCGGCCTACACAGAGGCCTTGGTCACATGACGCACCGAGAGAGTTGCGTAAATTTAAAGTGCTCGTGCAGTAACAACGGTGCCATTTGATTGGTTACAACATAATTAGTGGGAGTGTCCAACATAATTATTAGGCATCAACTTGCAATTGCAAAGCGGGGAAGACAGGTAATTTTGTGAAAATGCCTATCGTGCAATACATGTTTAAATACATTTTTAACTATCCGAAAATTCTCAAAAATTAATAATTCTGGGTATTCCTAAATACATATCAAAAATTCATATATTTACAACATGTGCAATTCTACAACCGCGATATAGTCGGTTGAATGGATTTTTATGATAACTGCTTAAATGCCATATATCCAATAGCCCCTAATGCACAACCAGGGAGTCCTCAAACTTTTTTTTTAAATATATACACAGCATTTCATATATATACAACTATATACAATCAAAATCTTGTGTACTACTACCCATGATCGCTAAATGCTATTCTCTAGTAGTAGATTAATCGGATAGAAAAGGCACAATCTAATATATACCTCCCATTCTCCCCTAATGCCAGTTTCCATTGCTGCTAATACCTACACATATGCCATTGTTACGAGTGCAATTATAAACAAGTGTGATTAAAAACAATTCTTGCTGATGTTATCATATTATATACAGTTAAACACACATACTGAGGATCTATAGCAAATGATTGTATTATGGTTGATTATATAACCTAGTATTTCTTTTCTTGTATAGTTATATTTAATCAACAAACAAACACCAGTAGTCAATTTGACAGTGAGCATCTATGCTAGCCAGCAACAGAGCCAGGTGGAGAGGTGGTATTGTAAGGCCCTGAGATGTAGGTGACCCTGTAGGCATGTGTAAAAATCCTCCGTGGAGTTTAGACCATTAGGACTTTTACTGTCCATCTCCAAGATGTATCTGGTCTCAAGAGCCCTTAAGATCCCATCTCGATTGCCGCCTCTCCTAAGAGGACCTACAGAGTCAATGGCATAATATCTAAGGAGCCCACTGTTGTTATTATGAAACTCCTTAAAATGCCTCGCAACAGGGTATGTGGCATCATTTGTATTGATGGCCCTAATATGCTGGAGCACCCTTTTGTGGACCTGCAATTTGGTACTGCCAATATATTGCAGGCCACATGGGCACTCCAACACATAAACCACATACTCTGACTTGCAAGTTAGCTGCTTTTTGATTTTGCGAGGCACTGTAGAGAATGCTGTCAAGAACTCGGTCTTATTGAGCCCCTGAGAACATGCTTTGCAACTAGAACATTTCCTAAATCCTCGACTGGCTGCCAGCCAGTTTTTGGGTGGAATCACCTCAGGACTGGATTTAACTAGTGCATCCTGTAATGAAAATGCCTTCCTGTAGGTGATCGCGGGTCTGTTAGGCATATGTTCTCCAATGACTGGATCCAATTTAATCAGATTCCAGTGTTGGTTGATGATCTTTCTCAGTGTCCCGTGCTGACTATTGTAGGTCCAGATGAGTCTAACTGGTTGTTCACTACTGGCTACTGTGGTTCTCTGGGCTTTCTTGTGGGCCAGTGCCTCATTGCGAGACAGGGCATTGGCTTTTCTGATAGCTGTATCAATCAGATTTTCATGGTAGCCCCTTGCCAGAAACCTTTGTTTACTAGCAGCTTGTGCTGCTCTACAATGGGAGTCCGTACTACAAACCCGCCGAATTCTAAGCATTTCCCCGTAGGGAATGCTTCGAATCAAATGCGGGGGATGGTGACTATCAGAATGCAATATAGTATTGCCTGCAGTAGGCTTCCTATAAAGCTTGGTTTCTAGCCTGCCCTGACTGATCTCCAGAGTAACATCAAGAAAGTGTGCTTCCTCCTGACTGATATGAGATGTGAAGGACAAATTGAATGAGTTAGTATTCAAAACATCAATGAAACTGACAGCCTCTTCATATGTTCCACGCCAAATCATTAAAATATCATCGATGTATCTGTACCATCGAATGATATGGCGAGTGCAGATGTCTCGATGAATACCATTGAGGACCTGTCTCTCCCAGTACTTCATATGGAGGCAGGCGTAACTGGGAGAGAAACAGGCCCCCATGGCAACCCCTCTGACCTGTTGATAATACCGGTTCAGGAACATGAAGTAATTATGATGCAAACAAAAACTAATCATGGAAAGCAGCATCCTATTGTGCTCAACTAGTTCTATTGGCCGCTTGCCCAAAAAGAACTCAACAGCCCTTAACCCATCTGCATGCACTATGCTTGTGTATAAAGATGGCACATCCAGGGTGATTAGCCAATAATCATTACTCCATTGTAGTTCATTCAGTTTCCTCATCAGATCACTAGAGTCTTGCATGTATGACGCAAGTGCCAATACATGCTCTTGGAGGAACAAGTCAATGTAAGTAGTGGCTTTCTCCAACAAACCCCCACACGCCGAAATGATGGGTCTACCTGGCGGCTTGATCGCATTCTTGTGTACCTTTGGAATCAGGTACAGCACAGGGGTTATGGGATGATCATTTTTTAGGCATTTCAACTCATCCATACTAATGAGTCCACTGGATCGCCATCCCATCAGGAGAGAATGAAAGTCTGTTTGCGCTTTCCTGAGTGCATTTATATCACAGTGTCTATAGCAGTTCGGGTCATTTAGCTGGAGGTAAGCCTCCTCCAGATATAGTGCTCTGGGCCAGAGTACGATGTTGCCCCCCTTGTCAGATTACCTGACTATCATGTTTCCATCCGTTTTTATTTTTTTGACTAGTTTTTGATATTCGTTGCTGCCATGATGTTTGCCATGGTTAGATTTCAGAGTTTTCACATGCAAAGCCTTCACTTGTTTTACAACAGCATCCTGAAAAATGTCTATGGTGTCGTATGGGGTAACGGGAGTGAATGTAGATCGTGGCTTGAGATTGCTTAAGCCACCAGTTTGAGTATTCAACTCCCCCTGAGTGTTCTGAGAATTTGGAGCCTCCGCTCGCAAAACTGCCAGATCCTGCATCAGAGGGATATCATTCACCACCAATCCCAGAGTAGCAGATTCAGCCCCCGACCTTTTGCCAAAACTATGAGATTTGCTGTTGGCAAAATGTTTTTTGAGCTTCAATTTCCGTGTAAATTTAAAAAGATCTATTCTTGTGTTCACGTAATTGAAACTGCTAGGGGGGCTGTACAACAATCCTCTAGATAAGATGCTGATTTCTAAGTCAGTGAAAGTTGTACTTGTCAAATTTATAACAGATAAACCATTGTCCAGTGTTTGTGACATATTGCTTACTTGTTTCGTGTTGGTTACTTCTTCTTGTTGGAATTCCACCGCCTGTAGTTTCGTTTCTTGGGCTTTTCGTTTAGCGTGGCTTTTTCTCCGCTCCCGTCGTTTTGCGTTTGGGGTTTTGCTGGCGCTGGAATTCTTGGGCGTAGAGTTTCGCACCTGTCCTGCCGGATACATTCCAGTACCTGCTCCATGGTTAGTCGTGTAAACCCCAATTGGTCTGAAAATCTACCAGCTTCTGTTTCAGACCCGCTGTCCATGTTGGAGCTAAGGTCCGTGAGACTTGAACCCTCAGGTGAGTTGGATCGTACCTGAGCTGTACCACGAGCTGTGCTTTGTCCCGCTCCCGAGTTCTGCATCTTTGAGGCTTTGATTGCGTCGTACTTGCGGGCAAATGTGAAGATTCTGCCTTCATTATAGTCAGTTTTATCACGCTGAAACTTGAATGCCTTGCGTTTTCTAATAACATCCTCTTCTTTCTGCACTCGTTGTTCCATTGTTTCACGATGTTTCTTGCATTCCAGCGTGATCGTATGCGCTCGAGTGCTTCCGGGAGCGCTTACGCCACGCGTATCATGCGGACGCGGCTACGCGATACGTCACGATGATGTTTTCGTTCGCGGCAATAGCGCTAACGGGACGCTTACCGGTACAAGCCCCGGGGCGTGCCGCAAGACTGCGTTTACCGGTGCGCTCACTCGGACGCGCACCGGGAGCGCTCCAGGGCAAAAAAAAAAAACATGAAAAATGTACATGAAAAAAATAGTGTTACATAAATATACAATATAGGATTCATTATAAAAAATATTACATTTCATAGCTATAGAAATTTGCTATTAAAAAACCTTTGAAATTCACGTGAAAAAAAACATAGGTTTCACACCAGTTATAGTTAGGAATTAGCATTTAAAAAACCTATGAAATTCCCTGAAAATACCATAGGTTTCACACCAGTTATAGTTAGGAATTAGCATTTAAAAAACCTATTAAATTCACTGAAAAAACCATAGGTTTCAAAGCAGTGATAGTTAGCTGGAAATTTTACGGACATAAAACCATTGAAATTTCCAAGTTATAGTTAGTTGGACTCACTATAACTTGCGCGCCTGCAATGCACTGCTGATGACGTCACATATTACATCACTCATGACATGGTCAGTGACATCACTCATGACATCACTGATGACACCATCCTTGTGACAGACTGACAGACCTCCTTTCAGTGTAATGTAACCCTTGAAACACATATTCAAAAATAGAAACTAACATTTTCAAAAAAATGGAGATACCCATACCAGTTACAACAACCAATTCAGTAATTCCACCATTTATATACACATCCTCTCATTCAGCAACAGTTCAATATAGTCACTCATACATATACTCACTCATCATATGTACTCATACACCTATACATCCTGTTACACACTAATACTCAATAGACAAAGAACCAGATACGGGGTTGTAAACAGGGGCGCCAGAAAAACCTACTGAAACATTTGTTAAGCCGGACAAAGGTGCGCCAGGGAGTTTAGCATGAATGATAGAACTTTTTGCTGCACCAGTATCCAACAGAAACGGTTCGACTACACCTGATGTTGCTACTGCGACATAAGGCCCACTCTGATCCACTGGAACTGATACTACTCCCTCTCTTTGTCCATGGCTGTCCTAGTACTCAGTTTGCTGAAATCCCTCATCAACCTCACAATAGTCTTCAACATGATACTGTTGTGATCTATTTTGTTGGGCAGACTGTCCATTCCGCTGATCAAAATGATTAGAAGGGCGATCATTCGTTTGTGGAGGCATAGCACCTCGTCCTCGACCTCTAGAATTCTGCATGGAACCACCACGACCTCTCTGAGCTGCTGCAGCATTATTTTGCGCTAAGACTGGACAGTCATTCTTATAATGACCTTCTTTCTTACAGTACGCACACTGATTCCACTGGTATTGAGGCCTCGGCGAACTATAATCTGTTCTTTGATATGACCCTTGCTGTGTATTAGTCTGATTCGTGCGAGGCGGATATGCTTGCTGTAAAAGAACTTTAGTTTTTAAATCTTTCGTTTTCTTATCTGACTTTTCCTTCTCTTCTTTATCCCTATTTTCATAATACTGTGCAGTTGCAAGTATTTGCGCAGTTGTAGAGACAGCCCACGCACTCTCGGAATCTTTCAATTTATTACTGAGCTCTGGCAGCAAATTGTGTACAAATTTATCAACAAACAGTCTCTGTCCTCCTTCTGTGCTCATATCCTGACCACTGTGATCTACAAAAGTCTCTTCGAACCTTGTGAAAAAGTCGGAGACACTTTCGTCTTTCTTCTGCCTGCATGCGGACAACTTGTCCCAGTTAACGCGCAATGCTGGCATCAGAGTCTTCATTAAGTCAATTATTCTACCTGGTAAATTAGCAATTAGAGGTTCAGGTTTGGAACCACCTATTTGCTGACCATCTGCCGCAATTATAGCTGCCCAATCACCACCTAGGGCAACGGGATGATTCTCTTTACGAATTTTAGCCCAAATTGGTTGCGGAACTACATTCCCAAATAACATGTCAATGTCCGCTAAATTCATCACGCAAGCTTCAACTGTCTGTGCTAACTCTTTGTAGTATCCGGCGGGATTCTTACGCGGATCAGGCAAGGCCTGTTTCACTGCTAATACTTCAGCTCGCTTCCATGGAATGTGTATCCACACTCTCTGGAATTGCGCCGGAGCGGCAGCAATACCATTCACTGCGTCAGCTTGCACAGCTTCGCGCCAAATTGGAGGAACCTCCCTCATTGGATATTGGCGATTCTGCTTCGTACTACTTTTCTCTAACTCTCTCGGTGAACGAGGGATGGATCATTCCTATAGCTTAAAATTAGTTCCATCGCTTCCTTTATATCCTGACCAACTATCATACCTGCAGCAAACTCTTTCTGAACATTAATTAATTCTTCTAGATTTGATTCAGAGTCATCTTCCTCTAATTCCTCACGCAAAAGGGAGCACATTTCGTCGAACACATATCGTTGTGTCGGTTCTTTCCATTGCATAAATGTATCTAATACATCTCTAGTACTATATCTTCTACTTTTTGAAATCCATCTAAGAGCGGTGGAATCTAATATTCCCCGTTCTTCAGTACTGGGAAGCTGACTACGTCTCTGAACAGAGTCAGAGGCAGGAGTCTTAATTAAAGTTTTATAGAAGGGAGACAGAATATTAGAGACAGAATCAGTGATTCTCCGACGAACAGAAAGTGGAGTCATAATACTAGCAGAAGCAGAAAATACAGTAGCAGTTGGAATAGATAGAACAGGAACAGTAGGAGTATCAGGCAAAGTAGCTTGTGAAACAACAGGTGTAAGTGATGCAGGTATAGGTAAAGAAGTCGGCAACCCTGGAAGAGGGGGTGCCGAAGGAACATTAACATTGACCACAGGAGGTACAGGAGCTTGATTCAGGGGAGCAGGAGCAGGAATACCAGGTTGTCCAGCAACCGGTAATTGAACATTCGGTAAAGGTGGAGCCGTAACACCCTGTGCATACGGTGGGGGTGACCTTAACAAATAAGACAACAGAGGATCATTTTCCGGGTCCTCTACCGCCTTAGCTGTACTCGATGGCAAGGCAGGGTAGCACTTGTCTATCGCTAAATTACGCTCTCTAACAGCCACCTCCATTGCTTTCTCAGACTCATTGAGTTGCAGCTGCTTAGCAGACTGTTCTAGAGTCAACTCTTGCTCTTTCTGTTCTTTCTTTAACTTTTTAATTTCTCTCTAATTGGATTCTTTTCGCCAGTAACGGAAAGAATCAAACATTGCCGGCCGGGGTTTCTTCTTAAACAATTTCACTTCCAAATTATCAAAGACTTTGGGTTCAAAACTACCATGCAGTGGCCAACTAAGGACACCGTCTTTCTCGGTATATCGGATCCATACCTCATTATAAGATATTGGACCCACACCAAACTTACAATACAGATCATATAGAGGAGTTGCGATCGGAGGAACCAGACATGAGTCCTCCAACCGGGAATCATTGTTGCAACCAAAACACGACAACATACAATTTTTCCGACTTACCATTTTATAATACGGAACACAGAACGAACAAAAACACAAACAAAAATGTGCACTCGAACCAAGAACTTAGGCCTACCAAAAGCGAACGAATGTATCGATAGCCAAACTAAACCAATAGATTATCGTAACTAGAACAACCAGTGATAATCTTACGAAACCAAACCAAACCAAGAACCAAAAAGGATTATCCAAACAGGAGCAACCCTTACGAAGTAACCAACTAGCAACCACTTAATACTTAACTGAGGCACTGAATACGTCACCAAGGAGAAACCCGTCACGTCTCGCCGTACTAAGGACTGCACCTCGGGTCCAAGACAGGGCGACGGTCAAGGCAACGGACCACTGCAGCCGTCCGAACGGGAACCCTCGTGGAAGAGAACATCGGGCCACTTTTGCGATATGCCGGGATCGATGAAGTGGGGCGCCTCCCTCAGGAATCTTCACACGAAGCTTCTCGAACTCTTCAGGCTTTTGGACCGGTACCGAATGACGTCGCCCCACTTGGGCGCCAATTGGAGTTCTGGACTTTTTGGTTCCGTCCAGAGGTGTCAGGGATAACACCCGAAGACCCCGGAGTTCTACCTGTCTCGGTGCACAAATAAACAAAAACACGGGCTTCTCGATGGTGGCGTCAAAGACCAAAGGTTTATTACTGCAGGGACACAGAAGTCACAGAAACTACACACGGGCAGTATCTAGGAGCCTGTTCGATTTGTACAAAGAGGGTTGCTCCTTATATACTAAATATTAGGCTTCGGGCAAATTCTTTACATGATAGTACATTCCTAAACCTTTGCGTCCTAAACAATAAATATTTGGCGTTGCACAGGAATCGTCAACAATATCTGATGTCAAAACATTATGAACGAGGGGTTCCCACTGTTCCATCATAATCCCATGTCAACTTTTCATTCAAGAGCCGGACCGCCTCATCGTAAATTTCGTTACCTCCCCCTAATAAAGGCCCAGAAGGAAAGGAGCCGAGCCAGGTGCAGAAGATAGAAAAGCAGGATAAGAGATGTTTGTGGGTCGTAAATGGGCAAGGCTACCAGCTTCGGCCGCCTAATCATGATCAGGCCAACGAACACGAGAACCAGTATAGCAGGACTGGCCTCAGGCAGAGGAGGCAGCTTCTGTCGAGTCATGTAACCATGGCGTGTTCTGTCCTTAGGTGCACGTGTCACTAGAGAGGTGAATCGCCGGCCAAAGCCTACGTGTCATTAATCGAAATGAAGTAATCAGAGGTCATTGCGTGTCCATTGTCTATGTGAGGGCAAGAAATACAAAATAGCTGCCATAATCTAAGATGGATGCCATGGGTAGATCAGAAATGTGTTTGTAACAGGAGTACTCTTGCTCGTAGCATAGCGAAAACACCCGGATATGCTAAATGGATCATTTGCGGTTCATTGATACCAAAATTATGTATTTACGACAATGTTGAAAACACGGGTTCAAATCGTCACGCAACCTCAGACCCTCCTTTTGCCCTTACATAGGCAATTACTCAGTCTATGTCAGAGTCTAATTCTATACTCATCAGGTCAGTGACATGTTGCTGTATCATCATCCTTTCTCGCGCCTTTTCTCCAAACGTAGGTGGTTTTCTGAAACAGGTTGCAGCACAGAGACTACACAAAGCGGGACCACACTGGATAATCAGGCAGCACGAGAACAGGAATACTAGGATGACACCAATGACCATCAGAACCTTCCATCCCCACGCTGATAGCAGAGTCCAAAACCACCCCATTAAGGACCAGTTTCCCTTGTCTACGTGTATAGAGTCGGAAATCTTGTGTAGCTTAGAGATCGCCTCATAGACAGTTGGAGCGTTATTGGGAATAAAAACACAGCAGCTCGATTGGATCATTCTGCATACCCCACCTCGATCTGCAAGTATTACGTCTAGAACCATACGGTTCTGCAACGTCATGAGACGATCCGCCTGAAGCTCAGCTGTCAAGTTGCTAAGGGCACCAGCAGTTTCGGTAATAGTAGATTCAACTACCCGTGTTAGCTGACGTATATTTCTACTATTGGCCATAGGCCCCCAGAACGGAAGGAAACCTTTGAAGAAGTCTCCAGCTTCCTGACCAGCAGTATCTTCCTTGCTAAAGACACCTCTTGCTACTCTGGTCTTGTGATAATCTGAAGATGCAGTGTACGTTGGAGGCAACAGTCGAGCAATATAACATGAACCTGAAAAGTCAGCAGGCAACCATGTATACGCTCTGTCTTGACAGATGAAGTAGGTCCCCCTATCAGTAAGAAAGGCAGGGGAAGAGTTAGACGGAAATACGTAAGTCTCAACGCACTCACTCTTCCCTAGCTGAGCTCTCGGATTCCTCCCATTTCCCTGCAAACAGACTTGACCTCGGTGAGGTACGACCCAGACAGGAGTGGAGCTTTTACGCTTGCTTTCTCCCAAACTAAGGCGATACTCTGTAGAATTCCAACTCACATATACCCGTAATTCATCTCTAGGGTAAGATGGAGTATTATTGACGTCTCTAATCATGTCAATAATTCCCTGGACTAAAGCTTTGTTGACAGAGTTGTATTTAGTGGAACGTGGTGGACGCGGAGGATAGGTCTCAAGGGCATAGGCAAAAATAGTCTGAAAGGCCTGAAATGATCCATTATAGCTAAAAGGCAAAACTAGATAGGGAATGCCTTTATCCATAGTGTGGGGTATCAAGCCACACACCCAGCAGTCTGTAGTGTTAACTACCAGTTGGTGTTGGTGCAAGAGCTGTACAAATGTGTTATTAATGAATTCTGAGCGTCGAGCTTGTTCGTGTTCAGGAAACGAGTGAAAAGAATGTACAGAAGGAACAGTAGAAGAAACAGGATCAAGGGGAGGTACTGTAGTTGTTGCCGGTGTAAAAATTAAATGCACGCCTAAGACGATTCCACCCACCAACATTATTAAAACAATCAAAAATGTAATGGCACATTGCATTAGAAAACATTTGCTGTGAAGAATTTTGTAAAGTCTGTTTCTGCGAACATAAATTACATTTTCTCGTTGCAGCTCAGGAAGCTCCATCTTCTACAATCCGCTCGCGACCACTGATGATGTGTACGTAGATGAAAATGCCTCTATCAGCCCTGGGAGTTCCCAGAACTAACAGAAAGATCGACCTAGTGTCTGACCCCCGCAGATTCAACTAGGCACACAGCCACGACCCTACGGCTACCCAGACGGCAAGGCAATTTTAAAACAACAAAACAATGCAAAGTATTAGCAAACTTCCTGGCTGGAGGCAATGTGTCAAAATTCAAATGTATAACATAGGCAGTTTCCTGCTTTATTTGTCCATATTGCGAGATCGTAAATTGTATCTCAGTTTTGCAGGAGCTGTTTGATCTGGAAACAGTATATTTTCAGCAGGTGTTGCAATGTTCAAGTTCGCAGATGGCAAATGTTCTTTTGTCGCAGGTGTCAGAGGTTCAGAGTTCAAAAGAGCAGTTTCAGTAGGAGAGCCAGAGTTCGGTGTATCAGTGATTAGTTCTGCATCGCTGAAAGGGATAAACCTGGGTATCTGTTCAGTTTCAGAGGCACCGATTCCCGTCTTCACCCAGTTGTCGTAAGGAAGTGGCAGGGGCACACGTTTGACGTGTGTCGTGTGGATCCAGTTTTTGCGTCCGGCCACACGAATAGCAGTTCTCGTCGCCAATAGCACCTGGAAGGGGCCAACAAATCTGGGCTGAAGATTTTTCGTTCTTGCGAAATTACGAATGACGACGTGGTCCCCTGGTTTCAGATGATGACCTGGACTCTCCGGTGGCTTTTGCAATGCATCGAAAACCTGTTGGTGAATAAGACTCAATTTAGCAGTCAAGTCGAAAAGGTAATCAATTAACATTGGATATTCCAGCTGTCTAAATTCCTTTGGCCTAGGTACCCCCCAAACATTGGCGGGACGACCGAACACTATTTCATATGGACTGAGCCCTACTCTAGAATGTACAGTCGCTCTCGTGGATAACAGAGCCAAAGGTAGTGCATCTGGCCAGGGCAAACCCGTGGATGCTTGTATCTTAGCAAGTTTTAGTTTGAGGGTGCCATTGTAACCCTCAACTAAACCAGCAGATTGGGGATGGTTCGCACTGTGGAATTTTTGTTTAATCCCTAAACCGGCACACACACTCTGCATAACTTTCCCTACAGACTCACTTCCATTATCTGACCATACAATCCGTGGCATGCCATACCTGGGGAAGTATTCTTTGAGAAGAATTTTGGCAGTAGACAAAGCAGTGTTGTCCTTCAGTGGATATGCTTCGATCCATCTGGAAAAAGCACAAACTACCACTAGGACGTACTTTAGATTGTTGCACCGATCCATGTGAATGAAGTCTAACTGAATCACTTCAAAGGGGCAAGAAGGAGGAGCGAAGTGACCAGCGGGTGTGGGGATTCCCTTGCCAGGATTATGCATCAGGCATACCATACAATTTCTCACCACTCTCTCTGCACACTTACTAATCCCATCATTCTTCCAGACTGGAGCCAACATCTTACAAATCCCTTTAGAACTGATGTGCGCTGCTCCATGCGCCATCGTTACTACAGCAAGCACGTACGCATCAGGCAACATCCAACGCTGTTTTTCCGACAAATCAATCCAACACCCACTCGAGTCCAATTTACCCGTATTCTCTTTCCATGCAAGCTTTTCCTCCTCAGTCGCCTCTTTCTGAATTTCTTTCACACTTTCCACTGTGTCCTCACACATTCCAGACTCAGAAATCCATCTTGCAGACGTTGCAACAAACATTCTACTCATCATATTCCTAGCTGTCTGTTTAGCGGTCTCATCAGCAAAAGCATTCCCCCGACCAACATCATCCGTGATTGCTTTATGAGCACTGCATTTTACAATCGCAACTTCAGTCGGCAAGGTTAGAGATTCCAACAAGTCGTTAACTAGCTGACCATGTTGAATCTTAGTCCCATGGGACGTAATGAAACCTCTCTCTTTCCACAAACGGCCAAAACTATGGGCCACGCCGAACGCGTACTGACTATCTGTGAACACATTCACTCTCTTTCCCTTAGCTAAAACACACGCTCTCGTTAGTGCAATCAATTCCGCAGCTTGGGCAGAATTCTGACTCACTCTCGCAGTCTCCACAATCGTACTCAAAGTCGTTACTGCGTAAGCAGCAGTCACATCACCATTCTCCAATTTAAAGCACGACCCATCAACATACAACGTGCCATCTGGATCTGACAACGGAGTGTCTTTTAAATCAATTCGTCCTTTAGTCTCTTCCTCGGTTCTGAAACAACAATCATGGGGTTCAGAATCACTCGACTCCTGATTAGTCGGCAACAATGTTGCTGGATTCAATACATTGCATCTTTTGATCTGAATATGACTCGCTAACAGTGTCAGCTCATAGCCTGATAATCTAGCACTGGTAAGGTGCTGTGTCTTGGTTCGGTTCATGAGTGTATCCACGGCATGAGGAACCATAACCACTAGCATGTTGTTCATCACCAAACCAGCAGATTGTCGAATGGAAGCTGCAGCTGCTGCTGTAGCTCTCAAACAACTAGGCAACGCTCTCGCTACCGGATCTAATGTTGATGAAAAATACGCACAAGGGCGTTGTTTGTCACCAAATCTCTGTGTCAGAACACTCAACGCGCAACCTTCTCTCTCGTGAACATAGAGCGTGAATGGCTTACTGTAATCGGGCGTACCCAATACAGGAGCAGAACATAGTGCATTTCGTAATTCAGAAAAACTCTCCTGACATTCAGCAGACCATGGCACCGGACTCGGAACATTTTTCCCAGTCAAAGCTACCAATGGTTTTGCCAAAAGAGAAACATTTGGGATCCACTGCCTACAATATGAGGTAATACCTAAAAAGGCACGTACTTCTCTTTGTGTGCTGGGAACATTCATTTGCGTAATTGCTTTTATTCTCTCTGGGGTCAACTTCCTTCCCTCCTTTGACAAGAGATGACCTAGGTAGGTCACTTCTTGGCAGCAGTATTGCATTTTCGAAGGTGACACCTTGTGGTTCAAACTAGGCAAATGATGCAATAGGGAAATTGTAGCTGCTTTACAGGTTTCTTTGTCATCGGCAGCCACTAGGAGATCATCTACATACTGCACTAGAGCAGAACCAGGAGGAAGTACAAAGGAATCTAACTGACTTTTTAATGCCTGACTGTAAATGGACGGACTCTCACAATAGCCTTGTGGAGCACGTTTAAACCTGAAGCTTCGACCTCCTAGAGAGAAGCCGAAAATATCTCTGCTTTCTTCGGCTATCGGAATGCTGAAAAAGGCATTCTTCAAGTCGATGACTGAAAACCATGTGGCTGTAGCAGGAATCAACATTAACAATGCAGTAATGTCTGGAACCACAGGAAACTGCGGAACCACAATTTTATTAACCTCCCTAAGATCGATTACAAACCTATACACTGGAGGCTTGGAAGGATCAGTACGTTTCAAAATTGGTAATACAGGACTGTTACAGACATTTCCTCTAGTTTCCTCAACCACGCCTTTCCTAATCAAGTCTTGCACGATCAATAAAAGTGCACGTTCACCTTCACTAGAAATCTTGTATTGAGGAATTCGTGAAAATTTGACATTTGCTTTCAAAGTGACTACATATGGTGGAATTTCTAAAAGGCCTACATCGTTAGGACCAGTCGCCCAAAGAGTATCAGGGAGTGAACGCAGCTCTGGCGGGAGTGCATCCATTGACAAGTACATCGGAGAGGTGATTCTTTTACCCAATGTAAGCTGTACTCCTGAAGGAGAACAGTACAATGTCGCATATAGGCGTTTTAACAAGTCTAAACCAAGCAGATTTTCATTACAACCGGTTGTCAAAATCAAGGGTGCTTTCAATTGACACGGTCCAACAGAAATAGACAAAGGACCAGATACGGGGTTGTAAACAGGGGCGCCTGAAAAACCTACTGAAACATTTGTTAAGCCGGACAAAGGTGCGCCAGGGAGTTTAGCATGAATGATAGAACTTTTTGCTGCACCAGTATCCAACAGAAACGGTTCGACTACACCTGATGTTGCTACTGCGACATAAGGCCCACTCTGATCCACTGGAACTGATACTACTCCCTCTCTTTGTCCATGGCTGTCCTAGTACTCAGTTTGCTGAAATCCCCCATCAACCTCACAATAGTCTTCAACATGATACTGTTGTGATCTATTTTGTTGGGCAGACTGTCCATTCCGCTGATCAAAATGATTAGAAGGGCGATCATTCGTTTGTGGAGGCATAGCACCTCGTCCTCGACCTCTAGAATTCTGCATGGAACCACCACGACCTCTCTGAGCTGCTGCAGCATTATTTTGCGCTAAGACTGGACAGTCATTCTTATAATGTCCTTCTTTCTTACAGTACGCACATTGGTTCCACTGGTATTGTGGCCTCGGTGAACTATAATCTGTCCTTTGATATGACCCTTGCTGTGTATTAGTCTGATTCGTGCGAGGCGGATATGCTTGCTGTAAAAGAACTTTAGTTTTTAAATCTTTCGTCTTCTTATCTGACTTTTCCTTCTCTTCTTTATCCCTATTTTCATAATACTGTGCAGTAGCAAGTATTTGCGCAGTTGTAGAGACAGCCCACGCACTCTCGGAATCTTTCGATCTATTACTGAGCTCTGGCAGCAGATTGTGTACAAATTTATCAACAAACAGTCTCTGTCCTCCTTCTGTGCTCATATCCTGACCACTGTGATCTACAAAAGTCTCTTCGAACCTTGTGAAAAAGTCGGAGACACTTTCGTCTTTCTTCTGCCGGCATGCGGACAACTTGTCCCAGTTAACGCGCAATGCTGGCATCAGAGTCTTCATTAAGTCAATTATTCTGCCTGGTAGATTAGCAATTAGAGGTTCAGGTTTGGAACCACCTATTTGCTGACCATCTGCCGCAATTATAGCTGCCCAATCACCACCTAGGGCAACGGGATGATTCTCTTTACGAATTTTAGCCCAAATTGGTTGCGGAACTACATTTCCAAATAACATGTCAATGTCCGCTAAATTCATCACACAAGCCTCAACTGTCTGTGCTAACTCTTTATAATATCCGGCGGGATTCTTACGTGGATCAGGCAAGGCCTGTTTCACTGCTAATACTTCAGCTCGCTTCCATGGAATGTGTATCCACACTCTCTGGAATTGGGCCGGAGCAGCAGCAATACCAAGATTCGCATTAGCTTGCACAGCTTTGCGCCAAATTGGAGGAACCTCCCTCATTGGATATTGGCGATTCTGCTTTGTACTATGTTTCTCTAAGTCTCTCGGTGAGCGAAGGGATGGGTCATTCCTATAGCTTAAAATTAGTTCCATCGCTTCCTTTATATCCTGACCAACTATCATACCTGCAGCAAACTCTTTCTGAACATTAATTAATTCTTCTAGATTTGATTCAGAGTCATCTTCCTCTAATTCCTCACGCAAAAGGGAGCACATCTCGTCGAACAAATATCGTTGTGTCGGTTCTTTCCATTGCATAAATGTATCTAATACATCTCTAGTACTATATCTTCTACTTTTTGAAATCCATCTAAGAGCGGTGGAATCTAATATTCCCCGTTCTTCAGTACTGGGAAGCTGACTACGTCTCTGAACAGAGTCAGAGGCAGGAGTCTTAATTAAAGCTTTATAGAATGGAGACAAAATATTAGAGACCGAATCAGTGATTCTCCGACGAACAGAAAGTGGAGTCATAATACTAGCAGAAGCAGAAAATACAGTAGCAGTTGGAATAGATAGAACAGGAACAGTAGGAGTATCAGGCAAAGTAGCTTGTGAGACAACAGGTGTAAGTGATGCAGGTATAGGTAAAGAAGTCGGCAACCCTGGAAGAGGGGGTGCCGAAGGAACATTTACATTGACCACAGGAGGTACAGGAGCTTGATTCAGGGGAGCAGGAGCAGGAATACCAGGTTGTCCAGCAACCGGTAATTGAACATTCGGTAAAGGTGGAGCCGTAGCACCCTGTGCATACGGTGGGGGTGACCTTAACAAATAAGACAACAGAGGATCATTTTCGGGGTCCTCTACCGTCTTAGCTGTGCTCGATGGCAAGGCAGGGTAGCACTTGTCTATCGCTAAATTACGCTCTCTAACAGCCACCTCTATTGCTTTCTCAGACTCATTGAGTTGCAGCTGCTTAGCAGCCTGTTCTAACGTCAACTCTTGCTCTTTCTGTTCTTTCTTTAACTTTTTAATTTCTCTTTGTTTGGATTCTTTTCGCCAATAACGGAAAGAATCAAACATTGCCGGCCGGGCTTTCTTCTTAAACAATTTCACTTCCAAATTATCAAGGACTTCGGGTTCAAAACTACCATGCAGTGGCCAACTAAGGACACCGTCTTTCTCAGTATATCGGATCCATACCTCATTATAAGATATTGGACCCACACCAAACTTACAATACAGATCATAAAGAGGAGTTCCGATCGGAGGAACCAGACATGAGTCCTCCAACCGGGAATCACTGTTGCAACCAAAACACGACAACATACAATTTTTCCGACTTACCATTTTATAATCCGGAACACAGAACAGAAAAAACACAAACAAAAATGTGCACTCGAACCAAGAACTTAGGCCTACCAAAAGCGAACAAATGTATCGATACCCAAACTAAACCAAAAGATTATCGTAACCAGAATAACCAGTGATAATCTTACGAAACCAAACCAAACCAAGAACTAAAAAGGATTATCCAAACAGGAGCAACCCTTACGAAGTAACCAACTAGCAACCACTTAATACTTAACTGAGGCACTGAAGACGTCACCAAGGAGAAACCCGTCTACGTCTCGCCGTACTAAGGACTGCACCTCGGGTCCAAGACAGGGCGACGGTCAAGGCAACGTACCACTGCAGCCGTCCGAACGGGAACCCTCGTGGAAGAGAACGTCGGGCCACTTTTGCGATATGCCGGGATCGATGAAGTGGGGCGCCTCCCTCAGGAATCTTCACACGAAGCTTCTCGAACTCTTCAGGCTTTTGGACCGGTACCGAATGACGTCGCCCCACATTGGGCGCCAATTGGAGTTCTGGACTTTTTGGTTCCGTCCAGAGGTGTCAGGGATAACACCCGAAGACCCCGGAGTTCTACCTGTCTCGGTGCACAAATAAACAGAAACACGGGCTTCTCGATGGTGGCGTCAAAGACCAAAGGTTTATTACTGCAGGGACACAGAAGTCACAGAAACTACACACGGGCAGTATCTAGGAGCCTGTTCGATTTGTACAAAGAGGGTTGCTCCTTATATACTAAATATTAGGCTTCGGGCAAATTCTTTACATGATAGTACATTCCTAAACCTTTGCGTCCTAAACAATAAATATTTGGCGTTGCACAGGAATCGTCAACAATATCTGATGTCAAAACATTACGAACGAGGGGTTCCCACTGTTCCATCATAATCCCATGTCAACTTTTCATTCAAGAGCCGGACCGCCTCATCGTAAATTTCGTTACCTCCCCCTAATAAAGGCCCAAAAGGAAAGGAGCAGAGCCAGGTGCAGAAGATAGAAAAGCAGGATAAGAGATGTTTGTGGGTCGTAAATGGGCAAGGCTACCAGCTTCGGCCGCCTAATCATGATCAGGCCAACGAACACGAGAACCAGTATAGCAGGACTGGCCTCAGGCAGAGGAGGCAGCTTCTGTCGAGTCATGTAACCATGGCGTGTTCTGTCCTTAGGTGCACGTGTCACTAGAGAGGTGAATCGCCGGCCAAAGCCTACGTGTCATTAATCGAAATGAAGTAATCAGAGGTCATTGCGTGTCCATTGTCTATGTGAGGGCAAGAAATACAAAATGGCTGCCATAATCTAAGATGGATGCCATGGGTAGATCAGAAATGTGTTTGTAACAGGAGTACTCTTGCTCGTAGCATAGCGAAAACACCAGGATATGCTAAATGGATCATTTGCGGTTCATTGATACCAAAATTATGTATTTACGACAATGTTGAAAACACGGGTTCAAATCGTCATGGAACCTCACATACAGTCCTGCACATATGCTGTCTTCAAAATACATACAAACAGTGAGTCAGTCACCAATCCATGCAGCCACTTATACACAAAGTGAAACACTGATACATATATTTAAATATTTAAAATTTACTCGCTAATATATGTATTCACTAAGATACACTTTATAAGCCAGTTAACCAATCAATATTTTATTTAAAAAAACACCCATTTACACACTTATTTAAACATTTATTCTTCCATCGACCTTTACAAATACATATATAAAACATATTTATTTTTCAGAAAGACACACATTCATTGGATGGTGTCATCAGTGATGTCATGAGTGATGTCACTGACCATGTCATGAGTGATGTAATATGTGACGTCATCAGCAGTGCATTGCAGGCGCGCAAGTTATAGTGTGTCCAACTAACTATAACGTGGGAATTTCAATGGTTTTATGTCAGTAAAATTTCCAGCTAACTATAACTGCTTTGAAACCTATGGTTTTTTCAGTGAATTTAATAGGTTTTTTAAATGCTAATTCCTAACTATAACTGGTGTGAAACCTATGTTTTTTTTCAGTGAATATATATATAGATATATATATATATCCATATATATGTATATATATACATATATATGGATATATATATATATATATATGTATATATATATATGTTTATATATATATACACACACACATATATATATATTCACTGAAAAAACCATAGGTTTCACACCAGTCATAGTTAGCTGACCGCCAGTAGGTTATATATATATACACACACACATATATATATATTCACTGAAAAAACCATAGGTTTCACACCAGTTATAGTTAGCTGACCGCCAGTAGGTAATATATATATATATATATATATATATATATATATATATATATATATATATATATATATATATATATATGCGTGCAGTGTATTTAAAAAGTTGAAAATGTACTCTTAACATGTACTCAAGTTGAACATGTACTTTTACATGTCCTAATATTGAAAACCTATTTATTTAAGGGTTCCCTATTGCAAGACCTTCCTCTTCCGATGGATAACCTTGGGTTGCCTTATTACAATGAATAAGTGATAACTTTCAATTGGGAGGTGGTAGGAATATCGAGTTCGGTGTCTAATGAATTGCAATTTAAAATATCTTTAACGGTAAAGTCAGATTCTATGTTACAAGCATGAAAATGCCACATTTAGAAAGTTGCAAAAATCACAGTTGATGGACAGAATGCAGAACAATGTCATACATTCACCCCAGTACAGAGATCTGGGCCTAAATCCATGGTTTAGAAAGTTGGCATTTTCTTCCCCAACCACTTGGTGCCTGCAGCCGGTATCCTGGTTCACATGACTAGGTGTTACCCGGGCACAAGTCCAAAAAAAGAAGTGGGGGGACACCCAAGTTAGGTGATGTCATAGGAAGTGACGTCACGAAAGTAGTCCCCTGTTATTACAGGGAGTTCCGCTGCACTTGGCACCTGATATAACCTGGCGGCTAGCAACTTTGCATCGCAATATGGTGGCACATATCAGGTCAAGTGCAAAATTTAAATGGAAAACTTGGTTGTTATTGCCGTACCCTGAAAGTAAAAGCGTTGCGTACTTCTTAAATACTTCATGGCACTTTTGGGCAGTGGGGGTTGGTGTCCACTCGGTAAAATAGTTGGGTAGACGCCGTCCACCTGCGTGGTACCCCGACTCGAGCCCTGGGTGTAACTGGCAGTTGGTCTTTGTGTATTGGTCCCAGGCAGTAAGACAAAGGGAGAAAGGTGTTGGCAGGATGGGCCATCTCAGACTCAATGAGGGGGAGAAGCTGTCACCTGCCACACTTACGCATCACAAAGGCTCTGCCTAAATACACTCACAAAGGGTTTGACAGCAATCTTTTGCAACCCCAGACAAACTGGGGACAAGAAAAGGAGGTAACTTTGGGGATGGAAACCTCCAGAACCTTCTCCTACTTCAAAGTGGTCACCAGGCATAAATAATGAAAACCTCTAACCCAACTCTTCAGAATGGTCCTGGACCTGTGGCTACTACAGAAGGACTACTGTGCTCCTCTCCTGTCAGTAGGCCTGGAACCTTGCTGCCCTGCTACTCTGTTGCCCTGCTACCCAGCTGCACTTCTTGCTGAAAAGGAAGACTGGACCTGCACCCTTCATCCTAGGCTGAATTGACTTTAATTGTCAGGTGGCTGACCTCCTGCTCTGAGCTACAAGGACATAACAAGCTCCAGAGGTTCCTCTGCAACTGCCCTGCTACTTGGGCATGCAACTACTGGACCTGCCTGAGCACTACTGGCCTCTGCTGGAGTGAGTTCCTGAGCCCCAAAAGGTGCTCCTCAGATCCTGGACCCTTAGTCTGACATCAGTGAGCTCCCTCCCCAGGACACATGGAGATCATGAATTTTTGGGCTCTTCACAACCATGAATGGGCCTGTTCACTCCAATATCTTGCCACTAGTGCTGCCTGCCAACGTGACGCTCTTGTGAACCAGACTGTTCTTGCCACTGCAATTACCAGTTATGGATGGTAATCTGAGATCTTTACTTCACGCTACAGTATTGACAGCCCACTCTGACCACCAATGTGAATCTCCACCAATGTCCGTTTGCGATATCTGACAGGATCGTCACATTACAGCCATGACCGTCCACAATGCCCAGCCTGCTCTTTGCTCTACAGTGACAGCCAAGCATGAAGCTCTCCCTGAGCCTCACGGTTCCCCCACTAAACTTTTCACGTTGGGCTCTAGATGGTTTAGTGTTACAGCTGGACTAATCTGGTCTCTGTATTCAGCCCACACTCCATCACAGTAGGCCTGAATTTTGGACTTTCACCCAGTCTCATATGATAAGATAGCTGCAAGTGGTGTTGTGTGATTTTAGGCGTTATTCTTTCCTTAAATCTTTAATATTGCATATCTCCGGTTCTACTGATATGATTTTTTGTTATTTTTATCTCAAATAATGTATTCAATGTTACTCTATTTTTCTTATTTGGCGTGGGTTTTTTCTGGTATTGCATTTTTCTTTTTTACTGTGTGAAGTGCTTTGTACATACTTTACCAATTGCATCTAAGTTAAGCCTGACTGCTTTTCTGCCAATCTACCAGAGTATTAAGCACAGGTTAATTTGGGGTTTGCTTGAGTTTTACCTGTACAAGAATTGTAGTTGCTGCTTGAATAGGATTTCACACCCCTCAACCAGTAACCCAATTTTCAACAGCAGTGAATACAGTTGGGTACACGCACCTGGGTGTTAGGAGGAACACGCAGGAAATAATGGTCTCTCATTGAATAATAAGGAGAAACGCCATCAAATCAAGAGCAGAAACCTAATATAGACAACAAAGGCATTCAGTTGTGAGAAAGTGATTGACCCAAAGTCAACTCCAAATATATGTTATGTATCGGAAGCAATGCAACTTTGAAAGAAAGCTAAAGTGGTCTGTAGCCAAGACCTAAAAAACAGTAACGTATATAATTTGGCTTTTCTTATAGTCAATTTGTTAATCAGGGGCAGCTTTGGCAGGTAAACAGCACCAAGCTAGGATGCCTGATGCAGTGTGGCAATGTAGCCTTGTGGGCAGCACTGCTATCTTGTGAAAGACAGGGAATTCTTAGCTAACTAGGCGAGGGATTAGGTTTATTCGGGTGGTTGGCTCGCCACATAGAAATAGGATGAAGGGTGATGGTGCATGGTACAGGGTAAGGGCTGCTTTGCGATTAAGAGGGATCTTTAAAATGCTGCACTGAAGAAGGCAGTTGACTAATATGATGATGTTTTCAAATTGAGGTAAAAACATTTTTTTTTTTATTGAGGCCATTTAAAAAAAAAATTTTAATAGTACAGCACACAGGAAATCTGGAGTTGAGAGCTAGTTAGCCTAGACCTAACGTTATTCATAGAAGGTTTATAAAAAGTAACAATTCTACATTGTGAAGTGACACCACTTCTGGATTACTGAAATAATATCGAGGGACAAAATATCGACTTGCCAAAATATCGTGGACAAAATATCGACAGTCAAAATATCGAGTTTGTATCTACAAACAGGTAAGTACAAAAATATTGAGTACAAAATATCGTTAACAATAATATAGATGTAAAAAATATCGACTTTATTAAAAACAGTGTTAAATTAAAATAATATTAAATTTTAATTACTAAAATATACTTAAAACTACTTAAATTAAATTATAATAATTAAATAATAAATGAAAATAATAAAAAAAAAATTTTACAATCTTATTTGTTGACCCTGAACCCTAAAAATACCCCTTTACCCAAAAACCCCAAACTGACCCTGAACCCTAAAAATACCCCTTTACCCAAAAACTGAAAACTGACCCTGAACCCTAAAAATGCCCCTTTACCCAAAAACTGAAAACTGTCCCTGAACCCTAAAAATACCCCTTTACCCAAGAACTGAAAACTGACCCTGAACCCTAAAAATACCCCTTTACCCATGAACTGAAAACTGACCCTGAACCCTAAAAATACCCCTTTACCCATGAACTGAAAACTGACCCTGAACCCTAAAAATACCCCTTTACCCTAAAACTGAAAACTGACCCTGAACCCTAAAAATGCCCCTTTACCCATGAACTGAAAACTGACCCTGAACCCTAAAAATACCCCTTTACCCATGAACTGAAAACTGACCCTGAACCCTAAAAATACCCCTTTACCCAAAATGTATCAATATTATTTAATTACCAATTAATTATTAATTAACAATAACAATAAAGTAAATATATTAGAACATTAGCTGTAATTATTTTAATAATTAATATTATTTTTTCCAAATTAATTATTTAAAAATAACACAAAATTATATATATTAAAAATTTACTCTAATTAATGTAATTAACTAATTACAATTAATTAATTAACAATTAATTACTAATACAAAATATGTTCAAAATTATATTAATTAATTAACTAATTAATATTAATTAATTATCAATTAATTAATAATTTAAAATATTAACAAAAATATATTAATTAATTAATTATTATTAAATTACTTCCCACCCTATTCCCCTATAAACCCACAACCCGCTACAGAATTACATTACGCAATTATTATAAAAACAAAATTCATTTAATAAAATATTTTATAACATTAATACACACTATTCACACATATTATTACATAAAAATACACTATAAAATATTATATATTATTAAAAATTCGATATTTTTGCTATCTATATTTTATACAGTCGATATTACTTCACTTACCTGAAAAACGATATTTTTGTAGTCGATATTATGTCCAGTCGATATTTTGTCCAGTCTATATTTAAAACTCGATATTATGTCCAGTCGATATTTTGGAGTCGATATTTTTTCTGTACACCACCACTTCTATCCCTCTGCTCTCCTTCTCACTCCAAATAACTCACTAATATCCACCACTCAAATTACTTTCCTATTTCACTATACTAATTCACCACTACTCCTTTATAGGTTTCTGGATTAGCGTGCTACTCGCCAAAAAAGTGCTTCAACACCCCATCACGGGTAACAAGCGCTATATAAATACAAACCTTTTTTCGCTCTTCTATCCTTCCGCTATCCTTCTGAATCCAAATAACTGACTAACCTATCCCCCACTAAAATTACTTTCATATTTCACTATACTAATTCAACACTAATCCTTTATGGGTTCCGGAGTAGCGTGCTACTTGCCAAAAAAGCGCTTTGATGCCCTGTCAGGGGTAGAAAGCGCTATATAAATGCAATTTACAATACAATACAATCATGTGAATATGTGGAGTCACAAAAGCACTGACTAACGCGTTGTAATGATCTTCTTTGTATTTTGTATGTTATTCTCTTTCTTTTTCGTATTAAGTATACAACCCTCCCATTAATATCCACCTTCATAAGTAAAGTGCTGCATAAAATCTGCGTATTTAGATGTGGGTGCTGTTGAAGCATTTTCTCTGGTGGTCATCAATGAGACAATGTGGCTCTTGATGCTGGAGAGCTTGTCTTTGCACTCAGAAGGAATGCGGTTTATTTGTGTCCCCTCTTCCATTGGCTGACATTCCATTCATGGACCACCCAGTGTTCCAGGAACACTAGGCGGGCTTGGGGTGGCAGAATGAGCGGTCTATGGTGTTTTTTTATATGTGACATTACTGTGAAGTAGTCGTCGAAGTTCCCAAGGCGAAATGGACTGCACAGCTCTACAAACCTCCTCCTCCCCGGAACAAAAAGTTACTAATCCGTAACTGGGGTGTACAGTTCGTGAAATTCCGCGGTGGATTAGCATTTTACTCATTAAAAGGTCCCTCTACTCATTAAAAGGCTCATTAAAACGCTGAAGCTTCATTATACGCAGCTACGAAACACTGAGGTGACAAAATGAATGAAACTGGTGTTTTTTTTTATCCATCAAAGAGAGGCTGTTTTCCGGCCATTGGGTGAGATGTATAGGGCGTAAAGGGGCCTCCCTTGCCGCTTCTTTATGGCAGCTCATGGCCACTTTTGCAGAAGGCTTCCTCCAGCCGACAGCTTCCACATATGTGGTGTATCCTGTGAAAACTAGTTTCCACTGTATTTTATTGTCAAAGGTTCGATCCTCACCACCACCCCCTGACTCCAGAAATGTTGCTATTTCATCCCTATTAATTCAATATAAAAAATTAAGTGAAAAGATACATTTAGATTATTTAGAGTTGATCCGTCCGAGTTATTAAAGGCAAGCAAGAAATACGGGTGTTTATGACAGATCAACCCATTAGCCAACCCTATCAAGTCCAACATTTTCTATGCACATTTGTTCCATCACTCTCAAGAAAGATTCAACAGTGTCCATTTGTTTATGATGCGAAGTTGGGTTTGGGTTTAATTATGGGATTATCCCAAAATAAATAATCTAGGATCCCGGCTGGTTAGAATTTTTCATACTGGTTTTTTTTTCAGTTTTCTGATTTTTTTTTTTAATCCGTGCTGGTTTTTTCCTCTCATAAACATTGCAATATCTTGTTCCAGATAGCAGACACGTTTGATTGAAAATCAGCTATTTATAAACCAGGCATTTGTGAATTTGAGGATAGTTAGTAAATATTTGTAGGCGTGTCTCAGATTTTAAAGGAAGGGGAAGACGGGATTAAAACATAATTCTGTTCTTTAGGAAGAATTTAGGGATACGGATTTTATTCTGTGGTGGGCACAAGGGCTTTAACTGCCAGCATGGTGCGGCTGTGAAGTACAGAACTCTGAAGGTGATTGCACTCTACTTGGCGGGACCCCCTAATAAATGGGATAGAACACTCCAAACTGAAAAGGGCAGATAGCGCTCTCCACTTATTGCCTTTGAAAGACAATTCCAAATTAGAATTCTCTGTGAAAAATATATATTTTTGGGGTTTTGACTGAAACTAATTAATGCTATTGGTTAAGGAAATCTGAGTAGGTATTTTCACCTGACACATCATTGTTTTTCCTGATATGCACCAGCCATGATCTTTTAAGGTATTTGCAAGCGTATGGCTTATGTCAGAAAAATACATTCGCTGAATACGCATTAGCATGAGTCAATGGGTATGTTGTTCCACTTTAAGTAGGGGTCACTTCACTCTTGGCGGAGTTTCCTGATGGGGTGAACATCCTTACGTGTCTAAGGCATGAGGGATTCACTGACTAAAAGGAAACTCACCCACTGGCTCAAACTAACATACATTCAGCTAACATATTCCCCCATCTTTAGCCAAACTGTTGCTAGGACCCTGCTGCTGGAGACCACCACTACAGGTAAAATTACTCTTTCTATAATGTGGACATTCATTTGTTTGGATCAGAACAACAATTAAACAATGTTGTAAGGAATTGGTTTATTAGGTAAGAGGGGTTGAAACCCCACTCAATATTTAAAAAATGATTGTCAGAGTGAACCACAAATAGTCCCTAAATTAACCTGTGCTTATACCTCTGGTAGCTTGGCTCAAAAGCAGCCACACTTAACTTCGAGACCATGTATATTTGTACTTATGCAGGACGCAAACAGCAATAAAGTGAAAACACAACACAAGAAAGTCCCACACCATTTAGTAAATGTTAATAAATAAAATGACCCCAAATCAAAGTATATCCAACCAGAAGAAGCAGAGTTATGAATGTTTAAAGGGCCGTGGCTTAGCGGCAGAAGATGGCAGACACGTGATTGAAGGGCTCCAAACCAGCCTGCCATCAATCCGCTCCAATCTGGCGTTATCTCCAGCCTGGCTGCTTGGAGATAGTTGTGCCGCCCCATGACAACGTCGACGACAGCCTTTCCGGGACTCGCTGAGCTTGTGCTGAGGGTGCGGCCGACGGGCTCCAACGGCTCGGGCCTGCACAGGAACCGCTCCAGTGAGAGTAGTGCTGGTTTGTCACACCTCCTTTAAGACGCCCAGGATGGTGGCGGCACTCATGGGCTACCTGCCTAGGTCCGGGGCCAAGTTGGATTGGCCACCTGCCAGAACATCGGCAGCTGCCTGGCTATGAACTGTGGTGCAGTCCACAAAAGAGGCCGGTTGCCGGACATGGGCCTGGGCCCAGGTGCATGGATCTCTGATTGCTCGCCCCGAAGGGATCGCACAGAGATAAAGGTGGGTGGCACACCAGCGGGACTCGGGTCAGAGCCCGGTGAGGAGCGGCAGCTGGCGGCCTGGCCCTGGTGGCCCCTGCGGCCTGGACCTAAGCGGCGAACCGGTGAGTGACTTGGCCAAGGCTGGAGTGGCCATAGCGGACACCGGGCATTCCCCGGTACGCCGCTAGGGTGGGGGCCAGTTTTGGGCCCCTCGGGGGCCGTTTTTGTTACCGGGGTCGGCAATATCGGCCCCCGGTAACAAATTCGGCCGAAACCGGCCCACGCAAACTGCTTGGCTGCACTCCCCCCTCATCCCTGTTGGTCAGGCTTAGCAGTTTGCCCGGGCCGGGTTAAGTTCCCAGTCCGGCACTGGACTTGGCGAGTTGGGCCCTCTGCCCCGGGCGGTGTGCTTTCGGGGCTCGGATCGGAACCCGCTGGAGGGGAGAGGAGCCCTGATTGCTGTCCTGGGAGGTCCCTGCAGGTCCTCGGGCCTGAGTCAGGGCCTGGTGAACGCGAGGTGGGGGTGGAAGGATAGGCCCCCTGCCCCAGGTAGACACTGAGGCCTGGAGGCTGGGAGGCACAATGAAGTCACTCTGACAGCTGAGAGCACCCGCCCGTACTATTGTGACCTAGATTGGGACTTGGGAGCCCGTGAGGTAGGAGAACATAATTGACCCCCCCACCCAGGTGAGCCCCAAGGCCCGGAACTGGAGGTGCTCAGCGGGGTGGCCTCTGTGACTGAGAGGGTCCCACTGCCACCGGCACTCCAACAAAGAGACTGGTCAGGCATGGGGAGCACCAATAGGAGAGAAATACTGCTGACCTGGAAACGCTGTCTGGCGCACCACATTCTCCCATGGTGAGGTGGGGGGCCGGCGTTGACTCAGGGTCCCCACAGATAATCAGGAGTTAGGTGCTGCTCACCCTACGGAGATGGGCAAAACCAGAGCGAAACAAACAGGGGTGTCCCCAGGGCGGGACAATGACCCACGGGAGCAGGCGCAGGGCAGCATGGAGGTGCAACTACAAGCGGACCCCATACAACAGCAATTATCCAAGATACTGGAGGCCATTTTGGATACCAAGACAACACTGCACCAGGACATTAGCACGGTATAAGTGTGCCGGGGACTCCTCAGGGCAGAACACCAGAAGTTGAATGAGATGGTGAAAGTGGTGGAGACGGGCCTTGAGGAGCTGACTCCAGCACAGAAGGCCTTGACCCAACAGGTGGCAGACCTTATGAATAAAGTTCAGACCCTGGAGCTCAGAGCCAAAGATGGGAAGGGCAGTAGCCGGCGAAACACTGTCCGGATTTTGAGGCTTCCAGAGGGGGTTGAAAACTGAAACATGGTGGCATACCAGGAGCCTTTGCTCAGCAAGGTGGTGGCCTCTGGGGCCCTGACACAGTTTTTTACCTTTGAGAGAGCTCACTGGGTGCCAACACACAAGCCGGTGCAGGAATGCCCCTCATGACCAGTTGTTGCTAGGCTTCTCCATTATAGGGATAGAGACATTCTGCTACAGAAGGCCCGTGCAGATGGTCCTTTCATAGTGAACAATAGCAAGGTCTCGATGTTCCCAGATTATACCCTTGATGTCCAGTGGAAGCGTACCTCATTTCTTGTGGTTAAGAAAGCCCTGCTGAAGGAGGGCTTCCAGTCCTCCCGTATGCATCCTGCGAGCCTTCATATGGTCCTCGACAGCAAGGCACACTTCTGCAAGGACCCTAGGGAACCCTGGCACTGTATCGAGGCATACCGCACTGAAACCCCCCAGAACACACAGGGAAGACCTCCCACAATTGAAGACCACAAGCCCAGAAAGAGATCTAAATTGAGGTCTGAGCGTACTCTCCCAAAGAAACCAAGTTCCTCACAGACTGAGCATGAACGAGCAGTGGCCCTGCAGGCAGTCCCCAAGAATGTTCGGGAATGTGGCCCCTCATCGGAGGCTGGGTTGCCATCCTTCAAGGGAACGGGGATTCGGACTTGAACTCATCAGATGGGGCCAGCCTTGACCTATCTACAGTGATACCCAATACAGCAGATGATGTTATCTAGCTGGGCCCCCTCGGACACTTTGCTGGGTCCGACACTGCCCTGAAACGAGGTGCAGCCACAAGGCTGGAGAACTTTTGGGGCTGGTGCTGGAAGCACCGCACCTCGGGTGCCTTACTAGGAAACACTACCTCTCACATGGGATAACATTGGGTTACCCTATTACATTTAATAAGTGCTAACTTTTGATTGGGGGCAGGTAGGAAAGTCGAGTTTGGTGTCTGAGGATTTTTTATTTAAAATCCTTTAAATGATAAAGTCAGATTTACACTCACTCGCAATTCTGAAAATGCCTCTTTTAGAAAGTTGACATTTTCTTGTCCTAACCATCTGGTGCCTGAAGCATGAGTAAGTGCAGATGGCAATTGGACTTTGTGTATCCCTCACAGACAGCACCAAAATAGAGGGTCTGGATGTTGGCAGGGATTGACAATCTCTGATTTGATAGTGGGGAGGAGCTGTCACCTAACACATTCGCACTTCAAAAGCACTGGTTCAACTTACACACAAAGGACTTCACACTAGCCTATTGTGTCCCTAGACAGACTGGCCAGGACAGGGAGGCAGAACATTTCTTAGACTTCTGTAAGGGAACTCCAGAAGCTTCTCCCACATTTGAAGGTGGGCACCAGCTATAATTATTGGACCCTCAGACCCATTCTTCAGATCATTTCTTGACCTGTGGAAGGCTCAGAAGAAGGACTGCTCTGCTGCAAGGACTGTCCAGCTGCTCTGCTGCTCTGCTGCTCTGCTGCTCTGTTATAAGACTGAGGGGTAGATTTACAATAAGTGGCGCATCCCTGCATATCAGCAGGGATGCGCCACTTATTGTGCGCCATGCCTCCGCCACTATTGATGCGCCGCATTTACAATGCGGCGCACCAATGGGCAAAAACGGCACAGATGCGTGACGCATCTGTGCCGTGAAAGTGGCGCATTGCTGGAGTTGCGTCGCGACGCAGCTCCAGCAAGGCTCTGGGGGGCCCTATCTTGTTAATGCTGATTCAATCCTTACGCGGTTTTGGAGCAGCATGGGCCCCAAAGTGACTGAGTGAAATCTTGTACATTTCACTCAGCCCCCCCCCCCCCCTGCGCAGGAACGCCTCCTTCTGGCGCAGGGCTTTACAACGTGACGCATCTCCCAGATGCGTCATGTTGTCAGTACCCCGCACCATGGTGCTTCTTTTGCGCCGCCGCTGCGTCACAAAAGTGAGGCAATGGCGGCGTAAAAGAGGCGCAAGGGGCTTGTAAATCTGCCCCTAACTGCTTTGTTGCCCAGCTACCTGAGTAAAGAGGACTGGACCTGCACCTTGAACCTAAGACCACCAGAGTGACTCTAAGGGCTAGTTGGCTGGCCTCATGATCAGAGCCTCAGGGACACAAAATACTCCAATCCTCTTGAACCCTGCACATGTACTCTGCTTGCAGTGAGTCCTGACCCCCCAAGTCGTTCCTTCTCAGTCCAGTATCCTTAGTAGTCGGACTAAAGGTGCTCTGCCAGCCAAATTGTGGTCCCCATCATAACTGATGCAGGACTTTACATCGTGGTCCTCACAGCTCCTCATCAGAACCAACGCAATATGGCATAACACAATACAGACTCGCAGCCTTCACAGCCCCCTGTCTAAACCAATGCAGCTCGACACAACCTAATGCAGGACCTTGAAGTACACCTTGGAACCGGCACTGTGTGGGTCAACACCCCGCATCAGGAGCAGGAGGTACAATTCGCAGCTGGCCTAACCTTGTCCCTGTATCTGGCCCACACTCCATCACAGTCAGCCTGAATTTGTGGCTTTGTCCTGGTTCCTCGTGACCAGAAAACCACAGTTGGCGCTTTGTGCTTTTATAAGCTGTTTTTACCTAAACATTTAAGCTTGTATATCTCTGGTTCTACTGATTTGATTTTGATAATTTTAGTATTAAATATTTTATAAAAATGTACTCTATTGTTCTAAGTTGGTTGGGAATCTTTGTTTTATTGTGTTTTTACTTTTTTTACTGTTTGAGTGCTGCATAAATACTTTTCACATTGCCTCTAATTTAAGCCTGCCTGCTTTTGTGCCAAACCACCAGAGGATTAAGCACAGGTTCATTTACGTTTTTCTTGTGTTTCAGCCTGACCAGAATTGTGATTGTCGCTTGAGTACGGTTTCACCCCCTTAATCAATAACCGAATAGCTACAATACATCTGAGCTCAGGAATTCTACAAGGACGGGAGGCTTCCAGGCAAAAGGAGATTCAAAAGCACCCAGAGCCTTTGAGGAGGCCTACCAGATGCTGATTGCATCATGGGGTAAGGAGGAGGCAATGGGGGAGCAAGAGGAGAATCTGGGCGCAGGACCTGAGCTGCATTGCTAGGAGGAGGCCAACTCATTCTCTATTAGGGCAGAAAGTAGTAGGTTTTCCCGTGGTGTGTCCCCAGAGGAGGTTGAGGACAGAAAGGTTGACCAGAGGTTCGATTGCAGCAGGTCAAATTGAAAGTGGAAGCAGCCAAGGAGGAGGCTGCTGTGAAAAGGGCCCTTTGAGGAAAAGAAGTTGGCCCTACAAGAGAGATGGACTTAAGCAGAGAGAGCCTTGCTCAGGGAGAAGACCAATGCTGGAAGGTCCTTGGCTGAAAGTAAACTACTGCTGAAGCATGTGATAAGCATTAAGGAGCTGGAGCTTAAAGCCAGGAAAGTCTCAGAGCCTGAGAACAATGGTGGCAGCAATACCCCAATGTCCACTAAAGAAAAGAGGGTTCACATCCCAAAGGACATGGTGCCTAACTTTGTCAAAGGGGATGATATAGATACATGGCTATAGGCGAACAAGGTTGATGTGGAAATGCATAGGCTCCCTAAACAGGATGAAGGGGCAGTTTCTGGAGGCATATTCACAATGAAGGGAGGGATGCCCTGTTAGCCCGAGGAAAAGGGAACAGGATGATGTATCTCCTCGTGTAGGACACTCTCAAGGAAATATGTGCTCACTCCAGAAAAGTACAGCCAGAAGTTTATGGACAGACTGAAATTGCCACAAAAGTCTTAGGTAGATTTTATGGACCACGTTTGCAAGGCACTAAATTGTTTGGTGAAGGGTAGTGATGTCAGTGATTACAAGGGGCTGTACAATTTGATTGCCAAGGAGGACATGTTCAGCAAACCTTTGACAGAGGTGCACCAATAGTAAGCTCTCTGACCCAATGGAGCTTGCCAAGGAGGTGGACCTCTGGCTCAGCCACAGGATCCAAAAGAAGGAACCCGGGAGAGACTCCAAAAAGGGTTGTCAGGGTTACTACCAGAAGAAAGAGGGGGAGATTAAATAGGAAGGAGGTCTCCCTCAAGGCCTCCACAATGGGTCCCAAGGGAAAGGGTCTCAACCCTAATCTGACCATAAGAAATCTGAATTTGGGGACATGGGTAATCAACATTTTGCCCCCAAGTGTTATGAGTGATGCAAGTTTGGACACTCAAAGGGTGATCCCAAAAGCCCTAAGAGGTACAGCCCCTCACTGGTCAGCAGATCCAGGGGTTGGCCAGTGTTGAACTTCGGGAAGAGGTGGCCCCAGGTAGTGTGGGAGAAACAGTTGAGGTTACCCTAGTGTCCCTGGGTGACAGAGAGATTGTGCCGTGCGGTGGGTCACCATCAATAGGTAGATGGCGGAGGCCCTGATAGACACAGGAGCCAGCATGATTAAGGTAAGATGTCATCTGGTGTCCTCAGGGCAGGTGATACCCTATACATTTCCGCTAGATTGGAGCAGCAGAGAACTGTAAGAGCCACAATCCAGTGACTATGTGTTAGACCTGGCACCATTGTCTCTTCTGTTTTTGCTGGTATTAGATGCTCTGGGCGCTGTACCACTGCCATTCAGTGCCACAGCGCAAATTTTCCCTGTATAAATATGACTGTGAATTGGTATGTTCCTGATTGGCTTATTTGGTTTACCTGTTAGTCCCTAGTAGTGTGGCCTGTGTGTGCCCAGGGCTGGTAACCCAAATGCTGCTGCAGGGCCTGCAGCGCTGGTTTGCGCGCCCCACAGATGCAGCTTGTAAAGTGTCCCTCAGACCTGCCACTGCAGTGTCTGCATGCAGTCCACAACTGCCATCTTGGCTGTGAAGTGCCCACACTTCCCAGTCCCTGAACCTTCCCTTAGCATCATGTCAGTCACCCCTATGGTGGGTGCATTGTGTGTGTAAGGTAGGACATGGTTTGATATGTGTAGCATGTCCTGGTAGTGAATCACCCTCCATTTGGTTTTTCACTGCTGCAAGGCTACCTGTTCTCCATAGGCTAGAATGGGCAGACTGACTTTGCATCTTATAGTCCTATCTGACCCAGGAAACATGGTAGAAATTCGAGTTTAGTATGCCTGAACCAGAATGATAAAATACATCTTTTAGTGAAGTTGGTTTTAACATTCTGTGTTTGAAAATGCCACTTTTAGAAAGTAGGTATTTTCTTGCCTAAGCCTTCCAGTGTTCTCTGCTGTTATGTGTATTGGCTGTCTGAGTTTAGAGGGGCAAGGCAGGCTGAGTCAGACCTGGGTTGAATAGAGAGATCTGCATTGAGTACTACAAAGGGGTAGCTCCTTGAACTGAATAGGGCTGTGCCTGGCAAGGTTAATGATGGCTCCACCTCAAACTGTGCGTCTGATGGCAGACCCCCTCTTTCTGAAAGGAAAGATGCAGCCTGGTAAACAAAATGACAAGAGCAAGCAAAGGTGGCTGGGTGATATTGCGCTGGGTTGTTGTGATGACAGTAGTAGTGTAATGAATACAAAAAGCTCAAAAGATAAAGTCTAGGCCACCCATCCACAACCAAATAGGCTTGATCAAGTCAATTCCATGCAAAATGAATACAATGTATATCCTGAGCTATGAGAAACTAAATTTATAAATAAACAGTTGACAAGTCATGTGTGTCTTCTCTTCTTTTTTATTTTTGTTTTTGCAGTGATTCTTCTCTTAAAAAAACTCTAGCCGCTACCAACACGTGTTTCGTCTTTGGTGGTAATCGACCACAGACTTCTTCAGGGCTACAACAATGTAATGTACGTCTATCAGTCCAATTATCTGATCTACAACAAAAACACATTATTTACCATATATGCTCTACTTAGCATATTCATGCCCTCACAGTAAGCGTAAATCAACACACTATTTAGGTGACAATTTTCAAACCCAAAACCAATTTTTTAGAAAAGTGCTGCTGATACAAGGTGACAGAATTTGAAACCATTATCTGTAAATCCTAACATCCCAACCGAATACAGCGATTGATAGGAAACACCAAATTCCATGTGAAAGATAGAACCTTCACCTCTGTGCATAAACTCCACACTTTTAAACCACAAGTGACCAACCCTTGTGTAAAAACAAATTCCAAGTCAAGAGAGAAATAGGAAAAAAATGAGAATAAGAATATATTCTTATTCTCATTTTTTTCCTATTTCTCTGTGGAGTTTATGCACAGAGGTGGAGGTTCTATCTTTCACATGGAATTTGGTGTTTCCTATCAATCACAAATTCGGTCACCTTGTATCATCAGCACTTTTCTAAAAAATTGGTTTTGGGTTTGAAAATTGTCACCTAAATAGAGTGTTGCTTTACGCTTACTGTGATGGCATGAATATGCTAAGTAGAGCATATGGTAAATATTGTGTTTTTGTTGTACATCAGATAAATAGACTGATAGACTTACATTTCATTGTTTTAGCCCTGAAGAAGTCTGTGGTCGATTACCACCAAAGACGAAACATGTGTTGGCAACGGCTAGAGTTTTTTTAAGAGAAGAATCACTGCAAAAACAAAAATAAACAAGCATTTACAATGCAACGGTTTCGCCTTGGCAAAAGTTAGAGCTATTGGCATTGTAAATGACAACATTTTTATTTATGTGTTGGTTTTGAACCCTTCCAACTTTTTAGGAACTCCTGAATGACTTTAAATCGTTCAACCTGATTATTAAAAGTCCTTACATATCTTGTGTTAATTTTATAGATGGGCCTTTGTTTATTTATTTATTAATTTGCCAAATGCTCGTGTTTTTTAAACGTTTCATCTGTGTCAAAAATGGCAGCTGATGCTAGCATACTTCCAGTTTTTCAGGCGAGCATACCACACACAAACTTCAGACTAAATTAAAACAATTTGCCACTGAAATAGTGAGCAAAACATATTAAGAAGTTTGTAACTTCACTGTAGTTTTGATGTACACAAGCCTTTGTCTGCAGATTTTCAGTAAGCGGGCACGAACAGAATCCAATAACTGTTTCCGGAAATGACAACCTTGTTCTCTTCTTTAAAGGCACCCTCGAGATATCAAAGCAGCCGGTCCAAAATAACAGCCCCGCCCACTGACAACCCCGGGGAGCCCGACAAACGCAAGGCAGGAAATCGTTTCATGCACTCCCGATCAATCCTCGGCTCCGCAAGAGATAATTAAGTATGCCGCCTATCCCCACTCTGCCTCTCTCTTCGGTCTCTGCAGGCCTCCATCCTTTAAACCCGCCCTCTCAATCCCCTCCCCGGATGTACCGGCTCTCGCGCGTTACTTACAGTTCGAGCAGACAACAAATCATTAGAGCGGGAAGCAGGTGCGCGCGCCACAAAGGTTGTGTGCTTTGTTGGGAATGAAATGAGAGTGAAAGACAAGAGTCTAAGTTTGGAAGAGGGTTGCCGAGAAGGTTAGTGGGGATCTATGTCTGCTCGGATGATTGGCCCGCGGGGACAGTCGGCTCCGAGAGCCTACATCAGAGGTCTTCAAACTTTTTTATGCCGAGACCCCCCTGTCAAAATTTTTTACGCATGAGGACCCCCTCTTGACCAAAATGTCTAGAACTTGGTACTCACCACCATCGACAACCAAAAGCGCCCCCAATTCCCACACCAAATCATTTTACAGTGGGTAAATGAAATGAAACAGTGTTTAGCAAAACCAAAGGTTTGTGGATGACTATGGTTCGTGGTCTTTTGGGTTTTGTTATTTGTTTCGGTTTTTGGTAACCATCTTGGCCAAGTGAACAATAAATTCTGAAGGCCACGAGAAAATGCTAAGAGGCTGGCTGCCTGGGTGTCCAGTCACCTAGGCTATAATTATGTTCACGTGGTATAAGTACGGCCATGGGGTATGCCCTTGTAATTTGTGTGCTTGGGCTATACTCAAAGGTCGTCTTGAAGCAGACTACCTATCCTCACGGTGCATCTCTTGTCCCTATGACCTCTTTCACCTCAGTGCCCCTAGAAGTGCCCTTCTTTGCAGGCCATATGTTCAGTACAGTGGGAGGCTTAGTATCTGGAAGGAGAATGACATCCCTTGTGAACATGTGTTCCCATACACTTGGTGCAGGTGCCGGACAACATGTTGCATGGTCAGACTGGCTAAACTGTGCCTTCGTCTTGGGAAGGCCTTTGCAGGGTGAGGGTCAGAAGAGAGGCTGTGAAAGATAGCAAAATACACTTGTCTAGAGATGGAAGTAAATAGACACCCGTTTGATTTTTGTGGGTGACGTTCATTGTACCCAGAGGCAGCTACCAACTACAGGCAATCTAACAGAGAGGTAGACTAGATTATTGAAGAACACACAGGCTGTCGGCGAGGAGCTGGGTAGCCTCCAAATAAGCACACACAGCGATTGTGTGAGGGGCTGGCCTTGACATGAGACAGAAAGCTGTTTACCGCACACCATTGTCTCCTCCTTCTCCCCTCCCCGGTACCTGGTTGATTAATGGTAGCATGTGTTCTATATGAGCTGACGATTCACAAAGTATTTACTGCTGCAGTGTGTCAACAATATCTTGTTGAAAACTATCTTACAGCCACACAGAATGGAAGGTGTACACAGTCTTCACCCTTTATTCTTTCCAGCACGACTGCTCATCCCGGTCTGGTGAAGCTGATATGAACTGGTTAACAATTCCATGCATGAATTCACCACATATTAAACTCCTGCTACAAGAATGAAAACGGAAAGCACACTGAAAATTAAACATTTGAAAGTCATAAAAATGAACTGGAGCCTTTGCCCCAACCCTGGAGTTTATACTGAAGTACATTACAGCTTCCAGGCCACATGTGAGACCTAGATGTTTGATCTGCACAAATCAATTTAAAAAAAGTTATAAATGTGAGTGCTTGTTAAAATTTGCTGTGAGGAGGCCAGTAGGGACATTCAGTAAGTAAATGTGGTTTATCCTAATCTGCTCCAAATTAAGACTATTTAGTGGGCAACATAATAGTACCATCATAACCCTCACCCCTCCATTGTGATGCTGCTTATTTGAGAAAAGACTGCAGAACCAAATGTGTTTAATAATATTGGAATTGTGTAAGCTTTACCATGTAATATTTTGATACTGTAAAAATATTTGGCTTTGTCAATTATTGAAAAAATCTATTCTCCGTTCAGACAAATAACATGAGCATTGACACTTTCATAAACCATGCTGTCTGAATCTTTCTCTGCAGGGATATTTAAACAAACGTAAAAGTAATGATGTTTCAGACATCAACTTTGTCATCTTCAGTAGTCCATTCACTGCACTTATCTTGCAAACAAGTTAGTCTCTAAAAGCTTAGTTTGAAAAGTAAAAATATATGTATATCTTCATTTTGCTTACTTAACATCTTTTCAAGCATTTCACTGTGAATGTCCATTGTCAGCAGCATCAAACCCCACACGGATGCGCAGCCCTGCCAAGTATCACGCATCAGGCGTGAGACTAACGCATTTCAGTGTGGTGGTCCGCATCACTGCACTGAAATACAAAGTCACGCATATTGGGGCCTTTGGTCATCAGCTGTCAAGTGCTGCGCCAAGCGCTGGCCTTTATAATTACTAATGGAGCGGGACAGGAGCCTGCAGCACGCGGTGTACACAAGTTGGCAGATTTCGAGGCTGGTCTGGGTAACCGTAAGATTGCTAGTAGGTACAAATCATACAACACTGCTCGACTGCTGAAACAATCACTGCGCAGCCGCGCGGCATTCCGCACGTTCACTTATGTCGCTGCTGGCAATAGTAGGTCAGCGGGAGGCAGTTGCATTTTGCACTGTGAGCGCGCTCTTAAATGCGTCAGATGGTTCCAAGCGAGAGTGCAACTCCCGAGGACCCCAACGGGGGCCACCGTGGTCTGGGCGCTGCCCGAGCAAGCCAGCTCTGACCGCTGACTGTCTGCAGCTCAGCTGACACTGAGCCGGCCCGAGCTCGATCTGGCTGCTGCTAATCACCAGACAAGCGGAGTCAGTGGATGGCTGACATGAAAATGCAGCTACTCTCTGACCGACTCTGCAAAAAGTAAGTGTGTGCAAGGCAAGGCTAGGACGCATTTAGCAATACGTTCGAAATAGCTCATTCATTTACAGTTCCAAATATTATGCTTGCCATAAGTTTGAGCCTCTGCCTCCCAGCAGTGTTATTATGTAGGCGCATGAATTATTGAATATTAAGCATTAGGAGCCCTGGTGTGAGGGAGCAGTGAGTAACAAACAAAACTAGCGTATTCACTGAATCTGCAAAGCCAGATGCAGCTTTTATTACACAAAAAAATATTTTAATAACGTACAATCATGAGAACCCGTCCCACCTCTCTTTCTATTTATTTTGTTTCGAGCTAACTATACATGTAGCGTGCTTCAACCTCCCTGTCCTGAGACATGCCAGTGCCAGTCTGCGGGGACTCTGGCGACTTGAGTCAGCCGAGTCTTGTGGATTTATTCATTTATTATGCAGCTGACGAGATGGGGCCTCTCACACCTTAGGAATCTCGGCCCGGGTGCACGTGGGACAGATAAGCCCTGGAGTAGACTGATGCTACTTGTTTGGTAGCCAGGGAAGAGGAAGAAAGCCCAGACATTTACACTTTGTGCCTTATTACTTACCTAGGATAGCCAGACACGCACACTGCGACCTTTACTTCACTATTCATGCCCTATGCTGAGTGCAGACACATGCACACAGCCTCATACACAGCATACTTTGCTGAGTGTAGGCGTGAGGCAGAGGCTATTTTCATGTTGTGCACAGTAGAAGCTAACGCATAGGGAGAGATTATTGTATGGAAATGAGCTCCACAACCGATTGTATACAGTTAACATTGCTTATTTATAGCATTTATTCAGTCATGGTAAACTGATCTTCATTGCTTGATTTTGCTCGAGAGTGTCACTCATAGTAAATGTCACTCATAATTGCAATGAATTTATGAAAATGTCACACATAGTAATCTGAAACCTTGGCAGCTATGGGACGCGCCGTGTTTAAATAGAAACATCAATGAAATTGAGCACGGAGTTAAGGCAGCATAAATAAATAGACACATGCAGGAAAGAATAAAAACGGACAGAACACAGAAAATAAAGATCAACCGGAGCCTTTGCCCAAATCCCCCTCATGGCTCAATCGGGGAAACAAATAAGAATCTGTGTGTGTGCACAAGTCAGTTTCAGTGTATGCCTGCAGCGGGGAAGAGGCAGGTTACCTAATTAAACTGGGAAGCTTTGGGTTGCCTTGGAAATCAGCCGGAAGTAACGCGGAGATCCTAATGAAGAGGCAGCAACGAGCCACAAAGCAGCACACGAGGTGAAAGCAGAGATGGCCAAGGAAGGCAGCAGTGACGGCGTGAATATTGCAGAACTCCCTCGAAGCACAGGCTGCATTGCAAAGATTCTGGTCCATCTTTATGGACAAAGTTTGCGGGCATTTCCTTGTATGCACGCTGCAGTCTCTCTGATTGGAGGACATGTTTTGATGACGTAGCCCATTATGATTGGCTTATTTTACCTAGTCCTCCAATCAGAGAGCCTCCTGAGATGCAAGTATTTCTAATCCAAAACGAAGAGGAAACGTTTTGGATATGAGGCAGACGGGAGGCTTGTGAATGCGCGACCCCCTTCTGATGACTCCACGGCCCCCCTGGGGGTCGCGCCCCATAGATTGAAGACCTCTGGCCAACATTGTCAGACTGCTGAGGGGTCAGAACGCTTCCGCTCCCAGAGAGTCGCTCGTGATTGCAGACTCCCCGGAATGCGCAGTACTGAAGCAGCCACCTACTCCGTAAGAGCTGCAGAGAGATGCTATCCACTTGTCCTTAATAACCAATCACAGGAGTGTAATAAGGCCTGTCGGGTGGCTTATAAAGCTTCGGTAACAAGGCATGTGGAGACGGCGCAAGCAGTAATGAAGGCCCCTTGGGGGTATAGGTACTTTCCCACTTGGCTAATCCGGCATAGTGGGAGGGGCTCAGGAATCATGCCGACCCCACAATCACGGCCCTGCTTGTTCGCTTTATGTGAAAGCCACACCGGAGACGTGCTGTGCAGACAGCTTCTAAAAGTAGCACTTTTCTCTCTGACCTCACCACGCCTTCTCAAGTGGATGGGGAAGGATGGGAGCGAGAGCACGAGACGGGGCAGGCAAGGTAGGACAGGAGAGATGAGGGACAGGGAAGCCAGAGAGGCGGGAGAAGCGAAGAGGTCCCGGGCCGCGCTGTGATTGGCTGACGTCACGGGGGTGTCCCGGGCCGGCAGCCAATCACAGCGCGGCCCGGGAATGACGTCACGGGGGTGTCCCGGGCCGGCAGCCAATCGCAGCGCGGCCCGGGACAAAGGGGCGGGGCTTAAAAAAAGCACCAGAAACGCCCCCGAATCGCGTTTTCGAGAGAAAGCGCGATTGACAGCCTCTGTCTCCCAATGGCTAGTCTCCATTTATGGAGCTATCCAATTGGAAACAGAGGCTGTCCTAACCTCACTATTAATAACAACAGATTTCGATCTGGGAGGGGCTTCGCCCCTCGCCAGGTTACGAAACCTAAAAAGAAGAGAAGACACACATGACTTGTCAACTGTTTATTTATACATTTTGTTTCTCATAGCTCAGGATATACATTGTATTCATGGTAAACAAAATGCTCCAGGCCTGAGCAGAACTGGTTTTGCCCGGGTTCAATATGATGAGAGTCTTTTGAGAACAAAGACTTTTGGGGTATAAATATCTGTGCCCAAACCCCTGATTTCAGTATTGCTCCTCAATGTCAAGAAGAACCTCTGTCCGTGTTACTGAAGGAATCTGCAGGAGAGGACTGTCCTTGTGCTTGTGTGCTATTTCTTGGACTGGCCTGCAGTAGTTCCCCTTGGACTTGGATGAAGAGGGAAAAGGACTTTCGAAAGACTTTTATTTTGCTAAGCAATCACCCAAGGGCTAGAAGAGAGCTAGCCTCCTGCTGGAGTCACAGGCACATCTGACTCCCCCAGAAGCCTCCTGATTCCTCCCAGCGAGGATTTCTATCTGCAGGTGAGGCCCCTGTGAGTGCTGAAATCGTCGCTAACACCCGTTTGCGAGCCACTGCAGCTGAAGAGCGTAGGAAAAATCATTACACTGCTGCCGCCGAGCGCCCGCAAACCAAAGATCATCGCATCACACGTTTGCGGGCTTTTTAAAGGCTTGCTAACCCCAGATCATCCCATCGAGATCATCGCATCAGACATCGCAGAGTGGGCGCCTCGCATCGCACCCGGATTGTCGCTCCCTCGCGGGGCGCCATGTTCTTCCATCGCAAAAAGATGGCACACGCAACAGGACCAGCGCATCATCCTCCCTTGCAGCAAGGATTCAATGTATCGCTGGCCTAGCGTGAAGAAGTCTGCCGCTTTGTCCCGCACGCACCCGCAGACTGGCGCATCATCCTCCCTTACGGCAAGGATTCAACGCATCGCCGGCCCAGCGTGGCGAAAATCATCGCTACAGCTCGTTTGCGACATTTTGCTTGTTTTGCTACAAAATCCAGGTACTTTGTAAGTAAAAGGGTCGCAGAGACCCCTGCTTTGAACTGAACCCCTATTTGAACACTTTGAACTCTTTTCCAGCTTTTTAAGAGTACCCCCCTTTTTCAGTATTGTGGCTTTTTACCGTTATTGGTCTTTTGTTAAGTCTATATATAAAGATACTTATTTTTTATAACTACTTGTGTGGTGTCCCTTTGTAGTGTCCTTCACTGTGTTACTGTGTATGATCATAAATGCTTTACACATTGCCTCTGAGATAGGCCATGCTGCGCGTGCTACGTTACCACAGTGTTGAGCAGGGGTTATCAAAGGGTGTAGCCCCCCTCACTCTGACTTAGGAAGAAGGGTCTCTACTTGGACTGTGGCCAGCCACTGCCAGCTAGAGACCCCCATTTCTAACACTATGGTTCCCTTTGAGTGGGAGGTCTCAAGTTTTCTTAACCCTTTAGGTGCTCAGGACAGCCTGTAGCCAGACTCAGCAACAGGGATCATGTGCTGAAAACACTTAGGCTGTCCTGGCACCCACTCATGCTCAGAGCACTGGCACTCCCCCAAGGACCCCCGTGACATATCTAAATTGGGCGTGGCAGTGGAAGCACCTTTACTACCACCAGAAACCCCTCGATGATCTTATGATGCTAGCACGCGCACGCCATTCCGGCATCATCAGATGGTGCCAGGCACATGGTCGAAACCATTGCTTCCAGTGCATGCAGGAGAGAGGACGTATTTTGGAAATTCCTTCTCCAGGTGGGGGAGAGGTGTAATGGCAATACAGACAAAGGGAGTTTTACCTTTCCCCCTGAGTCTGTATGTAGTGGATTCCTGCTCTAAGAACGCAGGTGGGGCCGCAATCGTGGAGCAGGAATCAAATTCACTAGACCACAAGAGATTTTTGTTGTTGTTGTGGGAGCACCCCCTTCAGCATTTGTCGCTCCCCTTGGAGGTCATATATTTAACACATTTTTAGGCTACACTAGGGGCTAGTTTGGCCATTTGTTTCAACTGATCTGGTCAAAACCCAGTAGAAACTAGTTATTATATATGGTATGAAATTGTGGGGAGCGACTCCTTGGGAAATGATCGCTACCATTGGGGGCATCTATGTAATACATGTTTCGGCTCTCCCTAGGGGCTAGTTCAGCTATTTTATCATCTGATCTGCCACCCCATAGGGGGGTCAAAACCCACTCGATGCCAATGATTATATTTGTTATGCAATTGTGGGGAGCAACCCCATGGGCAAGAGTCACTCCCCTCGGGGGATAATTTCTTTTGTATTCCTCCCCACCCCCACAGGGCATATGGGATATTTTTAGGTCAATCTGCCCTCTGTGGGGAGGGAGGGGGCGGAAGCCCACTAGATACTGGTGTTTAATATTCCACATTAGCTAAAGTTCTAGAAAAGTGTGTGCATCAACAACTGAGCCAACACAACACTAAATTTAAACTACTAGACGACTGCCAATTGGGGTTCAGACTAGATCATAGTATGGAAACTGTAATACTTCATATAGTGGATGCTGCCCTACTCTCACTAAACCTATCGTCAGCTTTTGACACAGTCAACCATGATAAATTTCCCAAATAGCTGGAAAATAGGATGGGTTTTTCAGGAACCATTCTAGAATGGTTTAAGTCCTTCTCGCAGAACAGAACACAAAGATTTCTGGTGAACCAAAAACTCTCAGCACCTTCCCTCAATCCGATCGGAGTTCCATAAGGCTCAACCCTTTCCCCTTCACTATTTAACTTATATATGGAACCTCAAACTGAAATACTTCACCACACCAAAATCTCCTTCCACGTGTATGCAGATTGCACACAGATTTACATTAAGATTTCATCTTTGGAGGAAATGAAGTCAATGAACAAGGCATTAAAGGTGAATGTTCAATGGTTAACAAGCAATCAGCTAGTTAACAAAAAAAATGCAAAAAACAGGATTCCTTCTAATATCGCCTACCAAAAGCTCCCAATATATAAAGGAATGGAACAAGACAATCACCGCACTAAACTGCACCCTGAACATAATGGACGCAACCAAATCACTAGGAATTATGCTAGATAAAAGCCTGAACATGCAAACCCACATCAACTCTTTGGCTAAAAGTGCACGATTTTACCTAAGCTATATTAGAAACAGTAAACCATTACAGGCTCAAAATAAGTTGACCACCTCTCTCCACACCTAAAGGCACTAAATTGGCTGCCATATGAGTCCAGAATTCAATTCAATACGGTTTGTATCCCACACAAAGTGATACACTTCAAAACACAGATGCATCTTGCTCAGAAACTGGAGATATCCAGTGGAAGCAGATATTCTAGGAGTGCCTGAGATCTAGTGCTGAAACCACCATTCTTCCAGAAAAAGAAAACCTATGACAGAGCGTCCTCTGGAGTCACACCTAGAATCTGGAATTCGCTGTCTTTAAAACATCATGAGGATCCCGAATACCTCAAGTTTCAAGAAGGAAGCCAAGATCTTGCTAATGAGCAAATTCCTACCTTAGCCATCACTGAAAAAATCACACATCTCCCCAATGGCTTATATTTTGCCCTTGCCAGATGAACCCCATTACGAAGCATTTTGAACCTATTTAACACACCTCTTAGAGTCTATCCTCTTAACCAGCTAGACTCATATGCCCAGTATACTAGTTTATAATATGGATCCTTTAGGCTCATAAATTTTGTTATTTGCAAACGTCTTTTTACGTTTTCCATTATGTATAATGTTTGCTATCGAAATGTACTAATGGAATAAGGTATTACTTTGAAGCGCTCTGATACCCAACGGGGTCATATTTGCTCTATATTGATAGGTTTCATTTTCCGATGCCCCGCCCACTTTCATTGACATATATGAGTAAGAATAATGTGTCTAACTAATGATGTATTCATTTATGCATTTACGTTTGTATTCTCCATTTCATTATTCATTTATGCATGTGATGATATTCAGTTTTCTTAGCTTAGCTTTTGTGCCACCATTTTGGGTGCTTCTCTCTGCGTGCGAGTCGCACTCGCTCATTCCCCCTCCCGTAGGAATAGGAAAAACCCTGAACGCAGCAGTTTTCGTTTCTTAGCTAACTGTGGCCGAAACTAATAACAAAATTCTAATCAGTAATGTTCTCATGCGCTGGAGACGCTGAGGCCCGGCTCCGCGACCTTGGGCAGAGATAACCAAATGTTACTATTTCAGGTGCAGATGCCTCTTGTGTGAGGCCATTGTTCACCCTCTCTGGGGTCCAGTACTTTTCCAGTATAGGCGTGTTCTACTTTGCTGTACCATGTTATAATGTATTGCTGTGATGAGATGGGTCAGTCCTCTCGGCGCACTCTTAGGGGTGAGGTCGGACAGGGCCCTCTCATATGGGAGTTTGTGGCCTTATAAAATACTTTGTTATTTCTTCTCCACTGTCCGGATGACTTCTTACTTGGTAATTATAGGTGAGTGCGGTAAGTCACTCGGGTGGATTTGAGCCACGCTTATCAGATGGCGCCCGAACAGGTACCCCGCAATAAGGATCTTTCTCACCCGTAAGTGGGTAGCAGAAGGCCGGGGACCCTCTGGTCAGCACGGTGAGCCTGGATACCCACTTTGATGCCGAACTTGGTTCTCGCAGCGCTGCCCCACCCTGCTGATCAGGAGAGGTCCCGGTTCATGATCCTGCGCCGGGGTCCGGAAGGCGGAACTTTGGAGCTGATCGTGTTGGTCCCAGCAGCCGGCGGTGGAGAACGGTAGAGGTCAGTACCGCGTATAGGAGGTGAGTGGTCCGACTGTTGATTGAGGGAGCTGGGATGCTCCAAGAGACCAGTGTGTCTCCGAGACCGGTGTGTCTCTAGTGGTTTGAGGAGCCGGTGCGCTCCTGGGGCAAGCGTGCTCCAGGGAACTCAGAGTGCGAGCGGTGCTGTGACCGACTTGGCGGAGGTTGGATGGACGTTTGTTTGTGGTCATCTGACCGGGTGGTACTGCGGAGGAGGCGTGGCTCATTGCGGGCAGAATCTGGGACTCACCCGAACCCCTAGTGTGTGGTTCGTTGGGAGTGGGTCCAGGGTCTCCCGTGGTAAAGTGCGCAACGATCTTTAGTGCCGCCTGGGTGGCGGATGTGTCCTCCAACCTCAGAACAGTTAGTGTACTGTTCGGTCTGCGGTAGGGTACAGGTTCCCCAGGACTTGGTCGACGGGCCTTGTCCCATTTTGGTAACACGTGTTTGGCAGGGATTTGACGCATAGGAGGCGTGAATATATGTGTGTGTGTTTAGTAGTGATTGTGCGGTCTGGGTGTTGGTGAGAGGGTAAGTGTGAATTTTGCATTGGTGTGTGATTGAGTGGGTGAAGATGCCGCGTTTCAGTAAGCTATGGTGCCGCGGGTGCTGCTGCGGCGCTTCGGACGCTAGATTTGCTGAGAGCCAACCTGCCCCGGTGGAGGGCTCACCTAATTTCTTTTTTTTTAATAAAATCTTTAAGGGCTCACCTAATTTCGAGATGTATGTTAAGCATGGATTGACTCCAATTTTGTTCAACACCGTGTGGCACAAATATACTAAAAGTAACGTAGATTTGCAATGGCCGTTGACTGGTCCTTTTGATGTGGCAAAACTTGATTATTTGCAGGACAGATTATTTGCTAAGCGTAGCCACCAGAGTATGTTCGATTCTTTGAGAGTGTGGCAAAAGGAAGTAAGGGAACAATAGATGAGAGAGGAGAAGGTGGCTCAGAAGAGAGCAGCGCAGACGATGGCACAAAAGGTGAGAGAACATACTAAGAAAGAGAATGAGACGCAGATTGAGCGTGTAGACAGACTCCATAGGTTGCAGACGGATAAAAGTTATGTAGTAAGAGAAGAAGAGCAAGATGAGATCGAGGACATTTTGAATGTTCGCCCCCCTCCCCCGTATGCTCCCCAATCATTGTGTCCCATGTTGACAGGTTCTGCTTCCCCTGCGGTGGTTTCAGTTCCACAAACAGTTTCTACGCCCCTGCTCGGCACCCCCACTTCCTCTGTTTCGGCCCCTACTTTGTTGAGAGATGTTGAACAAGCATTCTCCTCTGTCACTTCTTCCGTGACCGCGCCTTTGATTTCTCTCTTTGCGGCGAGCCCACCTGCCCCTTCTGCGATTTCTTCTGCACTTCCCACTGTTTCTGCTAGCGCTACCCCCCAAGGTGAGTTGACGACCCCGATTCGAAGTGCCGGAAGTGGGCTACTTACCCAAGTACGTAAATTGCTTACACGCTCTACTGTTGGGTTGGATGAAAAAACGATGGTGGCTAACCAGGCTTGTCAGTGGGCTAGGAATCCTATTTACGTACTGGAAGACATCTGGTCCACAGTGAAGGATTATGAGCCTCTGATGCAGCAGCATGCTTTGTGGCATATGTCAATGAAACTGATAGCGTTGTGGGAACAGGGTTTTGGTGGAACGGCGCCCCGGGTTCTTTATGACATTAAGGACAGAGCCTATAGGGCTAATACCAGAGTGAAGGATGTGTTTCAGAATTTGCGGACTTTTCTGGAATATAGAGATGAATTGCCGTCAGTAAGAGGGGCCTCTTCTTCTGGAGTGCATCCAATGCGCGAGGTTCACCCCATTTGCCATACTGAAGTGCCTGCAGTGATAGACCCAGTAACTCAGAATGTGACAAGAGCTCATGTAGAGGCTCGTTTCCAGGAACAGTGGGTATACACCCGTTGGAAAGAGAGCGAGGTGTTGACGCTGAAGGCGCAATTGCCTGACTCTAGAAAAAACCCGACTGCTTATTACAAAGAATTGACGGAAGCAGCTTCCTCGACGGTCATGACTTTAGCTGACATAGAATTGTTCTTTGGACTACTGGTTCCGGCGGATGTGTGGAGGCAGGTGAAGGGTACAGATCATCCAGAGGAATTGGGAGGTACTTGGGAGGAATTTAAGGACTGGGATAAGGAATGGAAGCCAGGAGACAAACTAAAACCTGAGATCCTAGCATTACCGGGGCGAATAATAAAATTTATGCACTCTCTTATTCCTCCAAAGAAGGTGGATTGGGATAAGTTGACTGCATGTAAGCAAAAGAAGGATGAAGCGGTTTCAGATTTTTTCACTCGTTTCGAAGAAGCCTTTTTGGATTTTAGTGGTCAGGATTTTTCTCAGGATGGGGGCTTGCGACTTTTTGTGAACAGGTTTGTGACAAACTTGTTACCGGAAATAGCGGCTAGATTGCAAGCATCAGAGAGTACGTAGACGACGTCCACTCCCTCTGGTATTCTGAGTATGGCTCAGTATTATGAACATAGAGAGAACGAGAACAAAGACAGACAGGAAAAGAAAGACAAAGATTTGAAGACAAGAGTGTTGTTGCAGCAGGTGTCGAAGGGTCGGGGACGTGGAGCCCCACCTATGGTAGCGGGTCGAGGTGGCAGTAGCTATGGAAGGGGAGAGAGGAGAGAGAGGCTGGGGCCGAATCAGTGTGCAAAGTGTAAAAAGGAGGGGCACTGGTGGAAAGAATGTCCGGAGCTTCGGTCCAATGCTGGACAAGGTAGAGGCAGAGGTCGTTGTGAATATCGCAATGGATGACAGACAGTACTACAACCAGTACTACAACGATGCATATGCAATGGATTACATGACTGGCTTCTCCCATAACTAGGACAGCATAGGACAGGGCATGGGACCAGTTTCTGTGGATGTTGATCAACGAGGACCCTATGTGACTGCGGAATTGTTGGGGTCTCCTCAGAAATTTTGGTGAACACGGGTGCTATGAAAAGTTCTGTAGCACGTTCCCAGGTCCCAGGGGCGGCTCTGTCTGGCAGGAATAATATTTCCGTTGGGTTCTCAGGTGCTGCGGTAATTAGCCCATTTCTAAGCCCCTAATGCTTACGACTGGTCCTTTCACCGTTGACTCTCCTTTCCTTCTGACTTCGAATTGTGGTGAGAATTTTCTGGGTTTGGATTTGTTGAAGAGACTGCATTCTACCATTTACTGTTCCCCAGACGGTGTGTACGTCACTTTGGGTCCTACTGTCGCGCGTGCGCAACAGTGTTTCTCAAAAGACGAGCCTCTTCCAGTTGAGTATGTGGGGATCCCGGAGACATTGTGGGCCAGTAGTGATACTGATGTGGGAAAGGTGGATATTGACCCCGTGTCTATCAAGGTTAGGTGGGAGCTCGATTGCCCCGAATACCGCAGTATAAAATATCTAGAGATGGTGAAATGGCTCTGCTACAAATAATACAGGATTTGATACAGTCGGGTGTAGTGGAAAAGACAGCCTCTAACATTTGTAATAGCCCCATTCTCCCGATTCTTAAAAGACCCTCTGCTGATGCAGGTGATGGTGCACCCGATGTTTATCGTTTTGTGATTGATTTACGCCACATTATTAAAGTGGTTGAGCCCCAATATCCAGTGGTCTCTGATATTACAACGATTTTGACTATGATCCCTCCCACCGCCAGATATTTCTCTGTCTTGGATTTAAAGAATGCTTTCTTTAGTATCCCGGTACACCCTGACAGCCGTCATCTTTTCGGATTTTCATTGGCTGGCCGCAGCTTCAGATTTTGTAGAATTCCTCAAGGCTATACTGAGAGCCCAAGCATTTATAGCCAGGCTTTGAAGGCTCAATTGGATGAGTTGGAACTCCCAGAGGGCAATGTTCTATTGCAATATGTGGACGATCTTTTAATAGCGTCTGACACCAAAGATAGGTGTCGGGATGCTACGGTTAAATTGTTGCATCATTTGGCTCGGAATGGACACAAAGTGTCCCTTCCCAAATTTCAATACTGTCGACAGGAGGTTACCTACTTAGGTCATCTCCTATCGAAGGAGGGGAGGAGGTTGACAACGGAGCGCATCAAGGCGATAACTAACATGGCTGTACCTAACACGCAGCGAGAGGTGTGCGCGTTTTTGGGCATAACCTCGTATTGTCCACAGTGGATACCTAATTATGCCTTACTAACCAAACCCCTTCTGTATCTGACTACTAAAGAGGTGCGCGAACCCCTACCCTGGACTCCATCATGTCAAGAAGCTTTTGAGTCACTAAAAACTACTTTGTGTTCTGCACCTGTTCTGGGAACTCCTGATTACCAGAAACCTTTTGTACTTTATGTACATGAGGCGGAAGGATTCGCGTTGTCTGTCCTAACTCAATGTTTCGGCGGGAAACAGACACCTTGTGCTAACTTTTCTGCTATGCTTGACAATGTGGAGAGAGCGTTGCCGAGCTGTCTAAGGGCTACAGCGGCTGCTGCAGTCTCAATTAGACAATCGGCGGGGCTCGTGCTGGGTTCTGATCTCACAGTAATGGTACCGCATGCTGTGGACACTTTATTGAACAAAACGCAGATGCAGCATTTAACTAGTGCTCGTCTCACTGGTTATGAGCTCACATTATTCGCACCCCATGTTACGATTAAAAGATGTGCCACCTTGAACCCAGCCATGTTGCTACCCATCCCTTCAGATGAAAAGGACGATGAAGTCCATGATTGTTTGTTTCGGACAGAGGAGGAGACGAAGGGAAGGATAGATTTAATGGACACTCCCCTAGATGATCCCGACGGGGAGCTGTATGTTGATGGTTCCTGTTTTAAACTTGCGGATGGTACCTCAACTGCAGCAAACGCAGTCACGACATTGAAAACAGTGGTGGAGACTTCTAGGGTCCCGTACCACTCAGCCCAAGCTGCAGAAATAATAGCATTGATGCGAGCGTGTTAATTGAGTGAAGGACTGGACGTGAATATTTACACTGACAGCCAATACGCCTTCGGCGTGGCTCATAGTTATGGGCGACTGTGGGCGGAGAGAGGGTTTTTGACATCACACGGACAAAGGATCCAGAATGGTCCATTGATATTACGATTATTGACAGCATTGACGCTTCCCAGATGACTGGCTGTGATCAAATGTAGTGCACACAAAGCGGTGGTAGATGATGTAGGACGGGGCAACGCATTTGCAGATCAGACAGCCAAGGAGACAGCTAGGACAAAACTCCCACAAATGTTTGTGGCAGGACCAGCTAGGTGGGTACCAGACGTTGACATGTTTATGAATACCGTACAAAGTGTGCGGAACATACAAGAAAAAGCGACTGAGGATGAGTTGAGGACATGGAAGGATGGTGGGGGACGGTTGGACGCAGATGAGTGTTGGACGGATGTGTCAGACAAACAACGATGGTTACTCCCGGACGCATATGTCCTCCCAGTGGTGACAATGGCTCATGGGCCAGCTCATATTAGTGCAAAGGGAATCTGTAAACTACTATACCCAGTGTGGAGCAATAGGAACATTTCCAAGATGGCAACCCACTTAGTGCAGCAGTGAATGGTTTGTTTAAGACATAATCCTGGAAAGGGAACACCTGTCCCGGTTGGAAATTTTGCTCCACCTTCTTTCCCTTTTGAAGTGATCCAAATGGATTATATTGAGATGGAAAGAGTCAATAACCTCAAGTACGTCCTGGTGGTGGTATGCTCCTTTAGTAGGTGGGTGGAGGCTTTCCCAACTAAGGATTGTACAGCTAGCTCAACAGCTAAGATGTTGATAAAGGAATACTTCTCTCGCTACGGATTGCCCCGGGTGATCTGGAGTGACAATGGCACATCCTTTAATGCCAAATTGATGGAACTGATATGTAAGGGACTACAGATATCACAGAAATTTCATGCAGCACGACACCCCCAGGCTGCGGGTTTGGTAGAGAGGTTTAATGGGACGTTAAAGCTGAAAATGGCCAAGATACAAGAGAGTACAGGGTTACATTGGCCGGATGCACTCCCCCTGGCTTTGCTTTCCACTAGAGTGACAGTCAATTCCACGACAGGCGTCTCACCTCACAAAGTTATTTTTGGCCATCCGGCCAATGTGTGGGGTGTCCCTAGACCTAAATGTTTCTCAGAAATAGAATACCGTTTGTTGATAGATTACCTGTATGCTTTGACTAAACATCTCCGTTCTATTTATCAGCAGGTAGCAGACACCATGAAGCCACGGCCTGAGGGGGAAGGACACACTATACAACCCGGGGACTGGGTTGTCGTCAAGAAGTACCAGCGGAAGGCCTGCTTGGATCCAAGGTGGTCGGAGCCGAGGCAAGTTCTCCTCACCACCCGCACCGCACTCCGGATCCAGGGCCGCAAGGCGTGGACACATGCGTCGTATGTGAAGCGCATCCCACTACCACTGCCATATGATGAATGGGTGAGAAAAGGCGTCACTGATGACGAATGCGAAGTAGTTCCTCGTTACATACCCTTCTTGGATGCTTTATTGAGAGGTGAGGAGCTGGATCAAAAGAAGAAGGATAAGTCCCCTCTGATTGCTAGTGGTGAGGCCTCTCCTGATTACAGTGAGCAAACATCAGCGGATAAGTCCCCTGCCATTGAGCCCCCCATTCTGTTCACAGATCCAGAGGTGCGAGGGAGCACTCGTTATAATCTGCGACCCAGGAAGGGAAGAATGGAGAACTGAGCACTGGAAGAAGGGCTGAGATAGGGACTTAGCAGAGAATGGCGCTGAAGAATAGTTAAGTGTTAGGGACGGACTGCTGGAAGAGCCCTGGTGCACAGTCGAGACATTGTCAGATGGGACATTAGGATTGCGCCTTGGTCCGGATTAAGTGCTCCTGAGTTGCAAAAGCTGTGCGACTCCATCGTGGGATTAGGGAATGAACAATAGAAGCCTGCCTGTGAGGCTTTAACGGACACAGGGAGAAGATCCCTTCTGAGGGTGAAGAACCCCCTTGGCCGGCTTCGGCGTGCCTGTGACTGTTCGATTACTTTTAATTTAGTTTTGGACTTTTAGTTAGGGAATATGTACCCTTTTGGCCGTCCCATTCCTGAAGAGGATCAGTCTTTTGCAGCTCCTCGTAGACCAGAACCCGACTCTCCATGGCTAGCTCTGCCCCGAAAAGGAAAAATTGTGGCCATTGTGATATTCCTCATTGTGTTTCTGATAGTTCTTGGATGAAGCCTACCCTGTTCATATGTTTATTCCTACCCCTTCTGCTCTTCCTGATCACAATATGGTTACTGTTGATTATGGTGAACAATGTTTGCGCAAAAGTTACCGTGATAATGTTTTTATCAAGACTCTACATCATGCCCATGCTGTGTATAATGTGACAGATTGTTGGGTTTGTGGGTTGCTACCCTCTGCTGCCTATAAAAAGGATAGATTGCTGGCACTCCCTTTAACACCCGTGAATAGTTGTGTGGAATGGTACACTTTAATTGGTATGGTGGAATTCTTTCAACAACCCGATTTTCTAGATCCTCGATTACCTAGTAGAGGATCTACTTTGACTATGCGAGTACGCCCTATGCCTACCCCTTCTCTTGGACAGCTGTTTACTGACGGACGTTTCGATCAGACATTTCTAGACACATGCTCGAAGAAAGTGGGACGGTTCGTGACTCCTAACGACACTGACAAAGTTAGGGAGAGTTTTCTACAGTTGAACTCTTCTCTAGCTTATAGACACCCTCCTGCGACAAATAATAGTAGTCATTCTTTGGTGCCTCTGGCAGTTGTTGGGCCCTCACCATTCTTCTGTGTCATGGGGAGGGGCCCTATAAACGTTGGGAACAGTTCTTGTAACGTGACTGCTTCGCTCCGCTTGCTCCTTAGTCCTTCTTTGGTCACTCCCCCGAATTTTTACTTCGTTTGTGGAGACAATGGATGCTTGTGGTTGCCTGAGGTTTGGGGTGGGATCTGCTATTTGGCTTACCTGCTTCCTCCTGTCTATGTAGCACCCTCAGACTATCATAAAACTCATTGTTGGTTTGCTATAATGCCTGGACAGCATACAAGGAGGGCACTCCAAGTTGAGGATGGGGATCAGACTGATACTTCTTTACAACAATGGACAGATTTTTCTGAGGGTCTACTGCCGTTCTGGGGTCCCATATTTAACAGTAGGGATATTCGGAGACTGTCAAGGGTGTTGGATAAAGTAGTGAATACTGAGGCAGACATTGCAGCTAATATGTCTGTCGAGATGCAGGCTATGAGATTATTTAGGATTCAGAATAGGATGGTGCTTGACGTCATTCTTGCTGATAGGGGTGGAGCCTGTCGCGTCATCTGGATGTCTTGCTGTGTGTATATTCCAGACTCGGCCCCCACTGTTAACTTAGCTGTACAGAAGCTTCATAGATTAGCGACTGAACTTCATCAGGACACTGGTACTTGGTCACTACAGAAATGGCTGTGGTGCGTTTTCTCCTCCTGGGGCTGGAAGATTCTGATGGGTGTTGTAGGAGTAGTGGGTGTATTGCTGACTTGTTGCCTGTGTGTTTATTGCCTACCCCCTTGTTGCTCCATGTGTGCCAGTAATTTGCAATCTCCTAAAAGATCGACCCGCCAGTATCCTGTTTCTAATGATATGGAGCTTCCTGATATTCACTGGTTGATGCTTATTGATGATGATGTTTTTGATTGATATGTTTCCCCGTCCCTAGCATGATGTGTAAAGACCTTATCTTTTGGCTAATAAAGGCTATGCTCATGTTAGCCACATAATGCTAAAAGGAGGGTCTGATAGGTTTCATTTTCCGATGCCCCGCCCACTTTCATTTACATATATGAGTTAGCATAATGTGTCTAACTAATAATGTATTCATTTATGCATTTACGTTTGTATTCTCCATTTCATTATTCATTTATGCGTGTGATGATATTCAGTTTTCTTAGCTTAGCTTGTGTGCCACCATTTTGGGTGCTTCTCTCTGCGTGCGAGTCGCACTCGCTCATTCCCCCTCCCGTAGGAATAGGAAAAACCCTGAACGCAGCAGTTTTCGTTTCTTAGCTAACTGTGGCCGAAACTAATAACAAAATTCTAATCAGTAATGTTCTCATGCGCTGGAGACACTGAGGCCCGGCTCGGCGGCCTTGGGCAGAGATAACCAAATGTTGCTATTGCAGGTGCAGATGCCTCTTGTGTGAGGCCATTATTCACCCTCTCTGGGGTCCAGTACTTTTCCAGTATGGGCGCGTTCTACTTTGCTGTACCATGTTATAATGTATTGCTGTGATGAGATAGGTCAGTCCTCTCGGTGCACTCTTAGGGGTGAGGTCGGACAGGGCCCTCTCATATGGGAGTTTGTGGCCTAATAAAATACTTTGTTATTTCTTCTCCACTGTCCGGCTGACTTCTTACTTGGTAATTATAGGTGAGTGCGGTAAGTCACTCGGGTGGATTTGAGCCACGCTTATCAATATAAAACACTAAATAAATAAGTAAAGACGGGGCATATCATCAAGGCGCTGTGATCAAATTTTTGCTGCTTTAGCGTCCGTTTTCGGGCGAAAAGCAGTGATAATTTTATTGCAATTTCAGCAAGGTCACGCTATCACGTGAATCCATGCCTTTGCGCCTTTTTCCTGAACGCCCTGCGTTGCATCTCTAATGAGATGCAAAGTGGGTGTTCCACCCCAAAATAGCATGAGAAGTGTTGCTAACCGACATTTCTCCAATTATCTAGCATCACGCTAACCTGCAGAGCGATAAGAAAAGTAGCGCTAACCACGCTTATCTCTACTTTTCTTACGCCTGCTTTTAATCTGACTTAGCCATTATATCTAATGGAAGGTGGATATTATGGCTAAGTCTGCTCTGCCCTATCACCAAGCTATCTCCAATGGCTGTGCGAATATTGCCGGATTTCCATCAATAATCGCACATTCATCAACTATCACTTGGATTTTTATCGCTTGGGAGATAAGCGCAGCTAATAGCATGCTATCTCAGCGATAAAATCCAGCGATAGCCGGCGATAATTATCCTCACGCTAAGAGCGCTTAGCGATAATTATCGCCGGCTGTTGCTGATATGCCTGACATTTTTTGAAGGGGAGCAACCCCTTAGTCAAAGGTAGCTTCCCTTCAGGGGCTATATATCTTTTTATTCCACCCCCTGAGGGCAGATCAGCTGTTTTTAGGCCGGTCTGCCCTCTAGCGTAGGGGGGAGGCAAAAGCCCACTTGACATCAGGGATTATATTTGGAGGGGGAGCGACTCCTTGGGTAAGGGCAGCTCCTTTTGGGGGGTAATCGTTTTTTGGTATCCCAAGAGGGTAGATCTGCCCTTTTTAGGGTGATCTGTCCTCAAGGGTGTGTGGGGGGGTGGAAGCCCACTAGCCATCAGTGATTATATTTGGAAGGGGGGTGACCCCTGGGGCAAGGGTAGCTCGCCTTGGCCACTTTTATTGCATCCACCCTGCCCCATGGATAGATTGTCTGTTTTAGGCTAATATGTCCTCTGTGTGTGGTAGGGGGATCCCACTAGACACCAGGGATTGTGTTTTGAAGTGGAGTGACACTTGGGGAGAACAGATAGGAAAATTAAAGAGCTAAAGACAAAGTCCCGTGTAGGGCAGTGTACAGCTTCACCCCCTGCCCACAACTAACTCCCCTTTGTGTCACTGTCTGGAAGGAACGCATATACCTAGTCAGCAGATATATTTGCGCTCATGTGAGATTGGATACCGGTAGAAGGCATACATTGTTGAGAAAAGAAAATGGCTATCTAAAATTGGGATTTTCATAATTGTGACTTAAAATCTGACTGTACAGTAAAGACAATTACAGTTCATTTAATTCTATGCAGCACATTTCTATCTGCTCCCATTACATAGTTCTTTAGAAAAAGGAGAAAGTACCCACACTTCCAATTCTTTAATCACAACTTATTTAGAACAAGAAATGAACCAACTTTATCATGTTCATCTCATCTTTTGCCGAGATGAACATGATAAAGTTGGTTCATTTCTTGTTCTAAATAAGTTGTGATTAAAGAATTGGAAGTGTGGGTACTTTCTCCTTTTTCTAAAGATATATTGGGCCCAACCCCACTTCTGTCCACAGGGCCATACCCCCCAGTTTCCCATTACATAGTTAGCATTAGGTAACCCAGTGTTTCTCAGCGGGAGAGTTAAACCTTTGGGAACCAACTTTGGGAGTTTTTCACTGCCAGGTGATATAAAACATAAATCCTTATGTCTTACTCTTTTGAATATCGTGCAACCTGCCCTAGCAGCTGTTACAGCCTACCTTACGTGTGACTTAAAAGTATTAAAAAGGAAGGTTTAAGCCTTGCAAAGTTTTATTTTGCCAGGTCAAAACTGCACTACAAGCTGGATTTTCAGGACTAAGACTTGTTTTAAAATTTTACTTTAGTGGATGACACAATGGGGCATATTCACGAGGAAGTGGTGGTGAGAAGCGTGAGCCTCCTTGGCTTAACGCCTCTCACTGCCACTTTGAAAACGCCAGGCTGCACCCTATTCACAAGAATGTGGTGCAGCCTGGCATTTCCCCCTGCGACGGCACTAAATCTCACGACTTAACACCAACACAGGCACCCTGGCACCAAAGTGCAAGGGTGTCTGCGAGCCGGGAGGTTTGTTTATGTAAAGGAAGGTGTCCCTTCCTGCACATAAACAAACCCAAAATGCTGTTTAGTAACTTACATGTGTGCTGCTTCATGCAGCACACATGTAAGTTACAAAACTGCACTTTTAAAAGGTTTGTTTATGTACAGGAAGGGACACCTTCCTGTACATAAATAAACCATGGCGTTTTGCTATTTCCATGTGTGCTGCACAAGGCAGCACACATGGAATTGGGAAAAACGAGGAGAAATTAAGCATTTCTCCTCGTTTCGCCACCTTAAGACCAGGATTTTTCCTGGTCTTAATATCGGCTCTGCCACCTATTATTGCAGCCCTTAATAATAGGTGGCCGCATCGAATTCAATTGGGTTTTGCGGTGGTACGCCCACCGTAACACCCACTGCATGCCCCCTTTCACGCTAAGTTTAGCGTGAAAGGGGCCCTATTCTCAAGGCAGCGTTAAGCCACTTAACATGGCTTTGTGCCACGTTAAGTGGGTTAACGCTGCCTTGAGAATAGGGCGCTGGACCTATCACCACAGGAACGTCAAAAAAGTGACGTTCCTGTGTTGATAGAGGCTTGAGAATATGCCCCAATGAATGCTGCAGGCCCACTAGTAGCGTTTGATTTACAGGCCTTGGGTACATGTTGTTCCATCTATCAGGGACATACAAGTAAATAAATGTGCCAAATAGGTGTTCAGAAATGTTGCCATGTTTGACGGAGAGAGCACTAGCACTTTAGCACCAGTTAGCAGTGGTAAAGTGTACAAAGGCCTAAAGCAGACAAAAACAAATTCCGCGAAATAGGGGAGAAAAGGCAAAAAGTTGTGGAGACTACCACCCAAGGGTGTCAGGTCTAACAACTATGATCGCCAAACATTGGAATTTTGAAGGTGTCATGTGTGACAAAAGTGTGTGCTCTAAGCTTTTGTGTCTGGACTAATTCTATTATCAGCTAAAAGATGCGGCTACATCCATCTGGCCCACCTTTCAGTCACGGAAACAAAATGTCAGAGAGTGGTTGGTTGGATAGAGTATTCGTATGTCTGAGATGGTAACTGATGGTGAATTGTTGAATGACTTGCAACATTGGCTTGAGATGTTGGCTGAACTGACTGCTGATAGTGAGGAAGATAAAGTATCACAGCAAACTGTTACCTATCTGTCTTATTCATCCAGTCAGGGCTTGAAGAAAGTTGAGATCCATTGTGAATTTAATAACAAATAGCTGTGGTTACTGTATATGTTTAAATTTATCTTTGCGGTGAACTATCCATTGTAAATTATTATCTACCTTCTTTGTTCTAGGATTCAGAGCAATGCAGAACTAATGTAGAGTACTTTAAGGAATGAATACCTGTGGCCCCTGCTGCCCTAGTCAGGGAGTCTATGACATGCCTCAAATATTCCCTCTTGATAGAGCATCCCCTTATCCTGAGTAAGACGTCCCCTTCCTTATGCTGATATATATATATATATATATATATATATATATATATATATATATATATATATATATTTTTTTTTTTTTTTACTGAAAAAACCATAGGTTATAGACCATATATAGTTAGGGATTAGCATTTACAAAACCTTATTTTACTCACACAAAACCATTGAAATTCGCATATATAGTTAGTTGCACTAACTATATATCGCGCACCCGCAATCCACTACTGATGATGTCACACATTACATCATTCATGACATGTCAGTGACATCACTGATGACATCACTGATGACATCATCCAGTGACTGTATTTTTCTGTAAAGTTAAAATATGTCTTACATATTGAAGAATAAGTGGATGTATAAGTGTCTGGATGAAGGATTTAGTAGTTGCATGACTGACTGTATGAGAGAGTGATTAAATGTGTCTCACTGAGTGCATGGGTTAGTGATTAAACTGTCTTAATTTGTTCATCATTATATCTGTTGTTCTGTAAACTGCTGCATGTGTTGATCAGCAGCTATGTGAGTAACTATATAGGTTATTGATTGGTTGCCCAAGTATTTGTATGGGAGAGTGAGTGTGTGTGTGTGGGTGGCTGGGAGGTGTGTGACTCTGTGCATAGATGTGTGAACAGTTGATTCACTAGATGTATGGGTTCAAAACTGCATGTGGAAACAGCTGTATGGGTGGTTGACTGTGTGCTTGAGTGTATTGGTGAGTGAATGGATATCTCAGTGCTACATGTCAAAGTAAGTACATATGTAAAACACAGTTCATGTGAGAGTTGACATATATAAATTACTGTGTATAAGAGCCAGTGAATGTGTGAGTGGCTGCATGGATCATTGAAAGCTTGTATCAGTGATTGTATAAGAGAGTAAATATGTGTTAGAATATGTTTGAATAAGTAAGGTGTGTATAACTGTATAGTTGAGGAAATGAAGGTGTGATTGATTCTTTGCATGACTGATTAGGTGTATGAGTAACTCCATGGATGAGTGACAATCTGTGAGTGTCTGTTTACACTGAGTGTATCTAAGGTTATATTAGAGTCTGAAGAGGTTCATCGTATTATCACATGAATGATGTCATCAGTGATGTTGTCAGTGATGTCATTTGAGTTGTCAACAGTGATGTCATCAGTGATGTCACTGACCATGTCATGAATGATGTAATATGTGACATCATTAGCAGTGGATTGCGGGTGCGCGATATATAGTTAGTGCAACTAACTATATATGCGAATTTCAATGGTTTTGTGTGAGTAAAATAAGGTTTTGTAAATGCTAATCCCTAACTATATATGGTCTATAACCTATGGTTTTTTCAGTGAATTTTCAAGGTTTTGTAAATGCTAATTCCTAACTATATATGGTCTATAACCTATGGTTTTTTCAGTGAATTTCAATGATTTTTTAATAGCAAATATCAAAAGCTGTAAAATGTATTCTTCTTTTAAAGGAAAAATATATTTTATATGTTTTTAATATAATTTTTTATGCATCTGCCAAACCCTGACCTCTTAATAGTGCACTGTGGTGGAAATGATTTGGGCACTATGATTGGGGTTGGTCTGGAAATGCTTTCATCTTTTGTTGACACTTTTTCCCCAAACTGCCTTGGTATATTCCAATATATGCCAAAGACAGAAATGGAACTGGTCCAGCCAATTTGTCCACAATTTGAGAAAGCACGGAAACATGTGAATAAATCTGTTTCTGCTTACATGAGAGACTTTAGAATGGGTTCAATATACAACAATAACTTACGTTACAACATGCAAGACATCTACAGAGGAGAAGGTGTGCACTTCTCAGATGAGGGGAATAACATATTACTCCTGAATTTAAGACTGTGCATTTGAACCTACTTGTAGGTACCTAAATGAGCCACAGAACCCAATAGCTCTTTTCAGAGCTACCCTTCCTCTGATCATTCAAAACGTTTATCTTTTTCTAACTTTTTTCACTATTTTTCACCAAAGTACGCTTTCCGGTACGCACCCTGGTACGCTTACCCTCGCAAATTTTTATTTTTTATTTTTTTGCCTATATGAGCGTCCTAAGCCCCCCTCAGAAAACCTAGAGGGTCAGGAAGTGTCTACCGTGCCCCCTTCTACCCATTCCGAACATTGTTTGCCCTCCATCTTGTGTCTCAATTCTACCGTAACTCAAAATGGAGGACTCCCGTAACGCTGCCGGTACGCGTACCGGGGCGCGCACCGGTAAGCGCTCGCTAAAAAAAGGTTTAATCAAATATAGAATAAGCCCTACTACATAGCAGTCCCTACCATTTACCTAAATTTGATAGAATTCCATTGAGACATTTATGCTGTATGCCTGACTAAATATCCTGAGGTAAATTACATGACAAAAACACATATGAAGTGTTAGAATTGACAACCAATTAAAATGTTACTTTCATTTTCTACTATTATTTCATGACATTTGATTGGTTATGTACCTGAATATATATAAAGAAAGAGAGAGAAACACGGCCATTTTGACTACTACTTCCTAAAGTACATTTCAAGAGCATTTTCGGTGACAACTTAAACTTCTTTTTGAAAGGTAAGATGTTATTTTAAAAATTTGTAAGGAGAACTATGTTATGCACTTTAAATTAATTTAGGAAAACGTTTTGAGATAATTATATACTGTCCCACTATAAGAGTTAGTCATTGAGAAAGGCTTAATTATTTAAATTATTGATTGAGTTAGGCTTCTGTGGTATCATTATGAATTTACTTAGGCTTCATCACAGGCACTTTTTAATAGTTCTACTCCCTGCCTGAAAACATACAGTGCCCAAAGATAACTTCACTGTTAAAAACTCACAAGTACCTGTCTGAACTTAAACCCAACAGTGCCCTATCTCTACTGATATATTTTTTTATTGAAATTGACAGCAAGAAAATGGAAGCTCAACAAAAAGAAAATAATATTTCATTTGAAATTAAGATTGAAAACATTCCCAAGGAAGAAAATGAAGAAATAGACTTTTTGGATGACTCTGTAGACCAAGAATTAATTAAATGTGTTGAAGAATGTGAATCATGGAATGAAAAGGAGGACATACCAGATGAATTAATGTTACCAATTCTTTTAGATTTTGAAAAATCAGAACAATAAATTTAAATTTTAAAAGTTAAAATTGTTTGAGACATTATTCTTTTTTATATGAAAATTATGAAATAGTACCCAAAAAGATATAATATAAAGTGAGACTTAAAATATACTGTGCAACTTTTTTGTGTTACATAGTAAGTTTGCTCATAGTTACTTCCTTTCTCCAACTATATTATCTCCAATGTGTATTTAACATCTCTTTATCATCTCCTGCCTCCATATTGTTTCTGCTTTCCTGACAGACTATGGTATGAATTCCATATACCACAATAACTTCTGAAACAACATGCAAGATATCTACAAAGGAGACGGTGTATATTAATTTTTAGACTCTGTGCATTGGTACCTACATGTTGCTACTTAAATAAAAAAAAACAAAAAAACAACAAAAAGAACAATCAATAAACATACAATATTTGTAAAGTCTATCTTTCTTTTTTCCCAATAGTACGCTCCCCGGACCGCTTCCCGCAAAAAAAATGTTTTTTTTGTTTTTTTTTTTTTTGGGGCCCCGCGGAGCCCTTTTAAAGCCCCCACATCAAACCTAGGGGGTCAGGGAGGATTTACTCTGCCCCCTTATGGTCATTTCCCCCTTTGTTTTGGCCACCTCTTGTGTCTCGATCCTACCGAGACACAAGATGGCGGCCGCTCCGGACTGTTTCGAATGTTTACAGACACCCGAGAGCCGATCAGCTTTCCGTGCGCAAGTCGCGTGGCGCGCCCGGTGCGCTCCCTGATGCACGTACCGGGGCGCGCTTACAGATATATATATTTTTTTTTACCTAAATTACTCAAAATCCACTAGAGCACATATCTTGAAACCTAGCAAAGGCACATCGGACTACCAGTCCCTACAATTTTGCCAAGTTTCATAGAAATCTATTCTGCCGTTCGAGCTAAAAGTGAGTCCAACCGCCCTATGGAAAACTCAATGTTAAAAACACGTTTTGAGACCCCCCTTTTTTCTCGGCCCCCACTTCAAGAACACCCCCAAACTTTCAGGGGACGCTCAGAAACAAAATGTGGCATTTTCCTAAAAATTTCAACCAATTCCGTCCATCAACGCCAAAGTTATTCAACATAGAATTTTCAGAAATCCCTATTCAAAAAAAATCCTAACTATATATATATATATATATATATATATATATATATATATATATATATATATATATATATATATATATATATATATCCTGTACACCGTCTGTCTCCCAACTCGCGCGTCCGCGCAAAACAGCAAGAAGACTCCGGGCACGGACCTCGAGGTGTATGAAAGGTTTATTACGCAGAAAGAGTCACCGACGTTTCGGCTCAGCGGAGCCTTGATCACATGACAGCGTTTACTTAGTTGGGTACACCTTTTAAAGTGAAAGCGAGTGGTTAACGAAAATCACCTGTGCAAATTCACTAATAAACATAGAAAACATACTTTGTAACGCACTCAACATTGTGTTACATATTTGTGTTTCTTAATAAATGTAAAATACATTTATAATCATTTCCTCTTGACATATTTACAGCAAATTAAATAAATTGAATGACTAAAGGAAGGTATTGTTGTAAAATACACAAGTCAATTGATCAAACCCGTTTTAAAAGCCCTATTTACAAATAAATAAATATAAACCCCTAATTATTGTACATATATATTTACAATCATGGTCCTCGATTTTGCCTTCTAACTTAGGAACCCCGGTACAATAGTTCAATCCATATAAAGTGCTATGTGCTTGCTTTTTAAAGTGCCAATAGTGCTTCATAAAGTGCCTCAATATGTGCAAAAATAGCATAGTGCAAATATGTATAGCGTAGAATACCAAGTTCCTAGTCCAATTCATTTATATACATTATATGCTAGCAAAAAAAAAATTTCATTACTCGAAAGGGGATAAGTTAAAATATCTATTCCTGTAATGTTCCTTGCATATTGTCTTATTAAGGCTTCTAATACTTCACGGGTAAGTCATCATTCACAAAAGTCATACAATTCATGCTTAAAACTTTCTGTGTGGGTGCCAAATATTTCTATGTTTAACAAAAATTCATGTGCTGGAACGAGTTAAAATAAATAAACCAGGTCCACACGGGGCCTGAAACCCTGAAACCAAACTAATCCAAAAATACAAATAAACAAACAACCTAATGGTAAAAAACCTATACATTTCATTATAGTTCATTGGTTTTTAACCTGGTTGCAAAAAACGTGCACAGTGAGAAATAATAATAACTAAACAAGCATTGTGTTCATATAGCAGCATTAATTCTTTCAGTGATGGTTAATACGGATAGTGACTGCTCGCAGCCCCCACGGGATCTGTCTCAGCCATCTCCCAGCCGGGTGAGTGCCGTGGACATTATCCACATGGGGGAGAGCACACTATCCTAATACAATGAGTCTACTAGAGCAAGCAAGTGTGGAGATCTTCAGTCACATTTAACCCATGGGGCACCTTAGTATTAAGCAGGAGGATGTATTTTGTCTCCAGCTTTCTAAGCCGGGTCTCCCTATCACCGCCTCTTTTGGTGTTGATGACAGAATCAATAACCCAGTATTTGAGACCACTGTTATTACTCTGGTGGTGGTCCTTGAAATGGCGCGCAACAGGATATGTGCTGTCCATATTCGTAATCGCTCGCAGATGTTGCAAAATGCGTTTATGGACAGCATTGCTGGTGCTGCCCACATACTGCAGACTGCACGGACAGCGCAAAACATATATAGCGTATTCCGTCTTGCATGTAAGTACTTGGGTTATTAGATGTTCCTTTCCTGTGAATCCATCCCTGTAAGTTTTGGTGTTTTCACCATGAGTACACGCTTTACAGATTTTACAGTTATAGAAACCCTTATTATATATATATATCCATCAACACAGGCACCCTTTTGAAGTAATATTTAACAACAAGGGGTGGTGATGGACAGAGTTTCTGAATTAAGCAGAATACTCTCACCCAGTCAAGAGATCAGGGCTAGATCCAACACCGTTTTTTAGCTCACTTCACCATCCCAGTTCAGAACCTGGCTATATGCAAATTAGTCTGTTCCTGTCCCAGTGCATGATGGGAACAGGGCAAACCAAACTACCAAGCCCATTCTTACACTGGGAAGGAAACAAGCTTCCGGGGACCGGTTTCTGGCATTTCAGCCGTTGTCGGCCCGGCTTGCTTGAATCCTGATGGTGCAATGAGCAAGGGACTCACATCTGAGTATACCCTTCCACGCTTAGGGTGGACAAAATATTTACCAACAAGGGGTGGTGATGGACAGAGTTTCTGAATTAAGCAGAATACTCTCACCCAGTCAAGAGATCAGGGCTAGATCCAACACCGTTTTTTAGCTCACTGCACCATCCCAGTTCAGAACCTGGCTATATGCAAATTAGTCTGTTCCTGTCCCAGTGCATGATGGGAACAGGGCCAACCAAACTACCAAGCCAATTCTTACACTGGGAAGGAAACAAGCTTCCGGGGACCGGTTTCTGGCATTTCAGCCGTCGTCGGCCCGGCTTGCTCGAATCCTGATGGTGCAATGAGCAAGGGACTCACATCTGAGTATACCCTTCCACGCTTAGGGTGGACAAAATATTTAACAACAAGGGGTGGTGATGGACAGAGTTTCTGAATTAAGCAGAATACTCTCACCCAGTCAAGAGATCAGGGCTAGATCCAACACCGTTTTTTAGCTCACTGCACCATCCCAGTTCAGAACCTGGCTATATGCAAATTAGTCTGTTCCTGTCCCAGTGCATGATGGGAACAGAGCAAACCAAACTACCAAGCCAATTCTTACACTGGGAAGGAAACAAGCTTCCGGGGACCAGTTTCTGGCATTTCAGCGGTCGTCGGCCCGGCTTGCTTGAATCCTGATGGTGCAATGAGCAAGGGACTCACATCTGAGTATACCCTTCCACGCTTAGGGTGGACAAAATATTTAACAACAAGGGGTGGTGATGGACAGAGTTTCTGAATTAAGCAGAATACTCTCACCCAGTCAAGAGATCAGGGCTAGATCCAACACCGTTTTTTAGCTCACTGCACCATCCCAGTTCAGAACCTGGCTATATGCAAATTAGTCTGTTCCTGTCCCAGTGCATGATGGGAACAGGGAAAACCAAACTGCCAAGCCAATTCTTACACTGGGAAGGAAACAAGCTTCCGGGGACCGGTTTCTGGCATTTCAGCCGTCGTCGGCCCGGCTTGCTTGAATCCTGATGGTGCAATGAGCAAGGGACTCACATCTGAGTATACCCTTCCACGCTTAGGGTGGACAAAATATTTAACAACAAGGGGTGGTGATGGACAGAGTTTCTGAATTAAGCAGAATACTCTCACCCAGTCAAGAGATCAGGGCTAGATCCAACACCGTTTTTTAGCTCACTGCACCATCCCAGTTCAGAACCTGGCTATATGCAAATTAGGCTGTTCCTGTCCCAGTGCATGATGGGAACAGGGCAAACCAAACTACCAAGCCAATTCTTACACTGGGAAGGAAACAAGCTTCCGGGGACCGGTTTCTGGCATTTCAGCCATCGTCGGCCCGGCTTGCTTGAATTCTGATGGTGCAATGAGCAAGGGACTCACATCTGAGTATACCCTTCCACGCTTAGGGTGGACAAAATATTTAACAACAAGGGGTGGAGATGGACAGAGTTTCTGAATTAAGCAGAATACTCTCACCCAGTCAAGAGAACCAAACTACCAAGCCAATTCTTACACTGGGAAGGAAACAAGCTTCCGGGGACCAGTTTCTGGCATTTCAGCCGTCGTCGGCCCGGCTTGTGTGAGGCCACGCCTATCGGGACAGGTGATACAATTACTGAGTGCATCTTTAACAGGGTTTTCACTGTCAGTCTGCAACAACGCCACTGAAGAGAGGATTACCCTTGGAACGCGTCTGGCGATTTTATTTTGAACACTGCTATTCCTTGGATGGTTCCTGCTGGCAGGCTGCCTCCCATTGAAAGCAAGCTTTTAACTTACCCTTGTGTGGCTTTACTTCAAAAGGGTGCCTGTGTTGATGTATGTATATATATATATATATATATATATATATATATATATATTGATTACCAAAGTGCCTGAAGCTTTTCGGGAGGCACACATCAGTCCTCCGCCCTCCGGGCTTCTCGTGCAGCACACCTCCCCACTTTGCAATTCGTCACTGTGCCTGACGCGTTTCTGGGAATTTCTCCCTTCCTCAGGGGTGGCATCAAAAAACACTTGTGTTTGCACCATTGATTAAGGATCATTTATTAATGCAAGTCCCTTGGTAGGCGTATGCTTAGTGCGTCGTCATACCTAGATTCTTAGGACTTGTAGTCCGTTTTGGTGCAGGTTGCAGGGTACACTTTAAAGTAAAGTCGAGCATTTTCTGGAGATTGGTGCATCTTGTACTGCTGTAGTAGGCTGCATTTGTAGTTTGGGGCGCTGATTTTTGACACGGGAATTCTGTGCTCAGCTTCCAAAGTGCTTGGAAGCGCTGCCTCAAACCGCTGTAAGGAGGTCCTGATTACGGCGGTTGATGGTGCTCTCCCATGACCGGGCGGCCGTCGATAATATTGATTACCAAAGTGCCTGAAGCTTTTCGGGAGGCACACGACGGTCCTCCGCCCTCCGGGCTTCTGGTGCAGCACACCTCCCCACTTTCCAATTCGTCACTGTGCACGACGCATTTCTGGGAATTTCTCCCTTCCTCAGGGGCTGGCATCAAAAAACACTCACGTTTGCACCATTCATTAAGGATCATTTATTAATGCAAGTCCCTTGGTAGGCGTATGCTTAGTGCGTCGTCATACCTAGATTCTTGGGACTTGTAGTCCATTTTGGTGCAGGTTGCAGGGTACACTTTAAAGTAAAGTCGAGCATTTTCTGGAGATTGGTGCATCTTGTACTGCCTGTAGTAGGCTGCATTTGTAGTTTGGCGCGCTGATTTTTGACACAGGAGTTCTGTGCTCAGCTTCCAAAGCGTTTGGAAGCGCTGTCTCAAACCGCTGTAAGGAGGTCCTGATTATGGCGGTTGATGGTTCTCTCCCACGACCGGGCGGCCGTCGATAATGTTGATTACCAAAGTGCCTGAAGCTTTTCAGGAGGCACACAACAGTCCTCCGCCCTCCGGGCTTCTCGTGAAGCACACCTCCCCACTTTGCAATTTGTCACTGTGCCCGACGCGTTTCTGGGAATTTCTCCCTTCCTCAGGGGCTGGCATCAAAAAGCACTCGTGTTTGCACCATTCATTAAGGATCATTTGTTAATGCAAGTCCCTTGGTAGGTGTATGCTTAGTGTGTCGTCATACCTAGATTCTTGGGACTTGTAGTCCGTTTTGGTGCAGGTTGCAGGGTACACTTTAAAGTAAAGTCGAGCATTTACTGGAGATTGGTGCATCTTGTACTGCCTGTAGTAGGCTGCATTTTTAGTTTGGCGCTGATTTTTGACACAGGAGTTCTGTGCTTAGCTTCCAAAGCGTTTGGAAGCGCTGCCTCAAACGGCTGTAAGGAGGTCCTGATTACGGCGGTTGATGGTGCTCTCCCACGACCGGGCGGCCGTCTATAATGTTGATGACCAAAGTGCCTGAAGCTTTTCGGGAGGCACACAACAGTCCTCCGCCCTCCGGGCTTCTCATGCAGCACACCGCCCCACTTTGCAATTCGTCACTGTGCCCGACGCGTTTCTGGGAATTTCTCCCTTCCTCAGGGACTGGCATCAAAAACACTCTTGTTTGCACCATTCATTAAGGATCATTTATTAATGCAAGTCCCTTGGTAGGCGTATGCTTAGTGCGTCGTCATACCTAGATTCTTGGGACTTGTAGTCCGTTTTGGTGCAGGTTGCAGGGTACACTTTAAAGTAAAGTCGAGCATTTTCTGGAGATTGGTGCATCTTGTACTGCCTGTAGTAGGCTGCATTTGTAGTTTGGCGCTCTGATTCTTGACACAGGGGTTCTGTGCTCAGCTCCCAAAGCGTTTGGAAGCGCTGCCTCAAACCGCTGTAATGAGGTACTGATTACGGCGGTTGATGGTGCTCTCCCACGACCGGGCGGCCATCGATAATGTTGATTACCAAAGTGCCTGAAGCTTTTCGGGAGGCACACAACAGTCCTCCGCCCTCCGGGCATCTTGTGCAGCACATCTCCCCACTTTGCAATTCGTCACTGTGACCGACGCGTTTCTGGGAATTTCTCCCTTCCTCAGGGGCTGGCATCAAAAAACACTTGTGTTTGCACCATTCATTAAGGATCATTTATTAATGCCAGTCCCTTGGTAGGCATATGCTTAGTGCGTCGTCATACCTAGATTCTTGGGACTTGCAGTCCGTTTTGGTGCAGGTTGCAGGGTACACTTTAAAGTAAAGTCGAGCATTTTCTGGAGATTGGTGCATCTTATACTGCCTGTAGTATGCTGCATTTGTAGTTGGCGCGCTGATTTTTGACATGGGAGTTCTGTGCTCAGCTTCCAAAGCGTTTGGAAGCGATGCCTCAAACCGCTGTAAGGAGGTCCTGATTACGGCGGTTGATGGTGCTCTCCCACGACCGGGCGGCCGTCGATAATGTTGATTACAAAGTGCCTGAAGCTTTTCGGGATGCACACGACAGTCTTCCGCCCTCCGGGCTTCTTGTGCAGCACACCTCCCCACTTTGCAATTCGTCACTGTGACCGACGCGTTTCTGGGAATTTCTCCCTTCCTCAGGGGCTGGCATCAAAAAACACTCGTGTTTGCACCATTCATTAAAGATCATTTATTAATGCAAGTCCCTTGGTAGGCGTATGCTTAGTGCGTCGTCATAACCTAGATTCTTGGGACTTATAGTCCTTTTTGGTGCAAGTTGCAGGGTACACTTTAAAGTAAAGTCAAGCATTTTCTGGAGATTGGTGCATCTTTTACTGCCTTTAGTAGGCTGCATTTGTAGTTTGGCGCTGTGATTTTTGACACAGGATTTCTGTGCTCAGCTTCCAAAGTGTTTGGAAACACTGCCTCAAACTGCTGTAAGGAGGTCTTGTTTACGGCGGTTAATGGTGCTCTCCCACAACCGGGCGGCCGTCGATAATGTTGATTACCAAAGTGCCTGAAGATTTTCGGGAGGCACACGACAGTCCTCCGCCCTCCGGGCTTCTCGTGCAGCACTCCTCCCCACTTTGCAATTCGTCACTGTGCCCGATGCGTTTCTGGTAATTTCTCCCTTCCTCAGGGGCTGGCATCAAAAAACACTTGTGTTTGCACCAGTCATTAAGGATAATTTATTAATGCAAGTCCCTTGGTAGGCGAATGCTTAGTGCGTCGTCATACCGAGATTCTTGGGACTTGTAGTCCGTTTTGGTGCAGGTTGCAGGGTGCAGGGTACACTTTAAAGTAAAGTCGAGCTTTTTCTGGAGATTGGTGCATCTTGTACTGCGTTTGTATAAACCTGGTTGTTAAGAAAGTCTTGAGTGATGAAGACAGTCCAGCGTGCGAGTTAGTGGCCACCTGCCGAAGAATGTGCAACCATTTCAGCCATTCTTTTTTTAAAAACTTTTTTTAAGACCTTTATTGTACATGAACCAGAATACACAATATAGGGCCTACAACTCCCTGGGCCGCAATGGTAACACAACCTATATGTCATTATACTGAAAACACGGCCTTTGTGCCGACAACCCATGGGTCCGGCGGCGGATGAAAATATATATAGCAACTTGATGGTAAGGATGGAAATATACCATATGACTTAGGTCTAACAGCCATTCTTTTAAGGCCCGGAAGCATCTGAGGAGCCTGCTACATGAACGTCGAATGCCAGTGAAAGCACTCATCCAGGAGGTGGCAACACATTGGAACTCAACCTTCTACATGCTTGAGTGTCTGTATGAGCAGTATACGGTACTCGATCACTATTTCTTAACACTAGGTACAGCTCAGAAGGACCTGAGGCTAGATGCGGCGCAATGGAACCTAGTTAAAAGCCTGACAGACATGCTTCGTCCTTTTGAGGGCTTCACGCATGCAGTCAGCAAGGAGGACTGTAATTTGGGAAAAGCTATCCCATTGTTGCGCATGCTGGAGCACCAACTGAAGGCGGTGTCTTCTATGTTTCAAAAAGATGAAAAAAACCAAGACGCTTTTGTTTTGGCGGAGAAATTATTAGAGTGCCTACGTGGGGATGAAAGTCTTAAAATGATCCACTCAGAACAGCATTACATTTGTGCTACTATTCTGGATCCATGCTACAAAAAGGCACTGGCAGGCCGAGCATTCTTTCCTTTTGATGATGAAGATGTTACAAAGTACAAACGTTGGCTACCCTTGTCAGCCAAGAGGTTTGAAAGAGAACGGCAGCAAATTGAAGGAAAAGGCAGTACATCAGCATCAGCTGGCCATCCCCAGTCAAAAGAATCCACTTCTGCACCTGTGGCTGTGGCACAAGTGACCTCTCAGCCGTTAAAGACACCGGCAACCGGATCATCTGCACCAGACACAACAGTAACATTGGATGCAGAAGAGGATTGGCTAACTCGGCTTGGGTTTGGTTCTCAAAAGGTCACAGCAAAAAGTAAGCAAAGTGGAGGAACCTTGGAGGACCTTGAGTCGATGGTGCAGGACTATCTGAATGACTCAACAGAGGTCTATGTTAATGCTGACCCATTGGCGTATTGGCATTGGAAAAAAGAATTGTGGGCACAGCTCTCCAACCTGGCTATAAACTACTTGTCTTGCCTACTCGCAAGCGTGTCTTCTGAACGTGTTTTCAGTGCTACTGGTGGCATTGTAACTTCCAAACGGAGTTGCCTCTCGCCCAAAAATGTGGAGAGGTTAACAATAATCAAGATGAATCAGCACCTCATACCACCAGATTACAAAGTACGAGAAAGCACGCCGGATGAAGACGAGGAGGACAGCAACGTAGATGAGAGATTTTCTTCTCTGTTAGGTGACACTGACCTCATCCTGCCTGAATTTGCAGAGTATGATGACGAACCCTTATTCTTATTCCCTGACCCGAGCCCTGAAAATGAGACAATGAATCAATAGCTTTCTTTTTCGTCCTTATTAACTTTTATTCCTGTGTGTCTGTCTTTCTTTGTTTTTCACAGTTAATATTATTCAAACTTTAATCACCTAATCACAAAAACAAGCCCATCAGCAGAAATGTCTTCACTTGTTTGCTTATTGATTTGAAGGTGCCGCAGTCTGCATTCCTCAGGTTCACAAGTTCACAAGAACATGCTCCTCTATCCTCCTCCTCCAGACTCCTATTTCCCTCAAAGCAGAAGGCTGGATTACGCCCAATGAAGAAAGACTCTGCACTTGTGGGGGTGTTCTACTTCTTTGCGGGTGAGTTTACGGCTCTGGGGACATTGCTGGGAAGCTCTAATACCGGATAAAAGTGGTTTGGACCAAATCGGAGGCAAAATTCTTTTTGCGTTTTTGCTGACTTGCTTGCCTTTGAGGTGCTCTTTGGGGGGGTTCCGGGTGTTTGTGGGTGAGTTTTGGGGTCTGGGAGCACTGCTGGGACAGTCTACTTTTGATTGCATTTGCTTTTCAGGAAATCCGTGGTGGAAAACGGTAGTTATGACCGAGCTGCACAGCGCATTTGTACCGAAGGCCGATAAATATTGTAAGTATGAGATTTTCCTTTTTGGCTGTTTGGGGGTGTTGTGCTTTTTTGCGGGTGGGTTGGCGGGTCTTGGGGCATTGCTGGGAAGGTCTACTATCGGATAGAAGTGGTTTGGACAAAATCCATGCTGAATTTTTATTGCTATTTCTGACATTTTGCTCAATGTAGCGTTTTTGGGGGCCTGTTTGGGGGGCTTCCTGGTGTTTGTGGGTGGGTTTCGGGGTCTGGGACCACTGCTGCTATGGATACTTTAGATTGCAAGAGGTTTGAAGCAAATCCATGGTGGCAGAGGGGATTTGGGGCCTAGCTGCAGAGCGCGCGCGGAGTGATTTTGGAAATTGCCAAGAAAATGACTGTCTCCATTTTTGTACTTTTGCTTTTGGCTGTTTGGGGGTCTTCTACTAGTTTTCGCCTGGGTTGACGGCTCTGGGGCCATTGCTGGGAAGCTCTAATACCGGATAAAAGTGGTTTGGACCAAATCAGAGGCAAAATTTTTTTGCGTTTTTGCTGACTTGCTTGCCTTTGAGGTGCTCTTTGGGGGGGTTCCGTGTGTTTGTGGGTGAGTTTTGGGGTCTGGGAGCACTGCTTGGACAGTCTAATCTTGATTGCATTTGCTTTTCAGGAAATCCGTGTTGGAAAACGGGAGTCATGACCTAGCTGCACAGCGCGTTTGGACCGAAGGCTGATAAATATTGTAAGTATGAGATTTTCCTTTTTGGCTGTTTGGGGGTGTTGTGCTTTTTTGCGGGTGGGTTGGCGGGTCTTGGGGCATTGCTGGGAAGGTCTAATACTGGATAGAAGTGGTTTGGACGAAATCCATGCTGAATTTTTTATTGCTATTTCTGACATTTTGCTCAATGTAGCGTTTTCAGTGGCCTGTTTGGGGGGCTTCCTGGTGTTTGGGGGTGGGTTTTGGGGTCTGGGAGCACTGCTGGCTATGGATACTTTAGATTGCAAGAGGTTTGAAGCAAAACCATGGTGGCAGAGGGGAGTTGGGGCCTAGCTGCAGAGCGCGCGCGGAGTGATTTTGGAAACTGCCAAGAAAATGACTAAGTCCCCATTTTTGTACTTTTGCTTTTTGGCTGTTTGGGGGTCTTCTACTAGTTTTCGCCTGGGTTGACGGCTCTGGGGCCATTGCTGGGAAGCTCTAATACCGGATAAAAGGGGTTTGGACCAAATCGGAGGCGAAAAACTTTTTGCGTTTTTGCTGACTTGCTTGCCTTTGAGGTGCTCTTTGGGGGGGTTCTGGGTGTTTGTGGGTGAGTTTTGGGGTCTGGGAGCACTGCTGGGACAGTCTAATCTTGATTGCATTTGCTTTTCAGGAAATCCGTGGTGGAAAACGGGAGTTATGACCTAGTTGCACAGCGCGTTTGGACTGAAGGCCGATAAATATTGTAAGTATGAGATTTTCCTTTTTGGCTGTTTGGGGGTATTGTGCTTTTTTGCGGGTGGGTTGGCGGGTCTTGGGGCATTCCTGGGAAGGTCTAATACCGGATAGAAGTAGTTTGGACAAAATCCATGCAGAATTGTTGTTTGCTATTTCTGACATTTTGCTTAATGTAGCATTTTTGGGGGCCTGTTTGGGGGGCTTCCTGGTGTTTGTGGGTGGGTTTCGGGGCCTGGGAGCACTGCTGGCTATGGATACTTTAGATTGCAAGAGGTTTGAAGCAAATCCATGGTGGCAGAGGGGAGATGGGGCCTAGCTGCAGAGCGCGCACGGAGGGATTTTGGAAATTGCCAAGAAAATGACTAAGTCCCCATTTTTGTACTTTTGCTTTTTAGCTGTTTGGGGGTCTTCTACTAGTTTTCGCCTGGGTTGACGGCTCTGGGGCCATTGCTGGGAAGCTCTAATACCGGATAAAAGTGGTTCGGACCAAATCGGAGGCGAAAAACTTTTTGCGTTTTTGCTGACTTGCTTGCCTTTGAGGTGCTCTTTGGGGGGGTTCCGGGTGTTTGTGGGTGAGTTTTGGGGTCTGGGAGCACTGCTGGGACAGTCTAATCTTGATTGCATTTGCTTTTCAGGAAATCCGTGGTGGAAAACGGGAGTTATGACCTAGCTGCACAGCGCGTTTGGACCGAAGGCCGATAAATATTGTAAGTATGAGATTTTCCTTTTTGGCTGTTTGGGGGTGTTGTGCTTTTTTGCGGGTGGGTTGGCGGGTATTGGGGCATTCATGGGAAGGTCTAATACCGGATAGAAGTGGTTTGGACAAAATCCATAAGGAAAAGCCTTTTGGCACTTTTTGTAACTTAGGGTTCGTTAGGGTTAGCCCTAGCAGCAGGATTGCTTGTGTTTCGGGGTGTTTGCAACTGAGTTCTGGGGTCTTGGAGCACTCGTGGGAATGTGTAATTTTGGTTGCAAGTGATTTGAAGAAAATCCATGGTGGGAAAGGGGGGATTTGGCATAGTTAAATAAAGCCTTTGCCACTATTCTTAACTTAGGGCTCGTTAGGGTTAGCAGTATTTGTATTGCATGTGTTTGGGTGGGGGTGTTTGAGAGTCTTGGAGCGATGCTGGGTATGGATACTTTTGCTTGCTTGCAAGTGGTTTGAATACAATCCACGGTGGGTAAGGGGTATTTGGGCCTACTTTTACTTTCAAAGTACGTTTTGTCACCAGTTTTCTAATAGGCCTCGTTTTTGAGATCTGATTGGGGGTCTTCTACATTTTTGCGACTGGCTTTAGTAAGGGTCTGGGTGGGAGCACTGCTGGGAAGGTCTAATTTTATTCTAAAACACAGTTTACATTACACCCAGCTTGAGGGGAAAGATCCGCTAAATTAATTTGCCCATACTTATTTATCCTTCAAAAGGAGACTCAGACAGAGTACGCACTTTCAAAAATATTGTACTGTCTATTAGGAAACTCAAAGTGTGACTTTTTGCACTACACAGCGTACATACCTTATATTTATTTATCAGTGGTGCTCTAATATCACTTTTTTTTTTCCCGTCAATAATTACAGGCCGGGTTTCAATCTGTGCAGTGGGAAAAAAAGGATGGAGTCAGGCTTCACATTAGCGAGCCGCAATTCAGCATCCGCCAGGCAGGCAGTGGACAGGGTGTCTTCTGGTCACCAACATTGATGGACGAAGCGTCAGCTGGAATGGAGGAGTGCCGCTAATAAGAGGAATTGTTTGATGCGTGCAACTTACTTACCAAATTCAACAGGACAACTACAACAACATACAGATACAGTATCCATTGTTTTCTTCTATGAGTGTGACTGCATTTCTTGGATCTCTCTCTGCTTCTAAATTGATCCCTACAGCCATTCTATAGGTTTTACTTCGGCTATTTTTTAAACCTAATTTAATGTAAGAAGTGTTTCTCTGAGTGCAGAGATAGGCAAGTGAAAACGCTGCAGCCCTGTACTGTCGCATCACGGTTGTCGAAAGTACTACTTACTTTTCACTAACAATGCATGCAGTAGTGCATGCACTTCCTTTATTACACGTAAAAGACTTATGGTTAGCTTTGTACCCAAAGATTTCTTTATCTTCAATTATTGTTTGTCCATGCTGTGCTTTTTTTTTCTTCTCTCAACAAAACCTACCCAAAAAGAAACCCCCACTCCCATCCATTTTCCAAACCCTAACCCTCTTCCCCCGGGCTGTGTGGTTTTGATTGATGTGTGACTAAATGACATCAATAATTCCACACACTTGCTGGGGAGGATAAGGTCATAGCAACAGGCTGGTGAAGGAATCCGAGGATATATTCTAGACTTATTCAGCTTCAGCACTATTTCTTGTAGTAGTAGCCAATGTCAAAGAAATTCAACGCAAGTACTAGTTATACTTTCAATACTTTACCATTTGTTAGGCTACATTGTGGCACTGTTCTAGTGTACTGTCACCTGCTATATTCTCTATCGTACCGTTGTAATGCTACAGTAAGGACAAACCAGGTTTCATTTTCTTTTTTTCCATAGGCATGCAACTGCCACTGTGTCACACCACTAGTACCACCGCAACGAGGACATTTCATCCGCCCAGGATTGCCAACCTTAATCGCCATTTCCCGTGGAGCCAGCCCTGGGCCTAACCCTACTTTCAAACACAAATTACAGGTAAGATAAGCGTTTGGTGGGAGGTAGTATTATAATGGAGTATTAGGAGAGACGAGAGATTGACGGTAGTACTACCAAAGTCCTAGCACTCTTGAATTCACTTACTCTGTGAGAGGCACTTAGTGTTGAAAACATTTAGCCATTTACACTTAAAGGAAGAAAATGACACAGACTTAAGTTTCAGGAACACAAACTTTCTGTTAAACCCCCACCCACCAGACTCAAAAGCAGTAAAAAACAGGTATGCTCAGATAAAGTTTCAAAAAGTATATTTTTGTAGCCCTAACAAAATAATCTCCTGCAAGACCCTCCCTAACCCCAACGATTGTCCTTCAAAAGTCCCAAAAACAACCCAACTCCCAATTCCCACCCCCCAAAAGTCTCTAAAAACGGGGCAAGGTACACTACGGCAGGCTGCTGTTCACTTTTGCGGCCAGGGCATCATACTCCTTGCGGAGGGTGGCATGGTCGGAGCGGAGGCCCTCCACCAAGGTCTTATACGTTAGGACCTCCTGCTCCAGGTAGGACACTCTGAGGCATAAGCGGTGCTGGCGTGCCTTGCAACTCCTGTGGAGGGCAGCTGCTGTCTTTGCTCCTCGGCGGTGGGGGTTGGCTTTGGTAGCCCGGCTCCGTACCGCTGGAGCACTGCACTGGCTGGCAGCCCGTGGGGGCCCGGAGGAGGATGCAGCTGTCCCAGTGGATGTTATACCGGTAGACTGCGTGTCCTCCTCCTCCAGGGCCACCAGCCGCCGATATTCGGCGACAGTGGCATCCAGCCTCCGGTGCCGGGCCATTCGAGCCAGCTCCTTCCTTGATGGTCTGTTTGATTTGGAAGGAGCAACTATATGAAGAAAGAAAGACATAGTCTGTAACCAATGCTCCTTAAGATTAACACAAAATGATTGAGCAGAAAGTTGTGTCACAGTACAAGTAGCAAATTGAAAGCACAGTATATAACTATTGAGGACAGTATCTATCTAACCTCCCACTTCTCCATCCTTGCTCTAACATTAGTGGGAGTTTAAGGAACAAATTTTACGAGCACTATGGACTTCCATTACAGTAGACTATGACAGTACACCAGTCTTATTCTTCTTCTTCTCTCATGTTTAGGAAAATTGGTACGTTATCTTATGCAAGCCGGCATAATGCCAGCGCAGTGAACTTGCACCCGAGAAAAACAGACACACACAATGATGAGTGAGACAGACTTGCGTTACTGTACCGGTCCAGTACATGCAGGTGGTGAAGCTCTTACTTTTCTATTACAGGTGGCACTGAGAATACTCTGTTAAAAGGGCTACTGCTTAATTAATTTAGCTTTCACCCTACAGTGCAAATGAGTACTAGAAAAGGAAAATGAAGAAGCTAAATAATCTGATTATCTATCAATTCACATGGGATGTATTTGATTACATATGGGATGACTTTAAGTGCTTTGCTTATTATTGAGTGAACAGTGATACACCCACACATGAATGACTTACTACTACTAAACTAAAGTTATTAAGCGAGGTAGGGAGTGTCCACCGTAAGAACCGGATATATGCTGTGCTTGCAGTTGCAATGCAAACTACTGCTACTATTCATGGTAGTATTTGGACAAAATTACAACTTCTTTTCCTTGCCTTTCATATACTAGAAACGATGTGCGGGTGCGGTGTTACATGCTTTGCAAAGTAACACTTAGTTCATCCAGTGACCGTCTACTCTCTCTAGATCAGAGGTCTTCAAACTTTTGAAGGTTGAGCCCCCCCAGCTGAATTTTTGTAAATGTCGGGCCCCCCCACCACCTGACAGAAATTTCTGGAATCTGGTACACTACATAATTGACCGCCACCCGCATATCCCTGGCCATATCCGGCAAATAATGTTTAAAACAATGAGTGTTTCCTCCTTCTCCATGAATTCCCTCACTACCACTCACCAACAATGCACCTCATCTCTCTAAAGCACCTTTCTGGCAAACATATAATTTTTTTTATAGTGCTACTCATAGTTTCATCATACTCAGGGACATATGTACAAGCAGCTATAGACACCACACCATCACTTTTTACAACGTTGTGGTGGTGATAGGGGCATTGCCGTATTTACACGGCAGAGTTAAGCCACTTAACTTAGCTTAACACTGCCTTGTAAATACGGCCCTCTTTCATACTATGCTTAGCGTGAAATGGTGGGCAGTGGGTGTTGCAGTGGGTGTTCCACTGCAACAGGCACTGATTTTGATGTTGCGCCCTATTTACAAGGGCAGCGTAAAAGTGAGGCAGCGTTAAAATTAAGAACAGGGAAAACCTGGTCTGAAGCTGGTGAAAGTAGGAGAAATGCATTATTTCTCCTCATTTTTCATTCATCCATGTGTGCTGCCTTGTGCAGCACACATGGAAAAAGCAAAATGCCTTGTATTTGTACTCTTTAAAAAAAATCAATTTTGTGATTTCTGTGTGTGCTGCATTAAGCAGCACACATGGAAGTGAGACAAATGGCATTTAAAGATTGTTTATGTACAGGAAGGTCCCCCTCCTGAACATAAACAATATTTTCCCTGCACCCAGACACCCTTGAACTATGGTGCAATGGTGTCTGCGTTGGCACTACACTGATAAGCATAGCGCCAGCGCAGGGGAAACGCAAGGCTGCACCATATTGTTGTAAATATGGTGCAGCCTTCCGTTTCTGAAGTGGCGGAGAGAGGCTTTAACCCATGACTACTAAACGCCTCACTCCGCAACTTCCTTGAACATATGCCCCTCAGTTCTTTGATCTGCATGTTACACCTTCTTTGTAGCAGGCACATTAACCCTCTGTGCTGTGAGGGTGGCAAGAGTGCTCATGTGAGTGCACAGTGAGGTATGCGACAGTGTGAGAGTAGGGTAAGTGGAGTGACTGCAGGGTGGGTGAGGTGACCATATGAATTTGGGTGTGCATGTTAGTGCAGAGTGGTACTAATGAATGCACGGTTAGTGATGGGTTTGTTTAAGTGAGATTGCAGATTGAGCAGTGAGGGGGACAGGTGAGTGAAGTGTCACATGAGTGCAGGGTGGGTAGTGTGCTTGTGTGGCTGCAGTTTGAGGTACAGGGAAAACCACGCAAGTGCATTGTGAGAGCAGCGTGATCACTGAGTGCAGGGTGAATGGTGTGAGTGCATGGGGGTCAGTATGAGGGAATTGTTATCGCTGTGAGTGCAGGGTGAGCATGAAAGTGAAGGGCGAGAATGAGGAGTAAGTTGTCTGAATGCAGGGTACATTCCCAGACACTTGCAGTAAATAGTTGCAAAATAGATGCTTTCAGTTTTAGAAAAGGGGGCCCCTTGCCTCCCACTGCAGCTAAAGCATTTCAGCTGTAAGAATTAACCAGGATAGCCCCCTCCCCCCCCAAACATAGCTGCCAAGGTTTCAGATTGCTATGTGTGACATTTTCTTAATTTCAGTGTAATTATGAGTGACATTTCAAGGACTATGAGTGACAATTTCTCGCAGGCAAACTCAAGCAGTGAAGACGAGGGAAACATACATATCAGAAATGACACCCATGTGAGCAACAAGGAACTCTAAGACGAGTCACATCATAAACCACAAGCTGTATTACTGAGCGGTGCACCCCGGTCCTGAATACTGCCCACTGCCTGCCAAGCCCCGCTGGTGGCCCCATCCTACCAGTTGCAGCCTGTCACACAGAGCTACCCGGCATTCTCTTCTGACTCTGTGTTGCTTTGTGTGCTGAAAAGTAACGTTGGCAAGGACCACAGTGACTCTCACAGTCACCTGACCCAAAACAGGTTAGTGCAAGCAACTACTAACACAGCTTACTGTCAGTGAGAAGACAGACTGCTATGTAATGTACAGCTCTCAGCTGTTACAGGGCAGACAGGCGGCAGCTCTGAAGATGATCATGACTGAGGCACAAGAAAAAAAAATAACTGTCAGGGGTGTTGCCAAGCAGGCCTGCGCAAATTAAATAAAACAAGAAAAATAAAGATGCGCAGTGAAATTCGGCCTAAAGCTGAAAGAAGGGCAGTTTAAACCCTTTATCAGTGCTGCACCCTCCCACAATAATTACGTTTCATTTACACCTGTGCTTAGTCCCTTTACGGCGATTACATGGCTGAAAGAGAAATCTCGTATTGTTAATGAGGCTTTAATAGTTTTCACCCCTTCTTCGGGCCCCTGCAGCTTCACTCTGCCGTCTGTTACTTCAATCAGAAGAGGACAAAGGTGAGATTCACGGCGGACTACGAGCCCCCCCTGAGACGGCGGCGCGCCCCCCCAGGGGGGCGCGCCCCACAGATTGAAGAACTCTGCTCTAGATACACATATGCTATCTAAGAGTATTTGCTATCTAAGAGTCAGATAGTACCATGATCCAGGCATCCATCCATTCAAAGTATATGCACACATACAGTTTCTGTTTCACCCACCCAGGCTGTTCTCCTTCCACCCATCCTTGCTTCATCATTCACCCAGCCATGCACCATACCATATTCTTTCCTTCCCAGCCACCTCGGGGACCAAGCAAACACATATCATTCTTCTTTGCCAGTCATCATTAAATTTCTCGTCCTTCCACACTTACTTACACCCTTCTTTCGCTTTTTGTTCATCCCATCCATCAAGTTCATCTCAGATCTGATTGGGATTCTTCTCGCCAAAAACTACACAGCTAAGTCGAAGTACATTTAGAGGAGGCTACTACCTGGTTGATTTATAATACACCCGTGCAGATAGCGGGCGCAGGCTCCTTGCACTTGCTGGTGCGCCCCTCCCACTCCCAGAGCCCCAGATAGCACACTCTGCAGTCTTCAATCTCAATAAGTAAGGAATATATAGCTTACCTCTGCCCGCCACTACCGTGTGAACCCTCACAGGCACACTGGTGTCGTCCGGCACTTGCACCGCATCCTCCCCAGAAGTGTTCCCCTCATCCACCACCACCACCTCCGCGCTGGCCCCGCCACCAGATGTTCCACCTACAAAGTACATTTAAGAATGTTAGAATACACCACTCACTACCATATACTATTTGGTCTAAGAATAAAGAAATGTTAAAAAAACAGCAAACAATGTAATAATTTGTGGCTGTCTACTCTAAAGTAAAAATGTCCCTTTTTCCAGGTAAGGCTGTTGTCTTGCTGCACTTTTTGGCACAACTGATGAATGCTTGCTTTTTATTTTTAACACACACCACTTTTTCTCCTAACAGACAGAAGCTTGACTTCTAAGAACACGAGCAAGATCAAGTTCAAACCAGGTGAGAGCTCGGCTCGACCACAAGAAATGTGTCCAATTAATCGTCAGCACTAAGCACTTTTCCATTTTCAGTTAAACATTTAGTTTTATGACAAACTTGATTTTAATAAATGTGTTTACTTTTAATAAAGCTTTTAAACTTAAATAGACTCTGTGGTTTTTGGTCCTCCAGAATAGAGTGGCTGAGCTGAAGGTTTTGGAATTTTTGCAAGCATGAGTCCGTGCCTCTGACACTTCTTGACTCTGACTCCGTACTCTTGTCCTGCGTTGGATAATCTAATCATCATTGGGGATCAATCATCGGTGACTTTGGGAGCTAAATGACTCTGCCACACTATCTAGTCAGTAAGGAGATTGGGGGTTCAACTACAAAGTCTGTCATCACTGAGGTATGTGGAAAGTCTAACAGCGCCTATTATAATTGATAAGCTAAGCAATGCATTATTTAGTGTCCATAGTTCTGTTTGTGCAGATTTGTCCCTGCAACAGTAGTAGAATGGATTGTCCTCCTATCCAAACCAAAAGTAAAGTAGTATCTTATTCTTTCTTGGTGGTCATTCACCTTTTTATTGTTGGCAATTGTCAAAGCATAAACATTTGGAAGACTTCAAAAGACAGTATGGACAATCCCAGAGAACTGCACTCAGTGCATAGAGCTATTGCTGACTAGAATGGGAGTCCAATGGAATTGCCAAATGTGCAATCTTAGTTAGCTACACAGACAGACTAATAAGAATAATCTAGTAATACCACAGGGAGTCATAGTCGAGGCAGGATAAGAATTTAGATCCAGTCTACAAGAAGATCAAAGACGATTTAGAAAAAATCGAATGAGGAACGCTAGGAAAAAATAGGTACTCTATATTAAAATTAAAACTTACCGGGGCCAGTAAAGTGGCTGAGGGAAATCTACAAGATTTCAATCAGTCACTTTGAGGACAATGACGCGTGACTCAAACACCGCGCCTGCTTGAAGCAGACGTACGGCTTGACGCAGCATTGGGGAGATAGCGCACCCCAGAGCATTGCTGGAGCTGCGCCATCGTTGCGACGCATCTCCAGCAATGCGCCGCCTTTACGGCACAGATGCGTAACGCTTTGGTGACGTTTTGGGCCCATGGTGCGCCGCATTGTAAATACGGTGCACCATGGGTGGTGGTGGCGTGGCGCACAATTACTGGCGCTTCCCTGCTACTTTGCAGGGATGCGCCGGTAATTAAAAATCTGATCCTTAGTGTCTAGCATTAGGCAGTTCTTTAAACTACGCTCATGCATAATTTCACAGGCCAATGAAATGAGCACAAAATCGAAAACAAATAAGCATAGTAGCAGCGCTACTGAGAAGGAGAGCAGTGCACCTGAAATGCTCAGAAGATTTTGAAATATAATTTACCTACAATGTAATCAGCAGCATTATTGCTCTTGGTAAAAAACAAAAATTTGCAAGATAATAACACACAGAGCAGGAGAAAACATAGTAAAGAAATAGCTACTACTACTCACCAAGCCCGGGGATCTCAAGGCCGAGCAGGTCGAGCAGATCGCGTTCCCGGTCCAGGAGATCCGTCCAACGGTGGGTGGCCTGGTTGTAGGTGCGCCGGACCCGAGAGTGTTGGTACATGGCCCGGCACACCTTCTCCCACCACTTCCGGCGCTCCTGGATCCCGTACCCGCTAGCGATCCTGACGCCTGCCATGATGGTCCTGGGGAGGCGGCGCTGAACATAATAAACTAGTGCAGCCACCTCCTCCGGGCTGAAGATCTCCCTGGGTGCAACCTGCTCCCCCCTCAAACGCCCGCACGGGAGCCGGGCACGGGGTGCGGGACCCTTCCCCTTCTCGGGATGCTTCCCGGCTCCCTTTACCATGGTCTGGGCAGAAAGGAAGCTAAATAATAAAGAAAATAGAATAGGGAAGAGAAGAAAAGAAAAGAGTTTAAAAAAGTAGTTTAAAATTAACCAAAAGTAGCAGAAAACACAAAAATATAGAGCTAGAAAAATAGAGGGATAGATAATAAGTAAAATAGATCAAAAAAAACTTCAATCAAGCAAAGGATGGCAGAGATTCAGAGAGGATAGAAAAAGCATGCCCAGAACCATAGCAATGAATGAGAAACAAGATGGCCGCGCCCGTTCACGACCGCGTGGGTAAGTTCACGCGAAATTTTCCTCGCGAGCACACGCAAAATTGTACTAGCGAGCCGCACACTTTGCGAGATTACACATCGCGCCCGGAAACGGAAATACATCATGCAAACAAGATGGCCGCGCCCGTGAACGACCGTGAGGACAACTTCGCGCCGTTGCGCTACAAGCGGCTCGCTAAAACGCACAACACGCCGCAAAAAAACTAATCGCATATTCGCACGAATTCGCGGCTTCCGAATTCGATCTCGCGCACGTTTGCACCCCGCGAATCACGCGAAATTGCAGAAAAACGAGTTTTGCAAAACTGAAAGCACTCAGCAGGTGCAAAAGTTCAAACTCATCATTAGTAACCATTCCCTGTAGTGCTTCCTGACTGGGGCCCCTCCAGAGTTCAGTTGCTAGTTGCAACAACTGTATGACCCTGCTCTGACCTTCACAGCATGCTCATAGAATAGCTACAAGTAGGCCACAAAGGTCCTGGAAAAAAATTGCACTGCAACAGAAAGCAAATTACAGATAAGGAAGCAGGTGCCAGACTGGAATTTTAAAACAGTGACACATTACTAAATCAACCCCAAATTAATTCATGTCAGTTGAAGCAGGGCAGGTGTGCTTGCTTTTCCCCCCCATAATCTACAGTGATGATGAACCAGAGGGTGGCATTGATGTACCAGAGGGTGGCATGGGTGAAACAGAGGGTGGCAGTGGTGAAACAGAGGGTGCTGGGAACCTGTGATGATGAACCAGACGTAGAAACAACATAGTTGCGACCGTTGCGAGCCAGCAAGTAAGTTCGCAACTGGCAGAAACACTTGCGAACACAAAAAAAACCAAAAACACAAATTCGCGAGAATTCGCGGATTTTGCGGATTGTGAGTTCACAAATACGCAAATTCGCGAACGCCAGATTCACAAAATTCGCCCATGCTTAAATGTCATGGAGATAATCTCTCCCAAGTTTTTCAAAATTTGCTCCCAGAAATGCGTAATTCCAGGGCACGACCAAGCTAAGTGTAAAAAACTAGCTGCACTCTCCCTACAACGTTCGCAGTCTGCAGTTTTTTCCACAGTCCGTAGCGATGGGGTCTTTCGGGTGTGTAATATACCCTATTTAAAAATAGGCAGGCCGCCTATTCAATCAAATTTGTTTAGTGTTTTCACAGCAGTATTTCCACATGTTGTCATCTAGTGTCACCCCCATATCTGTCTGCCTTTCCAACCTGGCTTTGGTATATTGATTCTGCTGGTATTCTTGCATAATTTTGTATATACTGAAAACTGTTTTTACTGCAGCTTCTGTCTTTGTTATGTGCCTGAGGGTTATACCATTCGGTGGTTCCGCTAAGTCATTCCCTAGTAAAGCTTTCAGTGCTAGTCTCATCCTATGATAATGAAATCTGGTAAGCATTGTTGCCTGCTGCTCACCTAGTTCAACTTTCCACCACTCTCTTACTGTGCCTTCCAGAAACATATCACCAATAGTACTAATATTTACAGATACTAGAGCTCGAGTTGTTCCTTTAACCGCGCATATCGGCAACCAATGGCACTATGCTAGCGGTGTCAGCGAAGAGTACAGTATAGCCCCTGCCTGCAGTTTTATTAAGTGATGCCACACATGTATTACCGCATTCACAGAATCCAATACCACAGTTCTACCTCAAGGGGGTTTGAACAGGAGAACAGACAGTGGAAGGGCAGTCGCCACCATCTTCTCGATCTATATGTGTGGAAGACTAGGAACCTTGTGGGTCCAGAAAAGGTCATAGGAGTGATGTGCAGCCCTATAATACAAGTCCAGATCTGGGGCGCATAAGCCCCCCATGCTGTACAGGAGTGTTATTCCAGCGTACTCTGGCATGTTTCCCAACCCAAGCCAGAGAAACGAGTATCTTGTGAGCATTTTGAAAAAAGATTGAGGGAGACCCATCGGTATATTGGTGAACAAGAAAAGAAATCTAGGGAGTATGAACATTTTCATGAGGGACATTCAGCCCCTTTATGTTGTGTGAGAAGGACCTTGGAGTAGATGAGAGACTTACCGGACTACCGCCGGGTCGGGTACCAACATCACAAGTGCAGTCTCAGCTTAAGGACACCAGACTATAAGAGCCATACTCCTCTGCTGTCTCTTCGCAGGAAAGCGCTGTCCGTTGGAATGACCCCAAAGTGACCCCGATGGAAGCCGAAAGCAGGAAGGACGATCCAATGAAATGCCGGAGGGATCAAAGGGCAAGAGAGAGTGGCGAGAAAGGAGAAGAAGGACGCTGGATTGCCGGAGCACAGAGAGAAGAGGCGGGACCTGAGGAGAAAGACGCGGGACCCGAGGAAGACGCGGAACCCGAGGAAGACGTTGGACCCGAGGAAGACGCGGGACCCGAGGAAGACGCGGGACCCGAGGAGGAAGACGTGTGACCCGAGACCCAGGACGAACGACCCCCAGTGAATCAGGAAGAAGAAAGCTTGAGCGAGGACTGGTGGTGTCCGGAGGAGGCTGGGGAGCGGCCGTAACTCAGGAGAGTTATGGTGGAGGCCGTGAGTAATAGCTGCTCGAGGGTAGATGGTATTACGGAAGCGGGAGGGAGTACCGGGTGGGACTAGAGGAAAGGGAGGCTGTTATACATCTTCGTAGCCCACCGCATTAGCCATTCGCCTGCCATAGTAGTATTGTTTCGTTAAGGATTCCCAACCACAATGTGCACTGCTTATATCCTTTCCTAGGCACTAAATACATATTAGCGCTTTATTTTTTTTGGCTACTTTTGGCATATCCTTGCTATTCCTTTCCGACCAGAGTATTTTTCTTGCTTCCTTGCACAACCAGTTATATTTTCCAAAGAAACACAAAAGGTGTGGTGAAGGGAGATAAAACCCAATTCTATTAAGAACCTCGTTCTCACGATTCCCTCCTTTGTGTTTCCATTCTCCGATGAGCCTCCGGGGAGACCGCCTCGGTCCTGTAGAGGAGAGCAAGATAACACCTCTGCCCACCTCATCATCCAACAGCTCATCACAAGAGTCATCTGAAGAGGAAGAACTCGTGGGACCTTCACCTGATCAGTTTACCCCTCCTTCTGTTATCAATAAAACACCTACTTTGAAACCACTTCTCAAGCCTCCTCACCTGTTTATCAAACCTGCCCTCCGACAAGTGGTGTCAGAAGTGGGATTGAAAGGCAAGATGGAGACTGCACTAGCGAAGATGGCCGAGAATCAGGAGCACCCGGGCAAAGTTATGGAACGTTTTTTGTCTGTCGTGGAAGAAGATCGCGACAAGTTTAAGAAAATCCTAACAGGACAAGGCCAGACCCATGGTGCTGCCATGGATAAACTTACTGAAGCCCTACGACAACAAAGAGGCGCTACCACTTTGCCCTCTGTTGTATTGCAACAATATGTGGTTGGAGAGGACCCTGAATTTAAAAAAAATAATTTTGAGAGAATGGCAACTGCTGCATCCTGGCCCGTCGACAAATGGGGACAATATCTGGGTCCTCTTTTATCCAGGGACTTACAAGCAGCTTATCAAGCAGCTACTCTTCAAGGGGCAGTCCCCTATGCTGATATAAAAAAATGCATCCTGGAAAGGTTGGGAATAGACGATGAGACCTATAGGGTAAAGTTAAGACAAATGAAGGAAGGACCCCAAGAGACCCAACGGGCCTTAAACGTTAGGGTAAAGGATATGGCAGATCGTTGGCTAAAGCCCGTTACTACTGACAAGGATGGGATTATGGCTAAGATCTACCTAGAACAATATCTAACGTCCCTCTATCCTCCAATCCAACGTTCGGTTCGACAACAAGCTAATCTTACCTTAGAGACAGCAGTTGAGATTGCCATGCATACCACAGAGCACTAGACTTCCAGAAAGGGCGGAAGGAGACTACCTGGAAACCTGGGGGACATGCTACTCACCGACCTCCCCGACCCTTACTAGTCAAGAAATTGGAACCTCTTGCACTTGTACCCAGTACCCCTCTACCTAGCATTCCGCTTATTCGGCCACCATCGGTGGGACCGCAGTGTTTTCAATGTGGAGGGATGGGGCACATAGCTAGGTTCTGTCCCCAGAAAGAGGAACCCATGGAGATAGGGATGGCCCACAATTATTACTGTTCTCCAACAGAAAAGAGACCACCCCCATATAGGTGTACGGTCTCTGTAAACGGACAACCGGTAACAGCCTTAGCTGACACTGGAAGTTTACATAGTATAGTCAGACCCCAAGATCTTGGGGATAACATAGGGCCCATAGATGGGATAGTGGCTATTAAGTGGGTACACGGGGACACAAAACCATACCCCACTGTTCAGGTACAGATCCAACATCCCCAAGATTCAGGAACAACCTTAACTGTGGGTTTAATACGCCGATTACCTGAACAAGCCATTTTAGGAAATGACTATCCAAAATTGCTCCAGTTGTTGCAAGGTTCGTCTCCAGCTGAAGATGACTGGTTATCTACAGCTTCTTGTTCCAAAGACACAGAAAGGGAATGGACATCTTCCAAACCACGAAAGAGTCGAAAACAAAGAAGGGCAGAAAAAGGGAGAGAACCCATGGTGATGCCTATTATTCCAGATGAAAACCCTTGGTATTCAGACAGAAATTTCCATGCTGCACAGCGAGAGGACCCTGCCCTTCAGGAAGCATGGAATAAGGCGCTTGAAGAAGAGGACCCACAACATGTAGGTCCTTATTTCTGTACTAAACACGGTTTATTGTACAGGAAAGGCAACCCTGACCAGAAAGCTCAACTGCTACTACCAGAACCCTTTCGAGAAAAAGTGTTATATCTAGCCCATAGCAATCTTCTGGGGGGACATTTCGGGCCTGACAAGAAGGAGAAAACCATCTTGGAGAAATTTTATTGGCCAGGGATATATCATCAGGTTAAGCGATATTGCAGAGAATGTCCGATTTGTCAGAGACACAGCCGGTATCAACCTCCTAGGGTGCCATTACGTCCCCTTCCTGTCATTGAAGAACCTTTTTGTCGTGTTGGTGTGGATATAATATGACCATTGCTACCCTCTAGAAGTGGGTGTAGATACGTCCTTGTTATAGTAGACTATGCTACAAGGTTCCCCGAGGCCATGCCTCTTCGCCGCCCTGACACTACCAATATTGCTAAGGCTATGATTGGTATCTTCTCCCGGATTGGATTCCCAAAGGAAATCCTAACCGATCAAGGGACGCCCTTTGTGTCCAAGATGATGAAAGAGATTTGTACCCAGTTAGGAGTTAAACAAATCCGAACAGCAGCTTATCACACAAAAACAGATGGACTGGTTGAAAGATATAATGCTACCATTAAATCCACCATAAAAAAACTATTGGTGCTAGAGTCCAGAAAATGGGAAGATATCCTACCCTTGGCTTTATTCGCCATTAGATGTAAGGAACAAAAAAGTACTGGGTACTCCCCCTTTGAGTTGTTGTATGGCCAAAAACCCCGTACATTGCTTGACATGCCCAAGAGCAATGGGAGACGGATCCAAACAATACAAAACCTCTTCAAGAATATGTCTCAAACCTAAAGACCCATTTGAGGCAGATTCGGAGCATTGTTCGAAACAATCTGGAAAATGCACATAGTGCCCAAAAGGGACAATATGATAAGAGGTCTAAAAATCGATTGTTTCAAGTAGGAGATTTTGTATTGCTTATGATGGCCTCCTCAGACCAAAAACTATTGGGGCAATGGCAGGGACCCTACAAAGTAATCGATCAGGTTACCCCAGTGACTTATCGTATCGAACTGGATCCTACCAAACATACATCCCAAATATACCATGTTAATTTACTAAGCATGGGCGAATTTTGCGAATCTCGCGTTCGCGAATTTTGCGGATTTGCGAACTCGCAATCCGCAAAATCCGCGAATTCTCGCGAATTTGCAGATTTTTTTTTTGTGTTTGCGCATGTTTCTGCCAGTTCGCGAGGGTTTTGTACAATTTCGCAAATTGCGAACTTACCTGTCGGGTCGCAAGTTTCGCGAACTTGTTGTTTCTACGTGTCCAGCCTGTTTGGGACACTCTTCTTCATCACTGCCACTCTCTGTCACCACTGCCACTCTCTGACTACTCATGCCACCCTCTGGCCCACCCATGCCACCCTCTGTTTCATCACAGCACCCTCTGGTTGTCCAGTCAGTGTACATTATTGTGGCAACGCAAGCACACCTTCCCTGCCTCAAGTGACCTGAATTAATTTGGGGCTGATTAATGTGTCACAGAATATTTTTTTAGCTGGCACCTGCTTCCTTAGTGCTTCCTGATTAGTGATCTTTTGCACTTGCTAAGTGCTTTCATTGTTGCAAAATTAGTTATAACACCTGCCCTGCCCCAACTGACAATAATGAATTAGGGGCTGATTAATGGATTTGAACTTCCAGCCTGGCTCCTGCTTGTCTCCCTTAGCTGTAATTCAGGACCTTTGTGGCATATGTGTAACTATTCTGAGGTTCAGAGCAGGGTCACATAATAGTTGCAACTGGCAACTGAACTCTGGAGGGGCCCCTCAGGAAGCACTACAGGAAATGGCTACTAATGATGAGCCTGAACTTTTGAACCTGGTAAGTAGTTTCAGTTTTGCTAAGATCGTATTTCTGCAATTTTGCACTTATTCGCGGGGCGCGAAGTTGTACTGGGAAGCCGCGAACTCACGCGAACAGTGCGAGCAAAATCCGCTGCTCGCGGATTTGCGGATTTTGCGGGAGATTCGCGAATCTCGCGGATTGCGAATTTACCGAAAATCCGCAAAATCCGCGAGCGAAACGGATTTTCCGCCCATGCTTATAATTTACTAAAAAAATGCGAGGGACCCTTACCAGTATCAGTCAGCATTGTGGAACCCCAAGTACCTCTGTTCCATCAGTGTATTGATCCGGAGTTACCCTCTTCTCTGAGAGATGGTCTGACCAAAACATTACAACCTCTTACCCCTGTTTTTTCCACGTCCCCAGGGAGAACCACTCTCATTGAACACACCATTAAAACTCCTCCAGGAAAACAGGTTAGGTTGAGACCATACCGTATACCAGAGGCACGCCACCAGATAATCAAGGATGAGATGCATAGGATGTTGCAAATGGATATCATAGAACCATCCACAAGTGAATGGAATTCACCCATCGTGCTCGTGCCGAAGCCTGATGGCTCAGTAATATTTAGTATTAACTTTCGAGAAATAAACAAAATTTCTGAATTTGACACCTATCCCCTTCCCAGGGTAGATGAAATGGTGGAGAGAATAGGGAAAGCCAGGTATATCAGTACCCTAGATTTATGTAAAGGGTACTGGCAGATACCACTCAGGAAGGAAGACAGGGAGAAGACGGCCTTCTCAACCCCTGATGGGTAGGACCATTTCAAAATGTTACCTTTTTGTTTACATGGGGCACCCGCGACATTTCAGAGGGCCATGAAGAACATACTAAGACCTCATGAAAACTATGCAGGGGCCTGCATTGATGAAATTGTGATATATAGTGATACCTGGGATCAACACCTGACACATCTCTTCCAGGTTATTCACACTTTAGGGTCACATGGACTGAGAATAAATCCCTCTAAAATTCACTCAGCTGCTCAGACGGTTAGGTACTTGGGGTACTTATTGGGAGAAGGAGTCATAAGACCACAAGGATCCAAACTAACAGCCATCTAACAAATTCCCTTACCTAGAACAAACAAAGACTTAAGGGCTTTCCTTGGATTGTTGGGCTATTACAGACGGTTCATCCCCAGGTTCTCGCAGTTGGCAGCTCCACTAACAGATCTCCTTCAAAAAAACAGCAGAACAGAAGAGATATTAAAAAACCCACCCACCGAAGTGATACGCTCCTTTGAGTCCTAAAAAAAATCCTTGACTTCGGATGCTGTCCTAATCAGCCCTGATTATTCCTGTCCCTTTAAATTGCAGACGGACGCCTCAGACCAAGGTCTAGGAGCCGTTTTGTCCGAAGAAACCCCTCAGGGGGAAAAACCTATTCTTTACATCAGTTGTATGCTTTTTCCTAGAGAGAACAATTATACTACCATCAAGAAAGAGACCCTTGCTATCAAATGGGCCTTAGAGTCCTTGCTGTACTATTTTGAAGGACGAGAATTCACCCTTTTTACTGACCATGCACCTATAGAATAGTTAGCCAGGAACAAAGGCCACAATGAGAGGGTACTTAGATGGTTTCTATCCCTACAGCCCTATAGGTTTCATACTAAACATAGGAAAGGGAAGGAACAAGGGAACGTAGATTTCCTATCTAGATATCCCCAAAATACAAACCCTAGAAGAAGGACAGCAAGGGTAAGGGGATGTGAGAAGGACCCGGGAGTAGATGAGAGACTTACCGGACTGTCGCCGGGTGGGGTACCAACATCACAAGTGCTGTCTCGGCCTAAGGACACCGGACTACAAGAGCCATACTCCTCTGCTGTCTCTTCGCAGGAAAGCGCTGTCGGCTGGAATGACCCAAAAGTGACCCCTATGGAAGCCGGAAGCAGGAAGGACGATCCAATGAAAAGCCGGCGGGTTCAAAGGTCAAGAGAGAGTGGCACGAAAGGAGAAGAAGGACGCTGGATTGCCGGAGCACAGAGAGAATACGGGGGACCCTAAGAGGTAGACGCGGGACCCGAGGAAGACGCGGGACCCAAGGAGAAAGAAGCGGGACCCGAGACCCAGGACGAACGACCCCCAGTGAACCAGGAAGAAGAAAGCTGGTGCGAGGACTGGTGGTGTCCGGAGGAGGCTGGGGAGCGGCCGTAACTCAGGAGAGTTACGGTGGAGACCGTGAGTAATAGCTGCTCGAGGGTAGAGGGTATTACGGAAGCGGGAGGGAGTACCGGGTGGGACTAGAGGAAAGGGAGGCTGTTATACGTCTTCGTGGCCCACCGCATTAGCCATTAGCCTGCCATAGTAGTATTGTTTCGTTAAGGATTCCCAACCACAATGTGCACTGCTTATATCCTTTCCTAGGCATTAAATACATATTACCGCTTTCTTTTTTTTGGCTACTTTTGGCATATCCTTGCTATTCCTTTCCGACCGGAGTATTTTTCTTGCTTCCCTGCACAACCAGTTATATTTTCCTAAGAAACACAAAAGGTGTGGTGAAGGGAGATAAAACCCAATTCTATTAAGAACCTCGGTCTCACGATTCCCTCCTTTGTGTTTCCATTCTCCTATGAGCCTCCGGGGAGACCGCCTCAGTCCTGAAGAGGAGAGCAAGACAACACCTCTGCCCACCTCATCACCCAACAGCTCATCACAAGAGTCATCTGAAGAGGAAGAACTCGTGAGACCTTCACCTGATCAGTTTACCCCTCCTTCTGTTATCAATAAACCACCTACTTTGATACCACTTCTCAAGCCTCCTCGCCTGTTTATCAAACCTGCCCTCCCACATGCTGATATATGGGGTAGTAATTTAATCTGGCCAGGTACATTCTACCTTGGATTGATGGAGTGTAATTGGCCCTATGCAATATCTTAAACTAGGTAATGAAATCCATCCTAATCAGCCCTAAAGAGCCAAGTCTTCAAGGCCTTTCTTAAACAAGTCTCTGATTTAGCCTGGCGGAGGTTCCCAGGTAGGGCATTCCACATTGTGGCCATTCTAACTGCGAGAGCTCTACCACCCAGACGTGCTTTCGCAAAGTGGGGCGTACAAAATAAATTTTGAGAATTCGACCTCAAAGCTTTGCTTAAGATAGCTGGGGCATTTTCCATTGAGAGCCTGGTAGGCCAAAGTCATGGCCTTGAATTTGATTCTTTTGGCTACTGGGAGCCAATCTAGCTCATTTAGATGCGGAGAGACATAGTGCCGAAACGGTATGCGTCTGACCAACTTCCCTAACTATATGGCCTCGTCTGTCAGCCTTTCTGGGAATCCATTTCTGGTGAATCAGGCAGTGCTATTCTAGAATAGACCTCCAACTGGCTCGCCCTACTCCCAATTTGGCACCCATCAGCCTCAAATGCTAAATCATTATTATTTATATGTCCTTCATCGTCAGCCATCCTTCCTCAATCCATCCTGCTGTATCAGCTCCACATTATAAATTATTATAGTGAGAGAGACCCAAAACCTCAGCTTCTGCTAGACTCGAGTCACCACTCTCTTCATCCCCAATTCGAAACTGGAGGCATCAAAGTGATCAAGTAAACAAACCCCAGACCATGTTGTCTTGGTAACATAAATAAAAGGCCCAATGCGCCCTCCGCATGACACTTGACTTGTAACAACTGCCACAATTCAGCAACTCATCCAGCCACACAGGTGTGTGTAGTAGCTGGGAGGCAAGATAGTAACCTTTAAAATCTGGAAGGGTTGGGCTTCCTTTTTCCTACAAGTGTTTACAAGTACTCAGCTTAATCCTGGGTCAAAAGCAAGCCCATACCAAGTTGGCCAACATTCTGTATATTTTATGAACATTTAGATCTGTGTAGTAGACATGTTACTCCTTGGAAGGTACATATGCACCAAGAGGGGTCAACAGTTTTATCATTGCACTGTAACCCTATTGTCAAGAGGAGAAGCTTTGACCAGAAACAAATTGAGCAGTATAGGCTGTCCACAACCTTGACAATGTTCAAATCTATTTCACTGTCTTGGCCAGGTGTCATATTGATCCCTAAGTATTTCAGGATATTAGGTTGCCACAGTAATCCCAGCTGTGGCATTGAGTATATTCCTCTGTAAGCCAATGCTCCAAGAAGGGAACAAACCTGACTTAGACCACCATTTGGTACAAAGGCCTCACAGCTCGCCAAATTCATCAAGCCTCTTGAGTATATGTGGGACATCTCATTCTGAGTCTCTCAAGCATACAGGGGTATCATCTCTGCATAGATACACTGTATGCACCATGTCACAAGTTAAAACCCCCAACATTGCCACATTTGTTCTCATATTGCTAGTAGGTTGCTTTCTTAAACCGCGGCCTAAATCCCAAACTTGCCATTCTTATGTCCTTTGGCATTTGTATGAATCAATCTTAGTTATCAAGTAGGTGTCAGTCCAGTACGATAACAACCTCCCTCCATTTCATTATACCATTGTCTCCAGTCCTGACCTTTTCTCCTACAAATCATTTTTTTCAGGTGTGTCAGTCTGTTAGAAATTGGGTTAATAGTGGAAAGAGGAGTAGGCCACACTGAAATAAAAAACACAATCCTTGTCAGGGTGAACCACAAAAGTTACAAAATAAACTTGTGCTTAACCTTTTGGTAGCTTGGCACAAAAGCATTTTGGCTTAATTTTGAGGCAATGTGTAATTATGCAGCACTCAAACGTTAATAAAGTGAAAACAAGACACAAGAAAAATCCCCCAAAAATGATTATATTTTACTGAATAAGTTGACAACAAATGGCAAAAATCCAGTCAGTATAACCAGATATATTAGTTTACATTTTTTTGGTTACAACAGCACAAAAAAGCACAAAGCGCCACTCGTGGTTATCTAGCAGCACTGGCCTGGGGGGAAAGCACAAGCTCAGGACAATCACAATGGATCATGGACCGAGTACAGGAACAAGCTTTGTCCTGCTGAAGAGATACCTTATCATGCACACATAATGATATGCTGTTTGCGTTGGCGGGAATCACGCTGAGGTCATTGTCAGTATGAGGAGTGGTTCAGGTGTTGTGGACGGTTGCTGCTGTCGCAAGAAGTGCCAGTCGTTGCTGGTGCTTAAAGTTGGAGGTTGATGCAGACAGTCACTGTTGGCGTGAAGAGCAGGTGCTCATACTTCGCATTGGTTATTGGCGCAAGCAACTGACTCTCCGTGCAAAGAGGTCATTTCATGGTCTTGAGGAGGCCAAACCTTCTGTATAGTCACTTTTTCTTCAGGAGAAGTACTCTCTGTTGCCGACTAAGGATCCAGGACCTGGGGGGCACCTCTTGGGAATCAAGTCTCACTCCAGCAGAGGCCAGCAGCAGGGGTCAGGAATGTCTAGGTGGGGTCTAGTTGGTGCTGGTCAGCTTGGCAGTTGCAGGACGTCTCTGAAAGCATGTCTTGCCCCTTTAGCTCAAAGAGGTGGTCCTTTGATTCACTTCTGGGGAGCTTGGGTTCAAGGCAAGCATATTTAATCTTCCTTCTTCAGATTGCAGAGCAGTCTTTCCTCTGAATCTTCCACCAGTCCTGGAGTTTTCTGGTGAATGCTTCTAAAGGTGCCACTCTTATACCTGGTGCCAGTCTTTGTGTGGGGAATGTCCTGGCCTACCCCCAAAACTGGTTCTGGTTACTTCTTACCGTCCCCTGGGTTTGGCTCCAAACTGTTTGGCATGACAAAGACAAGGGTAGGCCTAATGGCAGGTTCCCTTATATGTGCTGCAGGCTGGGTCCTTTGAAGTGTAATCATGGCAGGACATAACTCCTCCATAGCCATGCTTTCAGGAAGAACTTCTCCCTTCATACCCAGGCCTCTTTTGCCTCTGTTTCTAGAAGCAAAAAAATACAGGATTGCCATTCACAGTCATGTGGCCTGGACAGAACGGTACATTTGGTTTTTGAAAGAAAAAATTGCAACTTTCTAAAAGGGACACTCAAAATTGTAACTCAAAATTCGACTTTACCATTAAAGAGGATTTTAAATTACAATTTATTTGAGTATAATCAGCATATTTCTATTTGATCCCAACATGAAGTTGTCACTTATTGAGTGTAATAATGTAACCCATTGCGTTAGTCAATGGAAGAGATAGCCTTACAACAGTGAACATCTTTTTAGGAGTTTTCCAGTGCCAGGACATGGAAAACTTAAACACACATGTCCTACTTTTTAAATACCATGCACTCTGCCCCATGTGCCTCTAGGGTCTACCTTAGGGGTGGTGTATACATATTAAGAAGGAATGTTTAGGCTTTGCAAATGGTTTCTTTTGCAAGGTCGAAATGGCAGATTAAAATTGCCCTACAGGCTCCAGTGCAAGCCAGAGACATGTTTTACAGTGCTACTTTTCTGGGTGGCACAATGTGTGTTGCTGCCGGCTAACAGCATCTAATTTACACACCCTGTGTACATGCAGTGCCATTTAATAGGGCCTTAGAAGTAAATTAAATATACGAATCAGGTATAGGCCAATTTTACCTCGTTTTTAAAGGAGCACAACTTACCATTGGTTCGCAGAGAAAAGGGCACAGAGTCCTAAAAGGCAACAAAAAAGGGGTTCAGCAAAACAAGGCAGAAATCTGTGGAGACCCTGCATAGAAGGCCAGGTCCTGCAACGTCTATTTAGTTTAATGGAAGCCAAACAAGACTACAACATCCAGAGTGCAACAAGGTAGACAAGAAACTCCAGTAGTGGAAACGCCATCCGTAATGGCCTCGAATGAGGTGTCACTCTAGAATGCAGATGCCAGTTAGGCTGCTATGTGGATACAGTTGTCGAGTGTGCTCGAGTGCAGGGCCGCTGTCAGTGAAGGTGCAATGTTAGTCGCCCATGAAAGTGTAAATATGTGCAAGCATGTTGTGCGCATGTGCAGTTGGAATCCCTGAAAAAAATAGCAGTTCAGCTCCTCACGTTTTTTTTCAAGGCGGGTGCAATCTGGATGCCAATGTCGATGCCACTTCAGGTTTCTACGGCCATACCACCCTGAAAGCACCTGATCTCATCTGATCTCACTTCAGGTTTCCATGTGAACAGATTCTTGGTATCAATTCAAGTTTGTGTGTGTGTTTGTGCGCGCATGCCAAGGCAGGTATAGTGTTGGTAGCAATGCAAATTCCAGTTTGTGTATGCGCGTGTGCCTGTGTGTGTGTATGTGTGTATGTGTGTATGTTATGAAGGTTCCAGGTTTGAATCCCTGCGGTGTAGGCTAAGGCTATAATTCATCTTAGGTCGCTAAATATTATCAAGTTAGGCTATTTTAGCGCCTATTAGTTGATAATCTTCATAGATGCAATTAAGAAGCGCCAATCTTTATAGAAATGATCAGTACTATAATTATAATGAGTGGAAATATGTAGTTATCTAAGTGCAAGCCCAAATGAACAGAGATGAACCTGAATGGTACATCTCTTTCTTGAATGTGGTTTCTTTGTCAAACATATCATGAAAATAGATGGAGACATAAAATACCTCTCTGCTCAGCAAGTTCTTCTCATAGGATTTACTTCAAGCTTCATTAATTTTAATAATCACACTTAGAGTTAAAAATTCTCATAAAACATCTGTTAACCAGTCACTCCTGAGAAGAAAAATTGTGGCTCTCCTATTTATCCCTATCACCTGCTGAATATGGAATATGAAATGTATGATTTTAAGCAATAACTTTGGACCAGGAAATGTCCAGAAGATAAATACTGGGTTTTGCTTCCACCTAGTGGGTGGAATAGGGAACACTGTGGCACGGTTTGTGATTCAGACCTCTGACAATGCGCTTTTATACCAGTGCTCGGCACTGGGCACTTCTAAAGGGAACATGGGGAGCTGTTCCCATGTAACTCGCCTTTGAATAAAACACGGATTTTTATTGGAATGCTTCAATTAATTTTTGCCTTTTGCTTACCCTTTGACCACAAATCAAACAATAAATGCATCTTAAGATGTAAAATATATTTGGCACGATTAATAAAAGCCTTTGGATTTGTAATATCAATCTTGCTGGTCCAACACTCTGTATTGGGAGAGGACCGGATGTTTTTTACGCAAAACGGAAACTCATTTTGATTTACACACGTCTTGAAACAGACCACAAATTCGCTAGCGAAACAGAACATTTTCAATTGTAATCCTCGAAAAGAAAAAACTTTTTCTGAATTCAAATGAAGGAATGAGTCATGTTTTTGGATCCCTCTCACAACCTGTTTCCCTAAAATAAAAATTTTAATATGCGTTTCCCTATTTGGGTAAAAAACTGCCACTTGTATAAAAAGATGAGGTTAGCAGATGGCTCCATGAGACCAATGATGAAATGCTCTACTACTAGGCTTTCAATTTTCAAAGAGTTATGGAACTCAGAACTACTACTACCAGGATGCATTAGGTTGGCACATCAAAGCTCAGAACTGACCAGTTTCTCCTTGGTGACATGGAGTAATTTGGCAACCTTAATTAAAACAATATTTTAAAAAGTTAAGATAAAAAGTGTTCAGTAGTGAGACAAGATGAAGCTGGCTGGTGCAGATAAACCCAGTCAAGTGTTCAGGAAAAAAACTAGATTTTATCATTCAGTGACTCACTAGCAAAGTCCTAGGGAACATCAGAAATGAAGTTGAACACATGAAGAGTTGGCATTCTTTCCATCAAAATGACATCACTTCTCACAAGGTTTTAGAGGCAGTGATGAGATAATTCCCCACTCATTATCACTCATGGCTCCACAGGAAATTACATCACACAACCGTTGTGTATAAAAAAATAAGTAGTTTGTTTTTTAAGATATATATGTTTTAATCTTGAAGTGACAAATGTCAACAAATTAGAGATCAACAACATAAAAAATACTTTTGAAAGAACAGTAATCAGACTGGTTAAATGAGAGGGTTGGAAACAGAGCCATTGAAAGTATGCAGTAAGGGTGGTCCAAATTATGCAGCAACAGGTTGACTAATTTATAGAGCAGGAAAGGGTAAATAATGCAATTTATTGTGGCAACATTTGTGATAGTATTACTTCCAAATGGTGTCAATTTACACATATTAATACTGTCTGGGCAAATGCTTCACCTCAATAGTAGTAGTTTAACAAAAAAAATCCAATAATAAGCAAAGGAAAGGTGAGCCGTCAACCTTTGCATAGGGCCTTCCACTGCATGGCAGCGCGCGTTGCTGCAAATGTTGTTGCAATTTGAATACATTTTGATTCATTTGAACTAGAAACATTTTTTTTGTTACAATCGGTTGGTTGTGCAGCAGGTGAAGGATTATGTGGCAAAGGCAGAAAATCCATCACTATGTAGAAACTAGTGCTGCCACAGAATCACATAGTACCAGTGGGCCTGGTTGCAAAGCAATAAAATTAGGTGGCAAAGAAAAACATATGAGTGAGAGATTCTAAATAGATGCCTAGGAACATATTTCCAAAATGGCAAGAGGGAACACACAAATACATTGCACAAAATTAGACTTTGGAAAAATTGTGATTAGGCTGGTGAAACTCGTGTAATTTCCTAATTTTGGGTCATGAGAAATTGCTAGAACTACTTGAAATATTTAATTACACTATTTCGAGACTCATCTGCACAGAAAAGATCTCACAAAGAGACCTTTTTGGCTGAAACCAGTCTCTGGCTGGTATTTCACAAGTCTTTTTTACTTGAAGAATGCGCTCAAGTGAAAAGTTTTGCGAGAGACCGGCAAACCACATTTTGCTCTAAAAGTGTCATTTTGTGAAATATGTATGGAATTTCACGAAATTTCTCTGGAAAATGTTATGCAATTGTGCCCACACTTACAAAAAATGAGTAGCAGATGTGCCTGTGATTAGGAAGGGCATACTTAATAAAAGGAGTAAAAACATCAGTAAATAGTAGGGGGACCTGAAGAAAAGACGAGAAACGCAAAGCGACTCAATGATGTTTACCCTGATGTTGTTTTAGGGTGAAAATGATGCATTAACCATTCTCAGTTAATTGGCGGATATTTAGTGGACTAGTGCATTACATCAAAATGAAACAAATGCATGTAGCATTCGAAATTGTAGCTTTAATATCTCTTTATCTGTAACCACAAACACATTTCCCTTCACAACTTGCATTCTTACTGCAACAGGAAAAATCTAAGTATTGCATCCAGGATTTTCACCATTCCTTCTGGTAAAATCTGATCATTTTCCCCTTTTAAGTCTCTTTCCAGGCCTTGTCACTCCCCTCCTCTTTCTAGTTTTGCACTTCCCTAGCTAAACAGTGACCAATGGCTCATCGAAGCAGAAATGAGACTTGGCAAAAGAAATGTACAGAGAGAGGTGAGGTAGAGAAACGTTGAGAGAGAGGTAGGAAGAGGTAATGTATAGAGATAAGGAGAGAAGAACAAGAGAGGTGGAGTAAAGAGAGATGGGGATCAGAGAAAGGTGAGGTAGGTAATGGAGAGACAAGGGGTGGTAAGATGGAAAAAGAGCAGTAGTAGGCAGAGACAGGAGTGAGGGAAAGGGAGAGATTGTAGAGACACAGGGGCATATTACCAACGATTAGCGATATTTATCACTAACTAGGCTTAGCAGAGATTTGTTTATCGCTAAGCCTCGCCGGAAATTATCGCTGAGATAACGTGCTATTAGCTACGTTTATCTCCAAAGCGATAATTTCTCCGGCGATAGCGTGAATTTCGTTGAGAATACAGCGATATTCACGCATTAGCGACTAAATGCTCTTAGCCATGTTATCCACCTCCCATTGGATAACATGGCTAAGCACTGGTCTGGGCAGGTGTTAGTTTTTGGCGATATTCGCGCTTAGCGCGAATATTGCCATCGCCAAGCCTGCCTTGCTAATAGGCGTTAGCAACATCACTGACTGCTTTCAGTCGCTAACGGGTTGGGAATGCCCACTTTGCATGTCATTAGCAATAATTATCGCTAACAATCAAAGCGGGCCCCAAACTGCTCGCTATCGCCTCAAAGCTGTCGCTAACATCAGTTAGCGACAGCTTGCTAATTGGGCGATAGTATTATCGCTGCTTAGCGGCCGAAAACGGCCGCTAAAGCGGTGAAAATAGCATATCGCCAGCATTGATAATATGCCCCACAGGATTGTGCAGCAGGGAGGTAAATGGATGCACACAGATCAACAGATAAACTAGCAGAGAGATGGAGTAGAGAAAGGTTTATTTATTGTAAGAAGGTGAGGTAGATAGAAGTGAGGTAAAGATGGCGCAATGGGGTTAGGTGCATGGAGACATAAGGAGAGGGAGTTAAAGAAAGAGGAGTGGGGAAGTGAGGAAAGAGACAAGAGAGAAAGAGTTGAGATTTGCGATGCAGAGGCAGAAGCTGGTAAGGAGAGTGGCATAGACACATTTGGAGTATCAAGTATTTTCTATTGATTTCACTGAGTTTTATATGTGTGCGTGTGTGTGTGTGTATATATATATATATATATAATATAACTATGTATAACTGTCATTCTTGAAAGTTGCTTACGTTCATTATTAGATGTATAGATTTCTTGTGAGTTATGAGCGTTGATAATGTGCCATTATTTCCATATTCATATAACTGTATGGTGGATAGAATTATAATATTCATATAGATAGATTATGTGTGCAAAATAGTGAAATACTTCGCATGAGTTTTCTGTCACATCACACCACTAACACTGAGGACTCTTTCTGATGATAGGTAGAGAGGGGAGAAGTAGTAAGCATTGCAAGGTAGACTGACAAAGGCTGAACATCCTTCCCGGCTGACCACCAGTCTAGATGCAAACCATTTAATGCAGTTGTTGCATTGATATTGGATGGTGAACTTTTACAATTACAAGACAAACACACTAGGCGTATCCAATGACTGTAAATTTAGTTTCATGCCTACAAGTGCCAGCTGAGGGAAGACACCGCCTGCCTCTCAAGCTGACACATTCTTGTTATATGCAACACAAATGGTTTGCAATATTGTATGAAACATGATCCAGATTTAGTGATTAAGGCAAAATGAAAGCAGCTTAAAAATCTACACAAATACTTACCAGGGAAAAAAATCAAATATTTTACCTCACGAATTGGTGCTTACTGACTTCATCACTAATTATATTTGCTTATTTAAAAAAACAGACAGATCATGAATTACCAGACTTGATGGACTCAGACCACCAGGAGGGTAAAACTGATTGACTTGAAGCCCCAACAAGTGTGATATTTCCAAGAAAATCAAAGCCCACAGATAAACAGATGAAATTCAAAGAAACCGGTTTACGAGTAAGGGAAGTCCAGGGCTCGAGCCGGGATACCACGCGGGTGGACGGCGTCTCCCCACTTATTACTGGAGCAAATGGAGCCACACATTCACTCTTTGGCCTCTCTGGGGCCAAACTGGAGCTCATTCAGAACGCTGCTCACGAGCTGGCTTCTCTGATGCAATTGCATCTAAGGGGTGAGCGAGGGGAGGCAATGAGTCTGATAGTGCAAGCCACCTTTCATGACGTCACTTCCTGTCGTGACATAAGCGTCCCCCCACTTCTTTTTAGGTTTCGCCTCGCCGAAGGCTGCGCTCTGCACAGCTTTTCGGCGCAGGCAAAATCTATTGTTTACTATAAGGGCTACAGGAACGTCCCCCGGCTCCCATTGGCTAGCTCCACAAATGGAGGCTAGCCATTGGGAGCCGGATCTGTCCGTCAAGGCCGGACCAGATTCGGGGGCGTTCCCGCGATTTTTACCCTCTCCGCCCTCTGTGCGCGTCATCTCGGCGGTGGGCGTGTTGTTTTTTTTTTCTGTCAGGGCATGTTTTCTCATTCCGCCGAAGATGGCGCCGGGGCCCGTCGACCACTGTTTCCCCTGCTCAATGCTCAGGTAAGCAGCATTTTTTTTAAATTGTGTTTTCATCCCGTTCCCCCCTCCCGCTCTCCGTGTGCCCGTTCCCGCCCCTGCCCCCCCCTCCCGCTCTCCGTGTGCCCGTTCCCGCCCCTGCCCCCTCCCACTCTCTGTGTGCCCGTTCCCGCACCACTTTCAAATGCTTGTTACTATTGCAGCATTAATTGGGACGGAGTGAGGGTTTTGTGGTGAGACGGAGGCTGTCTGGAGGACTTTTGTTGTAGTGTATGATTTAACCGTCTATCCCCGCCCGCCCAGTATCCCAGACACCGAGTTAGCACATTTTGTCTCTACGCAGGAAATCTTCCGAAAGCGTTTCTCATCCTTTATTAATGGGATGTCGTAAGACTCCCGCAGCCCCGCTTCTGAGACACTTTTGGGGAAGTATTTTCAGAATGTTAGCAAATGGCACCTGCGCTGTTGTTAGGGGCATACTCCCCAGCCCACAACATGTTTTTCTGTATACACAGTTAAAAGATGTATAATGCAGAAAACAACTTGTGTGAAGCACAAAGAGGTAGACCGATGACACAGCCGATTTTTGCTGTTTTTGATAGCATGAATTCGTTTTTAATTAATATGGGACACAAACTCTGGATTGAGTGTCCTTGGCAGTTTAACAGATTTTATTTTTAAATCCCAACTGTGTTGCTTTCAAAGATCTTTGGGGACCCTTACCCGCATTTTTTTCAAATCTGTATTCCCTCGAATGTCTCTCAGTTTTCATTAGAAACCAGCGAAGCAAAACGTTACTTCTGCAAAAACAGTACATCGTGGAAATAATGTTGAGCTATGCCCGATGCATTCTCCGTTCCCTGCCATCAGTTATTAGGAACATCACCCCAGATTCAACAAGCCATAAGCAGGACTCGGATTTTTGATTGTTGAACATCTTTGAGACATGCCTTAGAGTGGTTAACTCCGTTACCTTACTGCTGGCACTGCTTCAGACTGGCATTATTCTGATCTTGCTCTTCGAATACCGTCGGCTACAAAGTGCCCATTTTTGGCTGTGCATTTGCAAAAACAATGGCTGCTTCTTGTGCTTTTATTCTTGTGTGACCCTCTCACATCCCTAACTAAAGAGCTTGATGTGTGGATGGTGCACGGTGAATAGGGAATGCTTTTGCTAACACTCATCACAGCAGATGTTGCTTTGCTATTTAGTTTACTCACTGTAGCATTGAGGTAGTTATGTGTATTTGTAAAGCGCACTACATCCACAAGGGTATCCTGGCACTGAACAGGTGTGTGTGCCTAGCCCTACCCATGTTTGGTTGGTTATTTGAAAAGCCAGGTCTTTGCAAAAATCAAGAAGAGAGGAGGAAGCTCTGATGGGGGTGACCGGTCATTCCATGCTTTAGGAGTGATGTAAGAGAATATCCCTCCTCCTGAACTGGTTCTGTGTATGCGTGGGATGTGTGTTAGTAGGAGTCGTGCGGAGCAGAGTGTCTGGCCGAAACATTCTGTGACTGATAATATTACACTTACGGAAACAATAATTGATAAATATGGGACAAGCAGATCGCAGGTGGTGTATAGTGTGTTTGTTGACTTTTCAACAGGCTAGATGGACCCACCCTGTGGAAGAAATTAATGAAAAGAGGAGTCCCAGAAGCCCTCTTAAAATTAATAATAGCTCTCCACTCATCAGCATGGTGCAGAGTACAGATGGGAGGGGACAAGGGACTGGCCTAGAAGATTCATACTCTGAATGGCCTTAAGAAGGCATGTTTACTTGCCCCTCGTTTGTTTTCTTTACAATTACCCTGAAAAATTGCATCGCAAACATTCATATTCTAATCTACATTGACAATGTGGTCATTTTAGACCTCACACCTATCAGTCTTCAGCATAACATGGACGCTCTCTTTAGGCATACTGAAACTCATTTCCTAAAAGTAAACATCTCTAAAACAAAAGTGGTACCGTTTAGGGAAAGGAAACATTACAGTCGCTTTGAGTGGAAGTTCAGTGGGAGAGCAGTCGAGGTAGTAAGGACGTATACCCACCCGGGGAGAGTCTGCTCTCAGATATTAGAAACCACTGCTCATTTGCAGCATATGGAATATAAGGCCACAGCCCACAGGAGCGCATTAAAGAGATTTTACGCATCCTCAAGAAAGATACATTTTCATTCCCTGCTCTGTATGTGTGTGTGTGCGCGGCTGGCTGTGTGTGTGCGCGCGACTGGCTGTGTGTGTGTGCGTGGCTGGCTGTGTGTGTGTGCGCAGCTGGCTGTGTGTGTGTGCGCGGCTGGCTGTGTGTGCGTGTGCGGCTGGCTGTGTGTGCGGCTGGCTCTGTGTGTGTGTGCGGCTGGCTCTGTGTGTGTGTGCGGCTGGCTCTGTGTGTGCGGCTGGCTCTGTGTGTGTGTGTGGCTCTGTGTGTATGTGTGGGTGCAAATGCAATAGGTCTCACATTTGCGAGAGATTAAGCTAATGGCAATGTAAATGACAATGCCATTTATTTATCTGTTTTCAAAACCAACACATAAATACAAATTTTGTCATTTACAATGCCAATAGCTCTAACTTTTCAAAAGGCAAAACCATCGCATTGTAAAAGCTTGTTTTAGGACTTGTGCCCTGGGGAAGTCCCCTTGAGGTCTAGCTCAGATGTCTTCATGTTATACTGAAGCTGCAAACCCGTTGGAGGTGCTTCCTGCTTTGAACGTCGTGATGGTGACAGCTTCATCGCTTGTACCCTTGTCCCTCATACCTGGGCAATCACCTGGCAGCCTAGCGATTCCGTGATTCTGGCGCTGGCAGCGCTGATCAGGATCCCCCTTCTATGTTGGCACAGTTTGCGAAGACGACGCGTGACTGCGATTGTAAGAGAGAGGTTATGATGTGCCGCTGACTGCAGCGACATTCAGCTGCTTGGCTCTCACAATACAACTGCATCTGGAACCCCCGAGTGGGATAAATGTCAGGGTAATCTCTGTCTCTCAAAGAAAGCAAGCATTTGTTTCTCTTAAGTGAAGCGGATAATACAATGGCAGACACCTGGAGAGGAGGGAATGAAGGAAATGGATGTACTATTTTTTCTCCTTGGGGGATCGCATCGAGGTAGCCAGGTTCGATGAGAATGCGCTCCAGGCGCATTCATTGAGAATCCTTACAAATTGAATAATTTTTCTAATTTTTGTTGTTGTTGCTTATTGCCTTTATATCTAGACCAAATGATGCAACCTGCTCCTCTTCCGGGCTATCCTGAATTGATCTTTTCTGTTAAGAGCTAGGGCCGTGTTGCTTTTCCATGCTATCAACAACATTCCGGCGCCGAAGTGATTGGTTTGCCACTGACTCTGCCAATGTTGGCCCCTGGCGGAAGTGAAGGTCGTGCTGCCCTCAGTACAGGGTGGGGGTAGGATCGGAAGGGGCAGGTTAGTTTTGGGGCTAAATAGATGTCAGGAGAGGCATATCCGGCCTCTTCCTGATGCCAAGCTCCACCAGGAAGGGAGGCAGTATTTAGGTGCCAGCAGGGCTTTAAGTGGGCTGAAAAAACTAGGGGGGTCTCTCAGAGGGGCGTGGTCAGTGTAATTAAGGGCGTGGCTTAAAACACGTAAGCTAAAAATCTGTGCTTAGCACAGTGTGCCGCCGGACATGTATTTTGCTGTTCCTGCCATTGCGTCCAGCTATATGATACAAGTCAAATCATATCTACAAGCCAGGGCTATTGGCTTTGTCAATGGTTGCTAGTTGCATAAGATAAATAAGCAGAAACTATGGCTTGTATATAATATTGAAAAAACTTCCACTTAAAGCGCTGGTGACAACACAACAATGTTGCTGCTCTTGAGTTTCAAAAAGAGAAGGGAAATCCAGAGAGAAAATTACTCTCTTTAAACGAGTTCCTTTCCTCTACAAAGCTCACCTCGAGCACACCAATGTTCCTGCTGTCACTGCAGTCCGGGGAAAAAAAACGGACAGACTGTGACAGGGCACAAAACAGAGCTCGCTAGAGACCCGTTTCCAGGCCCCCTTAAACAAAACTGCTGGTGCTCAGACCCGGTGAGACCCGTCCAACTTAAAGCCCTGGGTGCCAGTAATTTAGGTTCAAGTTGGGCAGGCGTACCTGTTTTTCCTGTGTGGCAGCCTGCAGAGCAGTCATGGTGACGCCAGCTAATGAGGCAGTCCGGGCGACACGCCTGACAGGCCCGGATTGGCCGTAGCGGGCACCGGGCAATCCCCGGGTGTGCCGCATGGGTGGAGGCTGGTTTTGGGCCCCTGGGGGCCGTTTTTGTTACAGGGCCGTTTTTGCGGCAAATCGGCCCTGTAACAAAATCGTCCGAAACCGGCCCTGGCACAGCGCTGGGCGAACCCCCCCCCCCCTCCTTTGGCAGGCGGCCAAGCACTTTGCCAGGGCCGGTTTTGGTTCCCAGTCCGGCCCTGGCGCCTGACACTGGGGACTGCAGGTAGGGCCGACCTGCTCAGGCTTTGCGTACTCAACCAGGCCTATGTTGGGATAAGGCGACTGGCGCGTTCCGCATCGGGCTGTGTGGCTGCAGCAGTAGTGGTTTGCTTGTCTGAGCCACTAACAGCCCAAAAATCAGGGGCAGGCTGCGTAAGGTGTGCGAAGCACACAGCGGCCGGGAGAAAGCGCGGGCCGGAAGAAGCGTCTCCCAGCGCATCTCTCCTCGACTAAGGAGCCTGAGGTACTGTCTGGGGGGCGGGGCCTTCAAATTAGGAGGTCGCATGGAGGCCCATCCCATCAGGACAGAGGAAAAATGTGCTAGAGCTTCTGGGGGGCATGTGGACTTATCAGCAATTCCCAACCCCCTTGGAGCGTGGATGTGAAGGTGGATGGACCCTCAGGACCAGCCCTTAAAAAATTAAAGTTGGTTGTGCCTGGGTCTTAGATGGAGAGACAGAGGGAGGGGGCCCTATTTCACATCAAGGGGCTTTATCAGTGGATCCAGTGGGGGCGAGAGATCCCTTGGGCCCTAGAGACCCCCAAGCAAGTGGCAGGGTATACATGAGCAGCGCCTGCACATACAAGAGATAGAGAAGGGCTGGAATAGGATGTGTGAGACCAGGGAGAGCGCAACTGCCATTGTGGAGTGCAAAAAAACGATGGATTTAGGCTCAGATCTCTGTACTGGGGTGAATGTATGACATTGTCCTGCATTCTGTCCATCACCTGTGGTTTTTGCATTTGTCAACCCGAGTGGGATGGGTATGCTCAGACGTGAGTCCCATGCACTCCACACCACTGGATTCAAGCAAGCCGGGCTGAAGACGGCTGGAATGCCAGAAACCGGTCCTCGGAAGCTTGTTTCCGGTCCAGGGAAGGCATGGCTTGGCAGTTCGGGCAGGACTGTTCCCATGAGGCACAGGGTCAGACTGATTTGCATATGGCCATGTCTGAACTGGGGTAGTGTGGAGTGCAAAAAAACGATGGATTTAGGCCCAGATCTCTGTACTGGGGTGAATGTATGACATTGTTCTGCATTCTGTCCATCACCTGTGGTTTTTGCATTTGCCATTGCCTCTGCAGCCAAATAACCAGAGATTATTGATGCACATGTCAGGGCCCATGGGCCAGTGGGCCCCCAGACCGGGGGTATAGTGCGTTTGGGTGCCTGAGGACCACGAGCAGGATGCAGGTAGGGTGGGAGCCAGTGCGGCTCGGGGGCCTGATGGTGACCAGGACCTCCCAGGTTGGAGAAGCTTTGTGGGGGGAAGTTGGCATGAGACTGGCGCTGAGGCCAGAAGATAGATGGAGATGCCAATGGGGCACAAAATGGCCACTGAACACTAGCCTGAAGCAGCAGGAGGTCCAGGGCGGCGTGCCCTTCGTCAAGTGCTTGGGCACATGGAGTCCGGCTGGTAACCCGTTCGTATTAGCATAGTGTGTTGCGGCAGTGGGTGATGAATAGCTGATCCTTAATTATGGGGATGAAAGTGACGAATGTAAAGAAGGGACGATGTGCTTGTGGGGAGGCCTGGGAGAAAGTAAAGGACAACAGGTGTTTTGCAGGTGTCAAGTGCGGACAAGCGGAGTGCCAAGACTAAAGAGCCCCGGAGCAGTGGCGGATGGTGTAAAGAAAAGTCAGTGGGCAGAGCCATATTGGCAGGTAAAGGTGACTGGTGGGCAGCATGGGATATTAAGGACTCTGGAGCCGGGAGTAGGTCTTGCAGGTCGGTTGGGTGTGGGGGATGGAGTGATGGATGACCCACGGGCTGCTCTGACAGGTGTAGCTGTGGGTCCGGAGGCACTAGAACGGATGCGTGGCAGTAAGCAGGTAGTGGGTACTGGGGTCCAAATGGGCAGTAGGGTAAGGCATGGCGAGGCAGAGGGGAAGGATGTGACTGAGGAAGACAAGCATAAAAAAGAGACTACCTTACATGGGGTTATAGCAAGACCAGATACTCAGACTTTTGCCCTTGCCCTGTTCCTGTGGGGGCATACAATGCAGTTGGGTATAAAGAGAGACACTGGCCCTAATTCAAGCTCTGAAAATGGGCCCCATGCTTCCTGTTAGGTCATAAACGGCAGCTGCAGTTTGGGAGGGGTGGTCCTCTGACGTCACTGGGATCCAGTGCTACTGAATCTGCTGTGCAGATGCCCATTTCCATTAGTTATTATCAACAGTGAAAATAGAAATTAATTTTGCATGTATTGTTTTACTTCAAATCTCAAAATGAGGTAGTTGTAATTTCCTCTTTGTTTTCCTGAATAAGAGGAAACCCATTCCCTGCTCAGTCTTCTCCTTCACAGTTCTTTGTATTTCAAAGGCAATCTCCTTTTTGCTTTTTTTCGAGAGGTTAGCTGCCCAGATCTTTTTTATATTTTGTTGCTTTACATGAAGGTTGTCAACCTCTTCTCCTCTGCCACGGTAATTTGACTCTGGAACCTCACATTACATTGCGGCTGTCGAACCCCCACAGTTCCAACATTCAAAAACATACCCCATTAAAAATAGTCGATATTTTTCTAATTGATCTTTTGCTGATTCCTATTTGTTAAATTATTCATGGCAGGTACTCCTGGTTAAATCTGCATTGCTCCACTTAACCAAAAGCATTTACAATAGTGCTGTTTGAAACAGAGTAGTGATTTACATTTAAAATATATGTATATCATCATATGCATCCATATTCTAGCTTCCTCCAAAATGTAGCTAGGACTGCCTGGTAATGAATTTTTAGATATAAGCGCCTTGTACGGACTGCTGGTAGCTCGCCAGTCAAGCAGCTAGCTCCTTCAACAGGCCAAAGCTTTTGTTACAGGTTGCAAAGGGAGCATTCTGTCCTGCCAGCTCCCAGCGTCCCCCTGGTGTGCTGGTGGGCCCTGGAAACTGCAGGATAAGGAGTTGCCTCTCCCTATACAGACAGGTTGAAACAACACTGCTCCATCCTCCTTTGGTGCACCCTCTGTCTCTTCTGATGCAACCACGATGTTCTGGTTTCTCTCTAGTCCTCCTTAACTTGCATTTTGTCAAAGGGAAGGCCAATCAGCCAAAAAAGTAGAAACATATGAACAAAAGTTTTTCTAATGTTGGGTTAGTTGGGCTTCTCTCACAGCAAAACCAAAAAGAAAAATCCAGACAGCAATCTGTGAACCAGCGGTTGTTTCTGAAGATGCAGAGGAAGAGCCGGTGGGGCAATGAAGCTGATTTCTTCTCTACCTTTTAGATGATAAACTATTCCTACTTTTTTGGGAGAGGTCTAATAGCCTTACTGTCTAGACCTGCAGGGCAATTGCAGCTTTTAATCACCCATCACGTATTATGTGGAGGGTAATTAACAGCTGTTGTTGCCCACAGGTTTGGCAATAATGCTTAAATGAAACATTGGAATAATGGAGAAATTTATTGAAGACAATAGAGTAGTGGAAGGCCAATAACAGGCTGGTAGAGACCTCCTGCTCCACCATTGTCTTTCTATTTTTCCATGTTTGATTTAGAACATTCCTCCATCAGTGGGTCTAATATTCTAAGAGCATTATAGCTCTTCTGCCACGGGTTATGCCTTTTGTTAAGAGCCCTCTCCCTCTTTATAGTCCCTTGGTGGCAGATCTGGCCTATCGCATAGTTGGCCTTTAATGACCGTTATATCACTTGACGGTGAACTATAATGATACAATAGTCAAAGTCATGTCACTGAGTGCCTGTGAGATGTGCAGAAGTAGAACATCTTTGTTGAATGATATCATTAGAACCTTGCATGATATAAAATAGCATATGTCAAAACTAAGGTGGTGATTTAGAGTTTTGCAGATAGGTTACTCCGTTGCGAATGTGATGGAGTAGCCTGTCTGCCAAACTCTTGGTCCACCGGCTTTATTTAGAGTCGTGGTGGACTGCCATCTTCCTTCAACGAAGTATTCATTGGCTCTGTTGATGGAAAACGTACTCTGGCGCCCCGATGACCAATGGCTGTTGGAGGAGGGGCATTATATTGCCCACTCCATTTAGGGTGAATCGTGTAATGCCCTTCTTGTTCCGTCTGTTACCACAAGGGAATACCTGATGGCGAGAACAGAAAAAACTAATAATGACCCCTCTCCCCTCTTCCAGGAAAAAGATCCTTATATGTGGGGGTCACATTTTTTTTCTATTTTAAACAACAAACTCTCACTTTGGGAGTTTGGTTTTGAAAAACAGAGAGTTTTAAAAGACTAATCGCTGCTGTCCACCAATCGTTTTGTACCTTCCAACATACCAGGGGTTTCCGTCGTGATGCAGAGACCACAGATAGGTCATTACCATTGAATTCGGAATCATATCCATTATAGGTACATTTACCCCATTGAGATAACTTGAAACTCTGCCAAAGAGCAAATGGGCCAATGTAGTACACTCCAGAATTAGAGGGATCAGCAGAACAAGATAAGCTAATATCATTGAGCTTAGTTGCTCAGTGGGCTTAGTGGCTGAAGCAGATGTTTGTAAACTTCAGGTGACAGTTTCTAATCGCGAAAATGCTCAATTCATTCGTCCAAAGAACTCTCAAGATTCACAGGTACATTTTTTTTTCTTTTAGTTCTGCTACCGAGATCCCTTATTTATAACCTGATAAAACAGGACTACACATGCCACAATGATCTGGAAAAAAACGTGGCATGGGCGAGCTACTGATTCTTATACCTGCAATACCTAAAACCTCTGCCTTCTGAGGTGGATTACACACATTCTTATGCACTGGGCCCTGTCTGCAGTGTCACCCCCCAACATTTTTCTTTCACCCTCTTGTTTTCTGACCCTGTTTTGTTGGCTTTTAAGACTCTGCACACTTTACCACTGCTGGCCAGTGCTAAAGTGCTTGTGCTCTCCTTAACACATGGTGAAATTGGCTTATACCCAATTCTAACATATATAATTTACTTATAAGTCCCTAATAAAGCAGAACTTCATGTACCCAGGGCCTGAGCATTAAATGCTACTAGTGCTCCTGTAGCTCTTATTGTGGCACCCACTTAAGTGGCCCTTTAACCATGTTTCAGGGCTGTCTTTGCAGCATTTGTGTGCAGTTTTAAACTGCTATGTCAGCCTACAAAATACACTTTTTGCCCAGCCAAAAACCTCCTTTTTAATGCATATAAGTCACCCTTAGCTCAGACTCTACACAGTCAAAAGGGCAGGGTGCAGTGTATTTAAAATGCTGGACTTGTACTTTTATATTTTACATGTCCTGGTAGTGAAAAAATCTTACATTCTTTTTTCACTAATGTGAGGCCTACCTCTCCCATAGAAGACCCCCAAGTCCCACAGAGTGACTCCCAGGACTAGTTGCCTGGGTTTCTGATCAGAGATCTACAAGACAGAACAGGCTTCCAACAACCTTGAACCCAGCACCTGGACTCAGCCATCTGTGAGTCCTGCCCTCCCAAGCAATGTCACCCAGTCCTGGACCCTTGGAAATGGGCCTGAAGGTACTCTCAATACCCACAAAAAGGGGAAAACTAGGCAGAGGTCGTTGTCTGAGAAAACACCCCTCCCTCGGAAAATGTAAGGTTTTAATAAAAAATGCCCTCACCCACTAGGTAGTGGCATGCTTCATCATAGAGCTGCTACAACATCCCTGCGCAGACCAAGGCGAGGGATGGCGCAAAGGGAGGGAAATGCAATACAAATATATATGTGTTGGGATCCACACAACAAACTACAAGTAAACAGACAGTGATAGTGTAAAACTAACTAAGGGATACCCTTCAAAATCTTTATTCATGGGTTCCTGATTAGGATTAAAAATTAAAATCTGGAGATGGTCTAGGATATAATTTGGACCCCTTGTCTGTCCTGAACTGCTTCTATTTGGACATGTTTTGGCCACTTTCGCCGCCCAAAAAGGGTTGTTTGGCCTTCCTTAGGACTAGCAATCCTGTCTTTTACAAATCCCTTTTCAGGTATATATGTGTTTGAAAAAAGGCATTTCTATATACAACGACCTTGATTGTCACGGAAATCCCCTGATCGCTATATACAAAACAGCGCCACCACTCAAGGGTAAACAGAAAGTCAACAGTATAGGTGAATCTAGTGTAAGGGAAAAAGTAAAATCAACTTTCATTGGTAAAGTCACTCAAACTGGAGTGCAAGCGAGAGCATCCCCCTGTTGTCACACTCTGTGTCATGAAATAAGCACAAATTCACATGAAACACATTCACCTAGTCACTATTAAATGTTTAAACAGTTTACATTGAGTAGTTTTCTGCATGTGTTTCTCACAGCATCAAGTTTAGTGTAGCTATTCCCCGATGATTACTCATAAAGCATTTGCCGATTCAGTGTGGAGTAAAAGCAAGCAAATCGTCTCAGTTCTTTTATAGCCACCCATTAACTTGCTACATCGAGATAGATGTATACATTACCCAATGCTCACTCGTGAGGCTTTTTACCTTCTAACATAAGTATAACCACACCGATCTTATGGGTTGTGTCTGAACCACATTAACTCACTCCTCTGGGAAGGCTATCTCTACCACGTTGCTTGGTCACTCACTCCCTTGCCGAATTCCTCTGACAGTTGCGCTGATGAAAAACTGCCACCAGTCGTTTGGAGCCCCACACGTCCACTCATACTCCACTTACTTTATCAAGGGCTGGATTCCACTACTAGGTGCCTCTTGCCGCCCTGTGTAGCTGTAGAAGCGTAAAATCCACTGCCTTAAGAACAGTTTCAGAATGATGACACTGAATAGACACTTCCGGTCGGAACAATCCCATAAGGCAGAAGCTATGCCTTTCCAAAGGCAGTAGCTAGACCGCTGGTCCCGTTGAGGCTTCTATCAAAAATACTCTCTTCCTTTGTAAGCGTCTCTTCGTGTATAATTATAACTACAGTTTTTTAGGTCTCGCCTAGCGTTGCCTCGCATGTGTTGCTCACTCTGGCAGATCTATTGTCGTCAAGTCGACTTCGGAAGTGGGGTGGAAGCTCCACCCATGCTTTCCATTGGTGCGTGTCACACTTTATGCTCATTTCTCACCTTCAATTGAAAGGAAGGCTTTTTGGTGAGTGCCCTGCCTCCTTTACGGCTCGCCCACTCAGACTGAATATTTTGCTCGCCACAGCATCAGTCAGTGCAGGCGCGAGCAGTGTCTCTCTCTCTCATTTAACAGGTGCCCTTCTTCATTTTCACGCTTCATTTCCGGTTTTGCTAGTCTCAGCTCCTCCTCATGCACCAAAGCTCCTTATCCTGGCATCAGTCACGTTGGTTGCCTCCCCGAGAGGTTAGTGTGTTTTGTAATCTTTACTGTATCCATGTCTTCTCCCCATACAGGGCCACATATGTTGCCGGGCCTCCCTTCTACCACTAACTGCTGCTAGATATCCCTGGTTTCAACAATGTTCACTCCTCCAGCCGTCTAGCACTAACTGGACCCGGGTCATCCTTTAAGCGCTTTGGTATGCAAAGTAGCTAAGGGAAAAAAAGAGAGGGCCAAGCCTTCTTTGTAGTCATTGCACCTAGACAATAACCTTTATCGGTTTCTCTTTCAAAAGTCCTCGCGTCATAACCGCACGTAGCAAACGTTGAACACTTGGATATCATTGAGGCCACGCACCTTTTCCTGACGTTTACCCATTAGATGAGTCTAGAACCACTGTGCAGTTTCACTTCAGCAGTTACATCGGGCTCCAGAGATAGGAAACTGATCTGTTTACTTAAGCTCTCTAGAAAAGAGAAAATCTTTCCATAGATAAGTGAAAAGAAGCGCGAGAAATGTCTTCATGATGCATCGTGTTTTCACGTTAAGCAGGGAAATTTGCATGCCAACTTAATTAACGTTGTTATGTGTTTCTGTAGATCGGGTTGTATAGGATTGATGTCGGGATCTATAACACAAACTGTACTTTCCTCGAACCAGTAATGTGTTAAATACTTGAACAGTGAGCAAGGAGCTTTGGGTAGTCCATCTTCTTTGTCAAGCTACTAGTCCTCCCAGGACAGTAACTAAAGCTACGGCCCGCAGCCCCCGCCTAAGCCATAGGAGACCCGGCGGGTTCTGCCTGCCTCCAGCACCTTTTAGTGAGTAGCTTATTTTCTTATTTCCATCTAAGCTCAGGCGGGTTGTCCTGACACTAACTTCAGCTAATTATTCAGATTTTACCACTAATTGTAGGTGATATTCTCTGCTTTTATCACTAACCACAACCGGGGTCTATGTGCTTTTTCCCCTTACTGCAGCCGGATTGCTCTGCTTTCATCACTCACCACAGCTGGAGCTCCATGCCTTTACCAATGTTCACTTGTCCCGCTATCTGCCACTAACTGCATCATGGTCTCCTGGATTTTACCAATAAACCGAGCGCCTCATTCATGAGGCTGTGCGTCACTTTTACGCCGCCGGTGCATCACTTTTTGTGACGCACCAGTGGCATAAAAAATGCACCTTGTTGCGCCATATTTACAAAGTGACGCATCTAGGTAGATGCGTCACTTTGTAAACCCCTGCGCCACATTATACCTGCACCAGGTATAATGTATGCAAGGGGGGCGTTTTGATGCAAGAAAGGGTCATGGAAGTGACGCAGTGAAATCTATAACATTTCACTGTGCCACTTCTAGGATGCAAATGCGTCAATATCTTACGCCTGCCTCACAGCAGGCGTAAGACTGACGCAGGCCCTTTTAACATGGGGTTTGCCCCATGTGAACGGACGCATTGCTGGAGTTGTGTCACTTTTATGACACACTCCAGCAATGCGTCACTTTTGCGCCATACAGATATGTCAGAAATACTGACGTATCTGTAACTCCTTGCGCAATGATGCATCATACTGTAAATATGACGCATCATTGGTATCGCAAGGAAAGTGACGCATCGCTGTTTTCACGCAGCGATGCCTCACTTTTCATAAATGAGGCCCTGAGTATTTTAGCTATTACCACTATCTGCAGCCATGTCTCTGTCCCTTCACCCCTAACTACAGCCAGGTAAACCTGCTTTCAACCCTACTACCTTTAGGGTCACTTTACTTTTCCCACTAACTGCAGCTAGATCTCTCTGCTATCGCCTCCTACTACAGCCATGACCCTAGGCATTCACCTCTAGACTCTAGTCTACTTTTTCTGCTCTTACCAGTGCCTGCAGCTCAATTTCCCTCTTTTCCTCATTAACTAAAGCTGGGTCACATTTCTTTTACCACTAACTGCTTTTGGCTCTCCCTGCTTTCACCTTTAAGCTGTATCTGATTACTTCTGCTAGCACCACTTACTTTCACTGGTTTCCCTGCTTTTACCCGTCTGCAGCTCACTCACCCTGCTGTCTGCTCTTACTGCTAACCAAAACTCATTCTTCCTGCCTTTACCACTAACCTTAGTTGTCACCCAGCTTTTACCACTGACCACACTAGTGTTTCCTTGGTGTTACCAACTACTTAACCCATACAAAAAGAAATAATTGTATATTGTCTGTTTTGAAATAATGCCACTCTCAGTGGTTAATTTGTAAAAAAGAAAAACTGCTGGAGCTCTTGTTAGAAGGCAGCTTGCAACAGCCCATTTCTCTTTTTAGCGCTGCTTAAAACAGAACCAACAACTATCCATAAAAGTGGGGAGATGATGTGGCATAATGGTCAGAGCTGCTGACCTTGGAGCTGGGGAACCAAGTTGAGTGTAGGAGTCGGCTCAACATCCTATGATTCTGGGAAAATCGCGTAATCTCCCTGGACCTACCATAAATGAATGTGTCCTTAACTGGTGCTCATGAAAAGCGCCAAAGTTGATGGTTAATTGCTGGTGCTGAGCACCAAAAACCACTGGTTGAAATTAAGCACTGGCCACTTTGTATTTGGATTGTACACCAAAATGGTGAATTTTGTCTCTATTTTACTTAGGACTGCAGTGGTGTCAGATCAAATACGAAAATCTTGTTTTTTTATCCCATTGTTTTAGTTGGCTCGCACTGGCCACTCTTTATTTTTTATTTTAAGGAGAACTTTAACCAGGTGTTCAGATAAAAAGGGGCCTGCCTGCCTTCTTTTTCTGCTTTTATGAGGTTTGGGCTTTGCATGAGTACTTTTTTAAAATTTCTAGTAATGACTTTAACTAATGAGTAACTTTTCTTTCTGCCCATGTGTACAAATCCTCAATTAGGGTGCAGTTTTAGAAGTGGAGTTAAAGACAACAGTGGCATTTTACACCTTTTTCACCACTAGCTGTTTGTAATAAATACAATTCTGCATACCCTTTTCAATACATCCTCTAACTTCACTCTCTGACTCACCCAAACTTCATTTGCATACTATAATCTCCAGAATAACCCTTTCTAGACTTTTCCCTCCTCTAGCCCTCCTTGCATCACCCAAACCCCATTTTACGAAGATCTCCCAAACAACCCTTTCTAAATTCTCCCCTCATGTATACCCTCCTTACACTCATCCAACACCTCATTTTACTCCTATCTTCTCCCTTATCCATTTCTAAACCCTCTACCCTCCGCTATCTCTCCTTTACTCATCCCAAACCTCTTCCAACTACTATAACCTCCCAATAAACACTTTCGACAGTCTTTTCCTCTTCTATTGCTCTATTCTCTTTTCAATCTAACTAACAAACTCACATGTCCTCTGCTTAAACAAATTCATATTTCCCTATACTAATTTTCTACTAATCCTTTTGGGTTCCGGTGTAGTATGCTACTCGCCAAAAAGCGCTTTTAAGCCTGGTAAGCGCTATATAAATACAATGCATACACCCAAGCGAGCTTTACAAACGAATGCAAAAAACCTCCCATAAATATGCCCCAAAACGTGGGGAGAGGGAGCACACTGCCTCTAATCCCAGCACATTTCACTCCATTACATCCTGGTAAGTGCAGTACGCTTACTTTCAAAGTTGCTGTAGTCTTTCACCAAAGTTGGTGCAGATAGTGCTGTTATCTCTAGGCACACGTTTCTGGGTTTAGCCCGTCATCAGTAAAGAGCAAAAAGTAGTAAGGAGTAGAGAAAGTCATCAGGGGTTGCTGAAATGGTGCCCAAGTCTTCACAGGTCACAGTACCTCTCCACAGGCACACAGGTGTATCCCAGGAGAGCTCGTTAGCTCGTTGGCTCAAGGGAGCCCTTTGAACACAGGGGGGGAGGGAGCACACTGCCTCTCACACCAGTACATTTCACCCCATTGCATCCTGGTAAATGCAGTACGCTTACTTTCAAAGTTGCTGTAGTCTTTCACCTAAGTTGATGCAGGTAGTGCTTTAGCCTGTTATCTCTAGACACATGTTTCTGGGTTTAGCCCATCATCAGTAGAGAGAAAGAAGTAGTAAGGAGCAGAGAAAAGTCATCAAGGGTTGCTGAAATGGTGCCCAAGTCTTCACAGGTCACAGTACCTCTCTACAGGCACACAGGCGCATCCCAGGAGAGCTTGTCAGCTCTTTGGCTCAAGGGAGCATTTTGAAAATGGGGTTGGAGGGAGCACACTGCCTCTCATCCCAGCACAGTTCACCCCATTGCATCCTGGTAAATGCAGTATGCTTACTTTCAAAGTTGCCCCAATATGTGTCTATTCCCTCACATAGACTGGTAATAAAATATTGTTTAATATTGCAATCGCTTAACTGAAATGTAACCATCATTAACGCAGTGCTGTTTCTGAATTACACCGGTATGTGGTCTGTTTATCTTTGGCAGTTTGCTGTGCTTTCTTGGGCTTATACTCCTCTCCTCGTACTCTGCTTCTTGTATATAATGCCGCATTTCTCTCATCGTTCTCCTCCTTTGTCCCTCCTCCTGCTCTTCTTCTCACTCTCCTTCCTTATGCCTCCTGCAGCTCTTCTCCTCACTCACCGTCCTTGTTTCTCATACTGCTCTTCTCCTCACTCCCCCCTTATGCCTCATGATACTCTTCTTCTCAATCTCCTTTCTTGTGTCTCAAGCTGCTCATCTCATTTTCCTGCCTCGCGCTGCTCTTCTCCTCACTTTCCTTCTGTATGGTTCATGCTGCTCCACAACTTACAATTCCAATAGAACCAACATAATTCCACTACACACCACATACATACCCTTCATAACCGATAGGTAAAAGACATTGCCACTTGCGGTGCCAAAAGCTCTCACTCAAACAAATGCGAGACCTATTGCATTTCCAATGCTTGTTTACAGGGAAGGAAATGAGAAGATACTCCCCATTGTTTGGTATTACATTTATATTCTCACCCCATCAAATTAATTTTCCATTATAGTGTGAGTTAAGGCCGTAAAGACTGGAACTATGTAGGTCCTGCATATGCTCATTTGTGTTTAAAAATAGCGGATGCCACAGTATTCATCGCTCCTGGATAGTTAAGCTGAACTGGTTTAATCTACATTTTTAAAAAACATTCATAATCCTTTTTCGTTTTTGCTGAGCCAGCACATGCGCTGCTCTGCGAGAAATTTAGTGATGGCTTTTGAAAGTGCAACCAGAGGCTTTTTCTGGCCTTAAGCTTGCGGTCACATGCGCATGCACGTGCGCAGCCGCCATGTGGGTTTCTGTCAAGGCTCATTAAGCCTTGCGTATCTTGTACTCCCTCCTTCTTCCTCTTTTTTTAAGACTGTAACGCAATGAGGCTCAAGAATACTTCTGAGGGGGGCAGGAGGCAACATGTGTGAGCGTGGTTGCTTTTGTGGACGATCGGGGACGGGCAGAGAAGGAAAAGGACTCTGTCTCTTCCTTACTGCCCAGCGAAGACACGGACAATGTCCTCTTCTTTTCTGTGCTGGTAGCTGCCCCCCCTCTCTACCTATTATTCCCTCTCTTTCTGTCTTGCTCCTCACTTACTGAAAACTGTAACTTGAAGAAAAGGTTCACAACCTCTCTGTCCGTCTTTTATTTAGTTGCTTCCCTGTGAAATGGATCCTAAAAAGAACAAGCATTGGCAGAGCCAATAGGTCTCGCCATTGGGACCTTATAAGTGTTTAGCCATGCAACAGTTGATGTTGTTGCACCAAGGATATTGTGCTGGATAACCAAACACTTATAAGGTCCCAAAGGCGAGACCTATTGGCCATGCCAATGCTTGTTCTGTTTGTAATGGACTATTACACAGTTAAAGTGGTTGTCTCTTAACTATAGAGGGACATATACAAGTGTGTGGTAATGACTATGACATCGTGTTGAGACGTCAATATTATTCAATAATTGCAAGTTGGTGCTCTATTATGGGGACAAGTGAGAGAATGTTCCCTGTATATATCTTTCTATCCCTGAATAAATACAACAGGGTTGTTCCTTATATAACCTATTTGTTCCCTGTCTTGATATTGCTTAGAGGTTGCTCAGCTGGTGCCAGAGGATCTCATCGTTGAGGCTGTTTATATCACTAGGGATCCTGTAGATCCATTTTTGCTTCCTTATGAGGAGTAATGTCTTAATGTCTCTCGCATTCTGGGGAATAGAGGGTTTGTCTAGTACAGTCCAATAGATGATTCCAATTTAATGGTTTACCTCTGCAAAGTGTGTCATAAGTTTAGTTATGGCTTTTATAATACTAATATGTGTACCTTTACCTTACGGGTCTTAATCCCTATATAGGTAGATGACATTTTCATAATTGCAATTTGTATGTTTAGTTTGGACCCAAGGGTACTTCATTCCTACATCTCTTGGTTTGGAACTGCAAATCAGGGAACACACCCCACATCCCCCACAAGGAGTGTGGCCTACCACTGATGGAAGGTCCCACAGACTTGATTTTTGATCTGGACACTGGGTTGGGGTCCAGTTGGGGTCCCTAATGCTTGCGCTCTTTCGGAAGCAAAATATGGGTGTCAGGATGTGAAAACCACTTGAATTCAGGATCCGCCAATTTTTTATTATTTTTCTCACTTGATTGGAGGCTGTACTAAATGTTGTCCCACAGATAGTTCCGTTTTCCCTTTTTACTCCTTGTTCTCCAGGAAAAAGTCTCTGTAATAGTTCCTTGCCCGGCGTTGTGCTTGGTATTTGACCCGTTCAGGGTAGTTCTTCTTCTGCAGTTCATCTTGCAGTTTCTCTGATTCCAATTTGTAGTCCCCTCCATTGGAACAGTTTCTCCAGAGATGTAGGAACTGTCCAAAGGGTAGATTCTCATGTAGGGATTTGGGTTAAACTCTTAAAGGAAAGTAACTGTTCCTGCCAGTCAGTTTGTGATAAACCTGTGGCGTTAGTCTTCCTTCTCTTGCCTTTATCTCAAGGTCCATCAAGGGCAATGAAGTGTTTGTAATAGTGGAGGTGAAATGTAGAAAAGGGTTTCTCTCACTAAACCACTCTAGGAAATCCATCAACGAGCTCTGGTAACCTCTCCATATTACTATACGGATGTCGTGAGTTAATAGGTGGCTACAGAAACACCTGAGAAGATTTGTTTGCTTTCATTCTAAATTGAATCAGCAAATGCTTTATGAAAAAGCATCATGGAATAGATACACTAACCCCAATGCAGTGAGAAACACGTGGCAGAAAACTACTCGGTGTAGACTGTTTAAACATCTAATAGTGAGTCAGTGAATGCGTCTTATGCAGATATTTGCTTATTTTATACCACAGAGTGTGACAACAGGGGGATGCTCTCTCTTGCACTCCGGTCTAAGTGACTTTACTGATGAAACTTGGTAAGAGATAACTTGATTGCACCTTTTTTCTTATGCTAGATTCACCTATACCGTTGACTTTCTGTTTACCCTTGAGTGGTGAGGCTGTGTGATAGAGTGATAGCACGCTTCATATATGGGGTATGGGGATTTACGTGACACAGCCCTTGTGTGCAGGTCTTTAATGTGCAACAGAGGGGGTGGCTTCCCTCAAAATTTAATCAAGACACATTTACATAAAATGTTTAGCTCCATGGGGAGAAATATATATATGTGCATTGGAAAACGTTTGTTGTAGTATATGTATTTTTGTTAAATATTTTTCATTTCAGAAACACCCGACAGTGTTACACAGAAAGTGACAAGCAAGGTCATTATATATAGAAATACTTTTTTTCAAACACATATAGATATATATGGGAGGGGGAGTCAACAGACGATGAGGGAAAATAAAATTTTAAAATGAAAACCACTTACCTTGCCTCATCACCAAGTCTTGGGTTTTTCTGAGGATCACCGGATGGGTGTTGGGTACGGGTTTCTCTCTCACATGGGACCAACTATACTGCACGCCATGCACTATTTTATTGATCATATGTTTGCACTGCTGCTTTTACACTCCCATATGACTACATCAGTTAAGTGGACCGGGGCACTGGCTTTAAGGCGCATAACGTAGAATGTAAGGGCTCTGACTAACCCCCGAAAGGGACGACAGGTATTGTCCTACCTGGCCAGATACGGTATCCAATTGGAAACCCGTTGTGCTCCAAATTCCCCCAACCACTACGCATTCAATTGGGATAGTAACCGTTTTTTTGGCAATGATATCACTTATTTCAGAGATGTATGCATTCTGTTCCAACAATCCGTTTCAAGATGCAGGAGCTACTAGCAGATCCAGAGGGCCGCTACCTACTAGATTCCAGAAAAAAGAGGGGAAGGCTGGGTCCTGTCTCTGACCGGCTTGGACCACTCTTATGAAACAAACAAACCACAGTGCCGGACAGTCTGAATTAACAGAAACAAATGCACACCTAGTATAATTAATTTCTAGGCTGACAAACCATTTGTGATTAATCACTTGTATTTTATGAAAAAAAGGTTCTTGAAGAAATATTTTGGCATCAAGGGATACACACCACATTTACAGAAGTTCACAAGTGCATTGAAAAATCCATATACAATACATTAAGTCAAAACATACACATATAACAATTGTGATAACAATAGATATAAACAACTGTGCAATGCCTCAAAGAATTACGTTTTGCTGAGGCACCAATCCTGGATGAAAATGAACAAGTGGACAAGCAAAATGAAACACTAGCCTACTTGTTTCCACCACCACTAGATACGCATTTTAATTTAACATATGGTGCAAAAAATAGGAAAACACAAAACTATGCAGCAGTGTAGAATTTGTGTAAGTTATATTCCTATTATGCCCTGATAGTTCAGTATCTGGGTGGAGCAGGACGCCGACGCGTTTCAAACCCGTTAGATAGGTTGAGGGTTCTCCTCAGGACAAGGATTGGGGGGTCGTTGTCGCTGTAGATTTAAAAAAAATGGTATCAATGGAATGCTGACTAACACCTCACTGAAAACTCAAACACTGTAAGGGAACAAGCAAGTACCTTATGCTTGGAATATCAGGATACTCCCTGTGGATAAGATGATATAAACCCTAGTTAGTCTCTGTTACTTGTAAGACAATCTGAGCCTCCGTGTGATAAAAAGAAACTAACTGTGGGCACGTACCTTGATGTGTAAAACACTACAGAGTGTAGGGGGTGCCGATGCGCATAAAATCAAGAGTTGTTATGATGTGCCTGGGGGGAGTAAATAACACTGCGCGTTACAATCTCAACTTCTAACACCCTGGTTTGCTTCTTCACACGTAGCTTATTCCAAGCAAAAGGTGAAAATGAATCCTACCTCGGTCGGCAGAAAAGCGAGTTTATGCACGAACCCAAGCGGCAGCCTCCGCGGCAGTTCGGCAACTGTGGAATCAAAGGGGAGCGGTAATTAGTGAAGGGCCGGGAAAGCGTTTGCTCGATCTTTACAATTATTGTTAAGAGGGGACTTACGTTTTGGACGAGTCAATCGAGTTGAGCATCGGACACCCAAGCGGCAAGAAACTGGCAACGCGAGTGAGGAGGGGGCGTGTCCGAGTCTATTTAACGCGTGATGCGTGAACAGCGGTATGGTGGGACATGTAGTCCGCTAGTATGCACGCGCCCGCTAGGGCAATTAGAAAACTCCGAAACGGCAGTGCTATGTGATTGATGTTTGACAAAGGGCAGCCAGAGGGGTGTATGTGAAGTTGAATATCACATCATGATGCCATGTACTGTGGCAATCTAGCGCATGTATGATCATGTTGGCGAAGGGAGGCTCAGAGCCAGGTGAACATACCTGGAAACCCTTACAAGAGGATGTGACGATTATATTTGTAATCAGGGTGTTTTGTACAGACACATGAGCGGCAGGCAGCAAGGGCAGACAATCGCTGCAGGCAGGCTATCTAGAGATTTCTGAGTTCATTAAGGTCATTAAGTCCCACCATGGCGGTGTTGAACCTCAAAATGAGGTAGGCCTCTTTTTGAGCAAGGCGTGCATCTGGGTCCCCGCCTGCTCCCGGAGTGTTCTTAATGTTCGCTAGGATTGTCCATTTCAGATCATTTGATGAATGTTCCTTTCGCAGAAAGTGGGATACCAAGGGCGCTGTCAAGACTTTGTTATTTATCCTGGATCTGTGCTGGATAATGCGTTGGCGCACCTCTTGGGTTGTTTTGCCAATGTAGACCTTTCCACAGGGGCATGTGATGGCATATACTGCATACTTGGTCTTGCAGTTTGTGAAGTTGTTATGGCGCCAGAATTTTTGGCCATCCGTGAAGAGGGTTCCTTCTGTCGTCAAATTGCACACTGAGCATGTCCCACATTTGCGATGGCCCATTATTGGGCCCATGTTGAAAAGGGTTCCTTGTGTTTCTTTTTTTGTGGCACCTCTTGTGGATGAGATCTGTTGTCCAATGCTTCTGTTTTTTTTAAGTGCGAACAGAGGTTTGCCAATGTCGGGTAGGATTTCTTCAATCAGATGCCAATTACTGTGGATTATTTTCTGTACTGGATTGGTGTGGGGGCCGAAGGTAGAGACACAGACCATTGTCTCAACATTGGATTTTTCTCGTTTTTGCAGAAGATGTTCCCGAGGTGTCCATCTTGCCCTCTTCATGGATTGTTTCAGAAGTTTGGCTGGGTAGCCTCGTGCCCTCAGCTTATTGGTCAAAGCGTCTCCGTGAATAGTAAAGTCTTCCGTTCTCGAGCAGTTCCGTCTCACCCGTAGGTATTGGCCATATGGGAGGTTGTTCTTCAGGCTTTTGGGATGGAAACTTGCGTAGTGTAACGCATTATTCCTATCAGTTTTTTTCTGGAAGAGTGTGGACTTCAGGCCTTCTGGTGTAGATTTGATCTCCACATCAAGGAACGGCATGGATCTGCAGTCATATGCCAGACTGAATTTTATGTCTGGACTGCGGTTATTCAGCCACTGGTGGAACTTGTCAAGGGACACTGATGTGCCATTCCAGATGCACCACACATCATCTATATACCTGAGCCACTGCCCAATGTGCACTCCATACGGGTTGTTGTTATAGACAAATCTCTCTTCATATTGCGCCATGTACAGTATGGCCATTTCTGGGGCGAAGGGACACCCCATCGCCGATCCCTTTATCTGTAGGAACATTTCATCCTCGAATACAAAAAAGTTCTTTTTGAGGGCGAGAGATGCCAGATTGACAATGAGTTCAGTGGGCACTCTGTGCGGGCGAGGTCTTGAATTGAGATACAGTTCTATCACGTCAACTCCATCCTGCTGTGGAATTTGGGTGTATAGAGAGGACACATCCATTGTAACTAAGAGTTGGGTGTTTGGATCGAACTCAACTCCCTCAACCTTAGTTAGGAAATCCATGGTGTCTCGGAGGAAAGACGGGACTTTGATGGTAAACTCCTTCAGAAAAACATCCACAAACTTAGAAATTGGCTCCAGCACAGAGTCACAACCCGACACTATAGGGCGGCCCGGTGGTGCACTAGGATCTTTATGCACTTTTGGAAGGAAGTACAAGTGCGGAGTGTGTGGAAAACGTTTTACAAGAAATTCTGCTTCTTTGGGACCAATGATCCCGTTGTCTCTTGCGTCTTTGACAATCCGTGAAATTTCATGGGTGATCTCAGCTGTAGGATCCTGTGTAATGAGGCGATACCAGTTGGTGTTGTACACGTGTTTCCTTCCTTCGGCTTTGTAGAGGTCTTTGGACCAGAGGACCACTGCGCCTCCTTTGTCCGCTGGTCTGATCACTGCTTCTTGCTGATTCTTCAGGGATGTTATGGCCTGTCTCTGATCTTTGGAAAGGTTAGTAGGTATGAATCTTCTTTTTTTTTCCAGCTCATTCAGGGAAGATAACACTTTCTGCTCGAAGGTGACAATATTCTTTGCCATGTTGTTATTTGGTGGGCAAAAAAGAGATTTGTTTCTGAGACCAGATACCTCCATTTGTGGTTCATAAGTAGAGTCTTTAAAGAACCATCTAAGACGTATTTTTCGAAAGAATTCGATCACTTCCAGTTTGACTTTAGTAAAGTCAATGTGTGTGCCTGGTACAAATGAAAGACCCAACTGCAGTAGTTCCTCTTCTGCCTTGGTCAGGATTTTATTGGAGATATTGATAATGGAGGAATCTTTTAAGACTTGTAATTCCGCTTGCGCGTTGACATTTCCCATTGTGGTGGTTTGAATTTGCTCCGCTGCTGTGGTTGGCCCTGCCCTAAAAAAGGCCTCTTCTGTTGGCCCCTATTAGATGATCCTTCGCCCGGGTCAGATTCCGCGGACGAATCGGAGGATGAAGTTTCGGAAAATGTTACAAATCTTTTTTTGGATCTCCCTTGGTACAAGTTGAGGTATCTAGTGGACTCGGAGCGGGTGTAAAAATCCTCTTTCAAGTATGGGTACACAACTTCTAGATTGAACGCCTTTTTGTCTTTCTCAAACTTCGTTGTTTTAAAGTTTATTGTATTGTCTTTGAATGTTGTGATCTCCTTTTCTATCTTTTCAAGAAGTAGTTTAGCCTCCGACTCCGTGTGATTGTCCTTGATGTTCTGAAGTTGCTCTTCAATCTCCTCAATTTCTTTTTTGCAGATTCTGTGGGCTGTCTCAATAGTGTGGACCATGAGATCTCTACTGCACTTCGTGCTAATACAACTGAACCCTTTCTTGTACACTGGGTCGTCAGTAAAGAGGACGGGTACGTTCTTTATCTGTAGACCCCACGGTATTGTGCCAGCTCTTAAATTTGCAAGCAGGAACTGGCCATGGAGCTCTGTTCTAATGTGCTTTTTTTGAAGTCTGAGAAGCTTGTCTGCTACGTTTTGCTGCTTAGCTGTGCCACTCAATGTGAATGTTGTGAACAGTGTTGAGTCAGCGAGGAGTTTCTCAATGTGTTCCTCACTAAATGAAAGTGTGTCCTTATCTGCCATTTATTTTCCTGAACAGAATACACTTAATGTGTTTTTAACGTCTGATGTAAAGCGACTTGAAGCCTTACGGGTAAAGACCCGTTCAAAGACGCAGAAAAAAGAGGGGAAGGCTGGGTCCTCTCTCTGACCGGCTTGGACCACTCTTATGAAACAAACAAACCACAGTGCCGGACAGTCTAGAATACTAGATTCCAGCACTTTAGCCTCCACACCCCTTCTAATGATAAATGTCTATACCCCCAATGTGAATGTACCTGACTTCTTTTTTGACATTTCCACACACATTACCATCTACATGCTGACTGTATATTAATGGGTGGTGACTTCAACTTAACCTTCCTTTCTTGGACTCTACTGGCACACGTCATGTGATGAAACCCTGAGCAATGCAGGTGCTGTCTACTGCTTTGAGGTAATTTCATCTCGCAGATGCCTGGCACTCCAGATATCTGCTCAGTAAAGGATACACTTTTACTCCGCCCCTCATGGTACATGGTCACGTATCGACCATTGGTATCTTACACCCGACCTATTGCTCATGGTCACTGATATTGAACATCTCCCTCATACCTTATCAGATCACTCACCAGTCCTATTAACTATGCAATTCCCCATCTTTGCTTCATCCCTTGCGATCTGGTGGTTCCCAACTTACGCGCTACTAGATTAGGTGTTCTGGATAGAAGTTCAAAACGCTACTGTGGAATACTATGCAATTAATACCGGAATCCGTCTCGCACCACTCAGTGCTCTGGGAGGCATTTAAGGCCTGCATCAGAGGAATCTGCATCACCAAGCATGCAGGAGTGCTTCGATCCATAAGAAGGGAACTAGCTACTATTAATGTGCACTGGGGGATCTTGACAAACAGGCTGAGGGAGCCGACTCCTCCCCATTGTTGCACCACCATGCTATGCTACTACACAAATTTCCTGATCTAGCAGCTCGCAAGGTGAGGTAACTAGCTAAATATGTGCCGGCGTGGGTCAATGGGGAGGGTGAGAAGCCCAGACGCACACTAGCCAGGCAGCTCCGCCTGTTGTATCATGCCTACTTCATCACTGACTTGCAATTAGAAGATGGTTTGATTTGTTACCTTTGCCTCAAATTGTAAAGAGCTCTGTTATCCTTCAGGATCAAGTTCGCACTATATAAAACTTTATCAATAAATAGATAAAATGCATCCCTAAGCGCTGTTGTGGATGATTATCTAGCAGAGTTGGCTATGGTATGGCTTGACGGGGGCCACCGGCAGTTCCTTGCCTTGCCCATCTCCTGTGAAGAAATCTTGCAGGCCATTGTTGCCCTGAGTGGCACTCGTGCCCTGGGACTGGATGGCCTCACGGGCAAGTTTTTTAAGGCCTGTAAGTCTCTATTGGTCCCTCACTTGCTGGAGGCCTATGCAGAGTTCCTGAAACAGGGAGTCCTTCCTCCCACATTGCGAGAGGCGGTCTTAACTCTTACTTAAACCCGGCAAATATCCACAACTATGCACCTCATACAGACTCTTGTCACTTCTGAACCACAACAATAACATTTTAGCAAAGGTCCTCACCACCTGTCTCTCCCTCCTCGTAGACAGCATAATTTACCCTCTGCAATCTGGGTTTATTCCGAACCACTCCACTTCGGTAAATCTCTGCACAGTATTCGCTGTCCTTAACCAGATATCTCCTGATCTTCCTGCTGCTGCAGTCCTAGCAGACGCTGAAAAGGTGTTCGACTCACTCGAATGGTCTTTTCTGCATGTCACCTTGCAGAAGCTGGGTGTACTCAAAGGTTTCCGGGACTTACTCCGACTGCTCTACACTGTCCCAGTGGCCAGAATTAAAGTGAATGGTGCATTGACCGAACAGTTGAAGCTGTCACGAGGTACTAGGCAGGAATGCTGTCTCTCGCAGCTACTATTTATCATTGCTAAGTAACCCCTGGTGCCATTTCCAGGAGAACCATCTGGCACGCAGGTTGTGTTTCCTTTTAGGCTCTCCTTCGGCTTCTCTATATGCCAATGATGGGATGCTCTTTGTTAGAGACCCCAAGTCAAATCTTTCTCCCCTTCTTTGGGAGGTGTTCCGATTTAGCCTATTTTCGGGATTTACTATTAACTCGAGTAAATCTGAAATGTTGTCGTTGATGGAGGCTGCAGTCCCCTGTCCTCTTGAATCTCCTTTGCAATGGTGTGCTGATTCCCTGAAATACCTGGGCACCTATCTCCATCGGAGTAGTACAGAGGTAATTTGCCTCAATTATGGTCCTGTTATTGACAGACTACCATCCCAAATTGACCAGTGGATTAGGCTCCCCTTATCCATTGCCGACAGGATTGCCATTATCAAAATGGTGGTAATGCTCCAGTTTTAACATGTATTTTGGAATATTCCAACAGTCCTGGCTGGCAATTTCTCATATGGCGGATCTGGGTGTGCAAATACCCAAGAGTCAGCTGGCAAACTTTGACCTTGTCCTATGCTTGCAGGGGATTTGGGGTCCCCCTTCCCATTAACCCTTGGCTCCCGGTGACCCAGGAGGCATTAACGAAGTGGGGATTGCCCATGTGCCAGTTTCGCTCACTGGGAAATCTCTTTGCTGATGCCACGCTACGGTCTGTGACGTCACTACAGAGGGGTATAATGTGTCCCACATGGACAGATTCAATCTGCACCAACAATACAACACTATTTGCACTACACTCCCTTCCTCTCCTGCTGAACGTATGGATTTTCCACCACTTACTATGGTGATCATGGATCCGGACAATGCCCGCCTGGTTTCCCGTCTGTACCATGCATCTCTCCTTTTGAGACCTGTTGGGGTGGAGAGGGCTCAAGTCACGTGGGAGAGGGATTTGGGGAACCCATTATTGGGCACAACATGGTATTACTGCTGCAAGTGGACACAGTTAGTTTCCAATAACCATTGACATAAATTACTACATTTTAAATACTTAAACCGAATTTACACTATCTTAAACCTCATGGCTAAGATTGGCCCCACAAGATCGCATTGCTGTACCAGATGCCTGGCGGAATATGCTGATTTTTTACATTTGGTGTGGAACAGCGCACCAATACTTTCTTACTGGGAGGATGTTTTTTCCATTTTATCACGCATGATAGATCTTTCGCTTATCCCGACCCCACTTATGACACTACTAAGCTCTGTTGAACTATTGCTGGCAGGAGTTTGATGTTGTTCCGCCATTGCATTATTATTGACTAGGTGCCTCCCTGACGGTGGAGGCCTGGAGCCATGATTTGATATACTGTGATACCACAAGGATATATATATGCAACATTGCAGCCACCAGCCTCTAGACCTAAAAACATATGGCTCCGACTGCGAGACTACTTGCTGCTTTTCCCTACTGATATTGATTGCCCAAAGGACAAATAATGCATATCACTGGACTTGATATGAGACCCGAAGCATCAAGGTATTTCTGTGATGTCCCCATTATGCATGCTACCATGGTCATAAAAATGTTTCCCCTTTTTTCATGACTTGTATAACTGTCACTTTCTTCTCCTCGCCTCTTTTTATACTCTGCAAGATCTCTAAATTTTCTAAACTGTCTTTAGGTGCAATTTTCTTCATATGAAACCATGTAGTGGTGTGAACTGTACCTTGTATTGTTTTGATAATTTTTTTTGATTCCCTTTTATATCTCTTTCCATTTTCCTTTTTTATTATTTTACTGCTATAAACTCCTATAAATAAAGATAAAAAAAGGACTTCCACTCCACACCGCATCTCCATGCAAGGACATCACCTTGCTCAATGCAGCCCATCCGAACCCATGTGGTGCGACACATCTCATGCAAGGACATCATATTTCACTTTGCATCTTCACAGAACCACTGCTGCGCAAGGCATCTCCTTGCCCAAATCTCACATCGCCTCTGCTTCACGACATATTCGAAACATGGGACTCCCCAATTGGTTATCAACCAAGATTAAGGTTCTTTGTTCAGCGGATCTAAGTTGATCCCTGCAGCCAGCCCATGCTCCCTTGAGGTCGGCCTGAATTTGTGACTTTGTCCCGGTCCAGCGTGACAAGATAACTACAGTTGGCGAATTGTGATTTTTGGCACTATTTTCTCTTACATCTTTAAAATTGCATACCTCCGATTCTACTGATTGGATTTTTGTTGTTTTCGTCTTGATTTATTAATTAAAATGTACTCTATTGTTCTGAATTGGTGAGATTTTTTTTGTGTTGTGTTTTCATTTTATTACTGTTTGAAGTGCTGCATAAATACTTTACACATTGCATCTAAGTTACGCCTAACTGCTCTACGCCAAGCTACCAGATGATTGAGCACAGGTTTATTTGGGGTTTGCCTGTGACTTCACCCTGACAAGAATTGTGGTTGCTGCTTGAGTTGGGTTTCATCTCCCTCAACCAATAACTCAATTTCTTACACATACCAGTAGATCAATGTTTATATGTTTAAACTCAAAAGGACCTTTCACTTTGCTATATACTGTATTTAAAGGGTCAGAAAAAGTCTCAGACAACTCAAGATGAAAATCAGCGTAAGTTCCAGAAGCATCAGGCAAACAATTACAGTTCCTGCTTGGAGTCTCAACTGCATTTATTCAAAAGGAAAGAAAAGGTTAGTCTGTCCGTACACTAACTCTAAGGTGACATTCCTAATCAGCATCCTTCCCAGGCAAGAGAAAAAGGTGTCAGCAGTGAAGACTTCTTAAGACGTACACTCACTTCCATAGGTAAGTAGCCTACGCTACAGAGCTCATTCTAAGATGCTCCTTCCTATCCCCTCTCCTGCCTGTCCTGCTCCTTCTGTCTAAAAAATCTACTCTCAAGTCTGCTCTCCTCCCTCGGGGTGCAGTCCCTAATACAAAATCCCAAAAACAGTAAACACGCCCTGAACATACCCCTCTGGGCAGATGCTTCTTCCTGGATTTTTACACCAAACTCCATCTCCGCCTAAAAACCGTTGTTGTGTCCGTTGGTCCCAGGCACCTTCTCCGCCAAATGTAACATCATCACATTCCGATTCACTCCCTCCGTACTCGCTCCTACCATCCTAACTTCTAAACAAAGAATTATTCTCCCTAACAAGCTAGGAGTCCTTCCACCTGCAACAGAAACATGTGCAAAACAACCTGGCACAAGCAAGTTACAATTCGAAACTCGACAGAAAACAGGAGCCCTTCCCCAAGGAAAAACACATTTCAGGTCTGCAACGAATAGCTAAACTAGGAAATAGAGTTAGGCCTCTGCTGGCGTTTTCATGTGTCAGGCCTTTACGCATTTAAATGCATTTCTAATACGTCAACATAAGCATTACATTCAAAGTCACTCTAAAGCATTACGAATAATAACATTTCTAAAACATTACTCTTTCTCATGTTAAAACATTATATTATTCACTAATAGGCAACTCGACACGTGCAACTTATAATATGACACGTTAATCCTAATGCATCATTTTACACACGAAGCATTATTTCCTGCATTACTTGAGGCATATTCTCGGTTACGGCACTATTTTAGTCTTCAAATGATATGAGCACGCTACTACATATTGCAATATACTCGGTCTAATACTACATTTAATAATCACACGTTAACACAGTCCTCTATATATGTGGGTGCTGACTACTCGAGATTATGGTGCACCCCTAGAAAATTCAAAATAACATGGCCCTCGATCAGTTCCCCCCTTTGATGACCTGTGTCATCACCAAACTACAGCATCCTTGGGGAAAAAACTGACCTAAACAGAACTTGTTGACACTCTTCCTCTCCTGAGCAACCTTCATGTTCTTAAGAGTCTGATATTGACTGTCCTGCAGTCTCTCCATTTGTCTCTCTTGCATTCTCAGTGATCTCTTCAGTCTGCTGGACCTATACCACGTATTAGCCCTAATCAGACCCCACAATCCAATCACACATGCCATGACTATAATGAAGGGTTTCAAGACAAAGCCAAGGAATCTTTTTCCCAGGCTCGCAAACCAACTTCCTACCTTACCAAATCCTTTGCAAACTTTCTCCCACACAGCCTCTTCAGTCAAATCCTCAATTTCATGATGGATTGTAGTGATGTTACTTATATATTTCTCCAGATCTTTTCTGTTATCTGGTATATAAGTACAGCACTCTTTGACCTTCAAAAGTTTACAGATTCCTCCCTCTTTTTCTAGAAGGACATCAAAAGCAAGACGATTTTACAAAACCATCGTCCTCATCAATAACATCTCTCCTTCAACCAACACCAACGATTTAGCTGTATTCATTGACAATTCATCCACAACAGTCGCTAACCTCCTAATCAGCACATCATTCTAAATTACTCCCAATCCTGGTATCACTGCTCCAAAAACATCTCCAACCACAGCTGCTGCACTTACACCTTGCTTCACTCTTATATGCTGTCCTCCTTCTAGGAGCTCCAACAGATCTATATGAAACCTATGCCTCTCTTCTAGTAGCAAAGCTCTTTCATCTTCTATGTTGACCTCTTTCTTGCTAGGAGTAGTAGGTGTAAGTGTTCCCTCTACCTCCACTGCCTGCTCATGTGCTACTAAATACGAAACTACAACTACTAGAACTATGAAGAGTATCACTCCTTCTAGAAGTGTACCTATTATACACCTAGATCTGCGATTTGGGATTCCAGCCTCCATGGTCTCAGGAATATTTTCAACCTCTGGTTCGGCAACTAATACTCAAAGTCTCTCTCCTTTTTCTGTCGCTTGAGAACCAACTCAAACCACACCTCGGAGAATTGGAAGTCCCCTTTTGAATTTCAGTTCCTTATTTACAGCACACAAAGGCTTTCTTAACCCTTCTCCAAAATCTACGGAAAGCCCCTAAATTTCTTCTTCTTCCACTCGGACCTAGGTTATATAATTCAACTTATTGACAACAAAGTCTCTTTAATTCAGTATAAGATTTGCTCCAACAGCTTCTAAAACATGCTGCAAAAGTTCAAGATGAAGAACAACAGATTCATGAGATGGCACTTCAGTTCCAAACGTAGGAAATATCAGTCTATTCAGAATCAGATTGCGAATTCTGTTTAGTATCGGAGGATTCGGAACTGTGATGGTCAGTACTCCTTCAATTTCAAGTCCTGGTAAAAACAACACCACGTCTAGTTTCACGTTAGGACTGGTACTGTTCACTGTCACTGCCCTCAGTTATCCCGATCTCAGTACTCCTTGCATCAGTCACAATGTATGTCCACTCTGGAGTCGCGTACTTCCGGCAAGGCACCCTCGATCGTCTTGACCTCCTCAGAACTCCACAAGCTTGCCCTTCTTTGCCTTCGTCCGACTCAGACTCCTCAGACACAGGAGCAAGATCTCCCTCGGAGACCTCTCTCAAATTCAGCTACCTCTGTCTCTTTGGCCACTGCTCTTGTGCTCTGCTGGTTCTCCTGCTTTCTCTTTGCTCACCCTGCTCACAACTTCTCTCAGCTGAGTCTAACTCTGGGTCACCCTGATAATCACTTCCCCTTTCTGAGGTAGTTTCAGTGTCGTGCCTCCGTGACCCTCCTCAGCTCGGTCTAGTGAGAAAACAGCTTCTTCAGACACCCTCACAGCTTGGCTTGTGCCCTCCTGTGGCCCTGCCACTTCAGCTGGATTTTCATTTGGGAGAGGAGCTGTTTCTTCCAAGGGTGCTGAAACTCGACGGGTGTGAGAAGCATTTAACCAATTCGGCAATCCTCCATACTCCACTGCAGTGTTCATCACCAATATTACTTGGTACGGACCTCTCCAACGAACATCCAAACAGCTCTTTCCCAGGTGCTTCCGAACCAGCACCCAGTCCCCTGGACTCAGGTCGTGACAGAGATCACTTGAAGCCGGAACCACAGCAGCTTGCACCTGATGAGACACAGAACGGATGACATCAGCAAGTACTTTGCAATAATCAAGAATCAGATCATCTGTGATGCACATCAAGGCTACCGATGGTACCTCTGGCAACCTCATAGCCCTCCCCATCAGCACTTCATGAGGTGAAAGACCTGTTCTCCTGTCAGGGGTGCTGCGAATACTCATCAACACCAGAGACAAAACAGCAGGCCATTTCAGAGACGTGGATGTACACACTTTTGCCATTAGGGCTTTCAAAGTCCTATTGATCTGCTTCACTAACCCAGAAACCTCTGGACGATAACTACAATGGAGTCTCTGATCAAAATTCAGCGCGGTACAAAGCATCTTCATGATTTTGCTATGGCAGTGTGTTCCTCTGTCTGATTCCAAAGAGGTCTAAATCCCGAACCTAGGTATGAGTTCCCTCAACAACAGCTTTGTACCACGTTTGTCTGAACACTCGCACCATCGCATCTCTTCCCAGATGTACCGCACCATGAATCTGTATTGCTATCGGGCTCAACAACCCATCCGGCAAACCCGATGAAACGTCCAAATCGATATACAAAGGGACGTTACCATGTCACAATTGTGGTAGCTGCAATGCCATAATTAAAGGAGACCACATCACGCATCCAAATAAAGGTACACCGATCAAACTGAAAGTAATGGCTACCTGTGACAACAGCAACCTTATATATATGATTAAATGCCCATGTGAACTGGCTTATGTGGGCAAAACGGAGAGAAGAATAAAAACACAAAATTCCAAATCCCCCTTGGCAAGCCACTATAATACTCATAACCACAATCCCAGTCAGCTATGTTTTCTAGTGTTGGAACTGGTTAAACCTTATGTTCCATGGCAATTTGGCCCCCAATACACTCCGTTGGTTTCATACAGGATCTGTTTTCTACTTCTCACCGACCTACTTTCTTATTATTTCTGCGTCACACGTTTATTTCCATTGCACGTCATTCACACATGAGCACACTTTTAAGCCTTTCACTTCCGCGTGTCATGGTGGACTGCCAGGCAGAACGCTACCTTCCACCCAGCACCTTCTTCCTGAAATCTTAAATGTTCCGCTTTGCGGACGGCAGAGCGGTAATGCTTGACAGTTTTTAATACACCGGGCATTTCAATGCGGATGCATTTTTCATTTACAGTTTACCACTCAGGTTCCGAATGCAATTGTATGGTTACCGGATACATGTAAGTAAATTTTCTTCAGGCACATCATAATGATGAAGACAGTGAGTACTCTTTATTACATCTTGTCGAACTCGATTTCAGGTACTATACCCATATGCCTTCTTAAGTGCACCTTCGGGAAAACTTGAATACCTCTGAAAGATTACGTAAGCGTTCACCTGTTCTCACAGCTGTCTTACGACTGGCGCATTCGTTTTCTTTTCACATTTCAAACCTTGCTACTTCACACCGGTGATGGAATATTTCCGTTGTCACTTGTTTACACAAAACTTCTGCTTTTGAATATATTACTCACTACCTGCCTGATTTCCGTCTCACTCACTTCATTGTTATGTATTGTTGCAAATTGCACCGTCTGTCCCAATTCCTCGTCCGTTCACTACGTCGTACCCTCTGCATCACTTTTTTCACTGTTTTCATCTTCATAAGGTGTGTTGCATTTCACAGTCACCATTGTTATTCTACTATATGAAATGTTGTGTTGGTGTTGTTTTCATGAGAATATTGCACTGAATTGGTTGTGTATTCTACTTCTTACAGAAATCCGTAGTCCCCTGACGAAGGGCAAGCCCCGAAATGCATTGGACATACAAGGCAATGATTATGATTAAAATATTCTGAATTTGGATACATAACATGTGAACTGTGATAAAAGAAAAATAATGAACAACTAGGAAAAGCTTGTTTTGAATGGAATGAACTTTGTTGAAAAGAGTGCATTCAAGTCCCGTTGCCCACTGTTGGGACAACGATTCCATTGAACCTCATAGCTCTCCCCATCAGCACTTCATGAGGTGAAAGACCTGTTCTCCTGTCAGGGGTGCTGCGAATACTCATCAACATCAGAGGCAAAACATCAGGCCATTTCAGAGACGTGGATGAACACACTTTTGGCATTCGGGGTTTTAAAGTCCTATTGATCTGCTTCACTATCCCAGAAACCTCTGGACGATAACGACAATGGAGTTTCTGATCAACATTCAGCACTGTACAAAGCATCTTCATGATTTTGCTATGGAAGTGTGTTCCTCTGTCCGATTCCAAAGAGGTCGGAATCCCGAACCTAGGTATGAGTTCCCTCAACAACAGCTTAGCCACTGTGAGTGTATCGCACCCATGTGTCGGATATGCCTCTACCCACCTTGAGAACACACACACCACTACCAAGATGTACCTCAGCCTGCTGCACATAGGCATCTCAATAAAGTCCAACTGCATCCTGTTGAAAGGTCCCCCAGACCTCCCAATGTGACTCATCGTAACCACAGTTTTCTTTCCAGCATTCATTTGTTGACATGTAGCACATCTCTGTTACACAGCCTCGGCCACTGCACGAAATCGCGGATTGTACCACGTTTGTCTGAACACTCGCACCATCGCATCTCTTCCCCGATGTACCGCACCATGAATCTGTATTGCCATCGGGCTCAACAACCCATCCGGCAAACCGGATGACACGTCCAAATCGATATACAAAGGGACGTTACCATGTCACAATTGTGGTAGCTGCAATGCCATAATTAAAGGAGACCACATCACGCATCCAAATAAAGGTACACCGATCAAACTGAGAGTAACGGCTACCTGTGACAACAGCAACCTTATATATATGATTAAATGCCCATGTGAACTGGCTTATGTGGGCAAAATGGAGAGAAAAATAAAAACACAAAATTCCAAATCCCCCTTGGCAAGCCACTGTAATACTCATAACCACAATCCCAGTCAGCTATGTTTTCTAGTGTTGGAACTAGTTAAACCTTATGTTCCATGGCAATTTGGCCCCAAATACACTCCGTTGGTTTCATACAGGATCTGTTTTCTACTTCTCACCGACCTACTTTCTTATTATTTCTGCGTCACGCGTTTATTTCCATTGCACGTCATTCACACATGAGCACACCTTTAAGCCTTTCACTTCCACGTGTCATGGTGGACTGCCAGGCAGAACGCTACCTTCCACCCAGCACCTTCTTCCTGAAATCGTAAATGTTCCGCTTTGCCGACGGCAGAGCGTTAATGCTTGACAGTTTTTAATACACCGCGCATTTCAATGTGGATGCATTTTTCATTTACAGTTTACCACTCAGGTTCCGAATGCAATTGTATGGTTACCGGATACATGTAAGTAAATTTTCTTCAGGCACATCATAATGATGAAGACAGTGAGTACTCTTTATTACATCTTGTCGAACTCGATTTCAGGTACTATACCCATATGCCGTCTTAAGTGCACCTTCGGGAAAACTTGAATTCCTCAAAAAGATTACGTAAGCGTTCACCTGTTCTCACAGCTGTCTTACGACTGGCACGTTCGTTTTCTTTTCACATTTCAAACCTTGCTACTTCACACCGGTGATGGAATATTTCCGTTGTCACTTGTTTACACAAAACTTCTGCTTTTGAATATATTACTCACTACCTGCCTGATTTCCGTCTCACTCACTTTATTGTTCTGTATTGTTGCAAATTGCACGGTCTGTTCCAATTCCTCGTCCGTTCACTACGCCGTACCCTCTGCATCACTTTTTTCACTGTTTTCACCTTCATAAGGTGTGTTGCATTTCACAGTCACCATTGTTATTCTACTATATGAAATGTTGTGTTGATGTTGTTTTCATGAGAATATTGCACTAAATTGGTTGTGTATTCTACTTCTTACAGAAATCCGTAGTCCCCTGACGAAGTGGCAAGCCCCGAAATGCATTGGGCATACAAGGCAATGATTATGATTAAAATAATCTGAATTTGGATACATAACATGTGAACTGTGATAAAAGAAAAATAATGAACAACTAGGAAAAGCTTGTTTTGAATGGAATGAACTTTGTTGAAAAGAGTGCAATCAAGTCCCGTTGCCCACTGTTGGGACAACGATTCCATTGAACCTCATAGCTCTCCCCATCTGCAGTTCATGAGGTGAAAGACCTGTTCTCCTGTCAGGGGTGCTGCGAATACTCATCAACACCAGAGGCAAAACATCAGGCCATTTCAGAGACGTGGATGAACACACTTTTGGCATTCGGGCTTTCAAAGTCCTATTGATCTGCTTCACTATCCCAGAAACCTCTGGATGATAACTACAATGGAGTCTCTGATCAACATTCAGTGCTGTACAAAGCATCTTCATGATTTTGCTATGGAAGTGTGTTCCTCTGTCCGATTCCAACGAGGTCGGAATCCCGAACCTAGGTATGAGTTCCCTCAACAACAGCTTAGCCACTGTGAGTGTATCGCACCCACGTGTTGGATACGCCTCTACCCACCTTGAGAACACACACACCACTACCAAGATGTACCTCAGCCTGCTGCACATAGGCATCTCAATAAAGTCCAACTGCATCCTGTTGAAAGGTCCCCCAGACCTCCCAATGTGACTCATCGTAACCACAGTTTTCTTTCCAGCATTCATTTGTTGACATGTAACACATCTCTGAAACACAGCCTCGGCCAGTGCACAAAATCGCGGATTGTACCACGTTTGTCTGAACACTCGTACCATCGCATCTCTTCCCAGATGTACCGCACCATGAATCTGCATTGCCATCGGGCTCAACAACTCATCCGGCAACACCGCTCTCCCATCACTTGAGACCCAGATATCCACATCCCCATTTACGCAGCCTGAGTTGATCCACACATTCTTCTCCTTGTCTGAAACCTGTTCCTGCAGGCACTTGAGCCCATCCCAAGTATCTGCCATGGCCAACATTGTGTTGAACTCGGTTCTTTCTTGGCTCCCTTCGACATGACCTTCAGTGAATGAGCAACCCTGTTCGGCACAGAGACGTGCGACTTCATCCACATAGCGGTTTTCAAGTGACACGAAATCTGTCCCCTTCCCATGAGCCGTGCACTTTACAACAGCAATCTCTTTGGGGAGCTATAAGGCATCTAGAAGCAACCTAATGAACTCCCCATTCCGGATAGGCGGTCCAGACAATGTCATGTAACCTCTCTGGGGCCATAACTGTCCGAAGTCATGAACCACACCAAACCCGTACTGGCTGTCAGTGGAAATGGTGATTCAAATCTGGTCTGCTGCCACGCAGGCATGAGTCAAAGCAATGATCTCAGCCACCTGAGCAGAGTATACTCCTTCAAAGCAAGCAGCTTCAACTACTCCTGTAATGGTACATACAGAAAATGCGGCGGGATGCCTGGCTTTCACCTTGGGGATGCCCTGTAGGGGCTATCTCACAGGGAAAAACCAGGACGGGTTCCCAAGGCAAGCGCGGAGATACCCCTCCGGGGGTCGATTCTGGCGCTATATAAGAAATATAATAATAATAATAATAATAAATGCTGATCTTAACTGACCAACACTGTCTCTTAAACATGAACCATCAACAAAGAAAATCTCATCGGGGTCAGGCAATGGTTCATCAACAATGTCAGGTCTCGGTTTGATGCAAAGCTCAGTCACATCAAGACAATCATGGTCTGCACAATCTTCATCAAGTGTGTTTGGCAATGGCATCAATGTTGCAGGATTCAAAACAGAACACCTCCTAAGGGTCACATTCTCCACAGCAAGTATAACCTGCTCGTAGCGTGTAAGCCTATTATTGGTCAGGTACTGTGTCTTGGTCCTTGTCATCAACAATTCAACAGAATGTGGAACAAAAACATTCAATTGGTGACCCATGACAATACTTTCACACCTTTCAATGCTGACACCCGTTGCAGCAACAGATTTGAGACATCCGGGAAACGCTGAATTTACTGGATCTAAGGTAGCTGAGAAGTAGGCAACTGGTCTACGGATACCTCCATGGACCTGAACCGAAACTGATAGCGCACAACCTTCTCGTTCACAACAGAATAGTGAAAAAGGTTTGTTGTAGTCAGGCATCTCCAGTGCCGGAGCACGTCAATGGTCCTCTCGCAACTCCAAGAATGCCTTCATACAATCATTGTCCCATGGTACCGGATCACTCACATCCTTGTGCGTCAGTCTCTGCAAAGGCTTTGCCTTTAATGAGAAGTTGGCAATCCACTGACGACAGTAGCCAACCATCCCTAAGAACATCCTGACTTCTCTCTGGGTAGAAGGCACGATCATGCCCATAATTGCTTCAATCCTGTCTGGTGATACCTTCCTCTTGCCTTTTTTTATTAGATGACCCAAATACTGCACCTCATTCAAGCAGTACTGTAGCTTATTTGGCGACACCTTGCGTCCATTCTCTGCTAAATGATTCAGTAAGGCGATAGTATCAATCGTGCATGCATCCTCAGTCTTTGACGCAACAAAGAGATTGTCTATCTACTGAACGAGAACAGAGTTCTGCGGCAGTACAAGACTCTCAAGGTTCTTTTTCAAGATCTGATTAAAGATCGATGGACTCTCTGTATACCCCTGAGGGATATGACACCACGTTAAGACACGGTTTTCCAGCTTAAAAGTGAAAAGGAATTGGCTCTCCTCGTGCAATGGGATCGAGAAGAAAGCCTGACAGAGGTCTATCACAGTGAACCACTTCGCTTGGCATGGGATCTGAAACAGTATCACATATGGATTCGGTACCACAGGACAACATGGAACAACTATGTTGTTTACCTTCCTCAGGTCCTGCACAATTCTGAATTTCCCGCTCAGTTTCTGTAACCCCATAATAGGCGAGTTACATGGACTGCCCATTACCTCCTTCAGAATTCCCTGCTTCATCATGGTCTCAATCGTAGGCTTTATTCCTACAACAGTCTCTAGCGTTAGAATGTACTGGGGCGTTCTTGGGAATTCAACATTCTGTTTGATCTAAATCTTAACTGTCTCAACTCCTTTGATCAAACCTATGTCTTCACCAGTAGAGTCCCACACTTCCTGCGAGATAGAAGCTCTCAGATCAAGTGGAAGCTCTTCCACTGTCAACACTGGGTACATTTCTATACAGAAATGCTCATTTGCAACCTTAAAGGTAGCATCATCATCATTAGTTTGCAGTTTCACTCCCTTGGGGGTGCAATAGATGGTGCAATTGAGTTTGCACAGGAGGTCCCTCCCTAGCAAACAAACAGTGCTCGAATCGCACACCACAAACTGCTGTCTATCTCGAAATGTTCCTATCTTCACAGGAATCGGATCAGTCAAAGAGTTCGTCATTCACTTATTTGCAACACCTACAACTTGGATGGATTGTCCCGAGAGGGGTAGATTGGGGACTACTGCAGATCTCACAGTAGAACAGGTAGCACCAGTATCAACCAGAAAGGTGGTAGGGTGACGATCAACATCAGCTTCCACAAATGGTTCCCTCTGGTCTACCTCTAAGACTGCCCCAAGAGTGCAGTCTACCTCCCCCATCAGGCACCGTCATGCCAACGGGTCTAAGTAACAGTCATCACCTTCCTCAAAAAGAGGCATCTTGTGGTAAGTCCGAGTTCCTGTTGGGATCCTCGGAGGCTGGGGAACCTGTACTTGTGGAGCCGAAGTCCCCCCTTTCATCAGTATTGGCCTCATTACTGTTGTTGTCACTTTAGGCGCCTGTACCTGCACTACCTCTTCCTCCTGCTGTAACTGATTTGCATGATTCAAGGGACACCAACGTCTCCAGTGTCCGAACTGGTGACAAAGGTGACACTCAGTAGTCTTTTTCAAAGTTGCCAGATCCATCCTTGGCTTGGAATCCTCTGGGTTTCCCTTTCCCTTATTTTGACCATTCTGTTTCCAACCCAGCGTTCCTCCACCGGTCTGTGCTTGACCTCCCTTGTCAGCCGCCTGCATCTGGACCAGCATCAGTTTGTCCTTAAGTTTCTTATGTTTTGAGTCTACCTCATCACTGCAATATCTAGTATACCTCAGTATCTCATCCAGCGGCTTGTTCTGCCAACAGATCAAGTGTTGCTGGATCATAAGACAAATCTCAGGTCTCAACCCTAGAACAAACTTCGAAACAAACCGTCCCATATCCTTAGGGTACATTACATCCAACCCTCTACTGCTTAAAGTCTTGTACCAGTCTTTCATAATACTCATGCACCGCCTCCTTTGGCTCCTGAACTGTTCGATCTATCTTCACCCAATAAATATCCTGTGGTGATAACTTGGATTTCAACCACTTGATAACTTGCTCGTATTTCTTCATAACAATTGAGGATGGACCATTCGTGACAGCATCTCTGTCCGGTTCAGAAGTGGGCCATTCAACAGCAACCTTACAAGCTGCCCTCAAATCACCTAGAACCACTATGTCGAACAGTGTATTCAAATCAATCCATAACACCTTTGAGTTCTTGACAAACCTCTCAACCTGCTTGTACCATTCAACTGGGCTCTCCCTTAGCTTTGGAAAGTCATTCGTGAATGATGCCAAATCCCCTCGACTCCATGGCACATGCACATACCCTCCCCTAGATACCTCTCGTAAAGGGTAATTTCCTATTCCTGGTGTCCCCCCTCCCGGAGGAGGCATCTCTGCCACATTTCTCTTGACACTCTTTTTCTTGGACCATCTTTCTTCCAATTTGTCAAGCCTATTCCATGCTGGTATCCCTATGATCAACTCTCTGATGTGGGTCTTTAGTCCAATTACCCTCTTTTCGTCTAAATCTTGATCAGTATACTGCAACCAGTGACTACCCTACAACATTTTCGTTTTAGACAGATCCACCTCATACCTGTTTGCCAAATCAACTAGTTTCTCATGTGTCGACCTTGCTTTGCGAGTCCCATCTTTATCTCCAAACAGCAATTCATCTGGTTCATAGAGTTCCACTCTCTCTCTAAAGGCAAATTTCCTTCAACTATCTCATCAACTTCTGCTTTTAACCGCATCACATCCAGCCTTTTTGCCCTTATTGCTGCCTTCAAGGTACATTGACTAGATGCACCACTCGACTCCCTGCAATCACTGTCTTGTTCTCAGCAACTATTCACTTCAGGTGTGTCCCTCAAAACTATTCTGTTCTCAGCACTCCCATGGTCCCAGTCCTCCCTTTGCCTGTCGCTCTGAGTCCCTTCAACTGACTCCCATGTTCTTAAATCTGACCTCAACTCAGCAAACGATTTCGACCTCAGTCCTCTCAGATCCATCATTCCTCTCGACGAATCCGCTGTAGTGGGTATCAGCGTACTCGACTTGGTAATGGAACCAACCACTCACCACACCGTTTCCTCTAAAACTGGCACTCCCTTCCATTCCTGTCTGTGATGGGTTTCCATTCCTCACCTGCTCAGGATTGTACACTGACACTATGGGACCAATGGTAACCGGCATCTGAAGAGCATCCCGCAACCTCTAAAAACTGGCACTTTCTGCGTTCTGCATTTCCCCCATTGAGAGTTTCCCCACTACTTCAGCACTAGGTGGAGCTTGTGGTTCCCTAGCTCCCTCTTTCGGGGCTGATTTCTCTCCCTCAGACTCTGGGTTATACGGAGGTGGTCTCTCAGATAGCAGCCTTTCTATCAAGCTATCATCGGTATCACTGTCATCATCCTCAGCATCCTTTTTCTTTCGTGTGCCGCCCTAATCCACGCATGTAATGCCTCGAACTGTGTTGGTCTAGGCAGAGGTCGCAAAGAAGCCATCATTGATTTCAACTGATATAACACTTCCAATCTAAAAGTTCCATAACGGGAAAAGGTCAACTCCTCGTTGCCTTCAGTCATTTTACACCAATTTTCAAGCCAAAGTATAGTATGCAACCCCACATTTGTAGCCATGTAATGAGCAGGAGTATCTTCGGGCGGAGCTTCTTCTCCTCCCGGGACTCTAATTTCTTTTCTCTTTTTAATAGATCTTGCAAAACTTTAAAACATTTCATGATGAAACCAGCGATTCTCTTTTCGCAGTGCCCTTCTACTTCCTGATGAGAATCCACCATTCCCAGCGCGGCTTCACACCAACCGCCCAATCACAGCGCAGCACATGCTGACGTCACTCACCTCCGCTCGCAGCAGTTCCCCTCCTTTACAATTTGACTCTCACTTACGCACACATCCCATTCACACACTGACATAATCGCTTGTATGTCCAAGCAATTACTTCGCTGACTGTACGTCCACAGTCATGTAATTGTCTACCTCAACTGGCAACTGTCTGTCCATGAAACGACCGGACAATCACCTCAACTTATAAGGTTACAAGCACTCAATGTTTCAGCAACCCACAACCAGCGTCAGTTATTCATGCACTCACACATTCGTTCCCCCTATCTCGGTCCAGCGGGCAATCGATGGTACCTCACGATTTCCTTAACAATGATAGACAATTACTCTGGGTGTCTGGTACACCCAAACTGCTTAAGCTACTCCTTGAGCCTAAGACTTTCCAGGGCTGCGCGCGCTCATAGCCTGATCTTCTTTCACACAACAGGCATCCCAACTCCGCAAGACATCACAACACAAACACCGCAATCTAACAATATATAACCCTGTTCATAGTCACTCTCCCAGGAACTGCAGCTTTCACTGCACTGTCACTCTCCGTCGGCTTCCACGAAATGCTGACTTCCGCCGATAATCCACTGGGCAATCATCACCCGAATTCTATGGGCCTTGGGAAATTCTTAACCTACTCTAGATCTCCCCTTACTCTAGAGACAACTATCCTCGGTTGCTACCAACTATTACGGCTGGATTCTTTTCTCATTTTTTTCTTACCAATTTCTAGAATCCTCGGTTGATTGAATCTTTGTTGTCTGCTAAGAAGTGTAAAGGGAAGATTTCCAAATTCATAACTTATGACAATTTTACAAACAACCAAATCAATACGATTTCGAAGAGACCACTGACTACTGAATAAAATTGAAAAGGTTTATTACAAAGCCAAAAATAATTGGACATACAAACACCTCAACAAGAGTTTTAAGAAATAAACCGGCAATAATACAAACGTGATCCTCCGCAAGAGTCTCAGACGACTCAAGATGAAAATCAGCGTAAGTTCCAGAAGCATCAGGCAAACAATTACAGTTCCTGCTTGAAGCCTCGACTGCATTTATTCAAAAGGGAAGAAAAGGTTAGTCTGTTTCTACACTAACTCTAAGGTGATATCCTTACTTAGCATCCCTCCCAGGCAAGAGAAAAAGGTGTCAGCAGTGAAGACTTCCTAAGAAATACACTCCCTTTTAGCCTAAGCTACAGAGCTCCTTCTAAGATTCTCCTTCCTATTCCCTCTCATGCCTGTCCTGCTCCTTCTGTCTCAAAATCTGTTCTGAAGTCTGCTCTCCTCCCTTGGGGCGCTGTCCCTAATACAAAATCCCAAAAGCAGTAAACACGCCCTGAACACACCCCTAAGGGCAGGTGCTTCTTCCTGGATTTTTTCACCAAACTCCACCTCCGTCCAAAAACCGTTGTTTTTTTTTTTTGTGTGTCCTTGGGTCCCAGGCACCTTCTCCGCCAAATATAACATCTTCGCATTCCGATTCACTCCCTCTGTACTCGCTCCTACTATCCTAACTTCTAAACAAAGAATTATTCTACTTAACAAGCTAGGCATCCTTGCACCTACAACAGAAACGTTTGAGAAACAACCTTGCACAAGCTCTAAGTTACAATTCGAAACTCGACTGAAAACAGGAGCCCTTTCTCAAGTAAAAACACATTCAGGTCTGCAACGAATAACTAAACTAAGAAATACAGTTAGGCCTCTGCTGGCCTTTTCATGTCTCATGCCTTTACGCATTTAAATGCATTTCTAATACCTCAACATAAGCATTACATTCAAAGGCACTCTAAAGCATGACGAATCATAACATTTCTAAAGCATTACTCTTTCTCATGTTAAAACATTATATTATTCACTAATAGGCAACTCTACACGTGCAACTTCTAATATGACACGTTAATCCTAATGAAACATTTTACACATGAAGCATTAATTCCTGCATTACTTAAGGCATATTCTCGGTTAAGGCACTATTTTAGTCTTCAAATGATATGAGCACGCTACTACATATTGTAATATACTCGGTCTAATACTACATTTTAATAATCACACGTTAACACAGTCCTCTAAATATGCGGGTGCTGACTACTCGAGATTATGGTGCACCCCTACAAAATTCTAAATACCATGCCGCTCTATCAAGAACGAGGTATTGATGCACTTCAGGCGAACAATCACCACTCAGACCCAAAACTTCAAAATACGAAGAAAAAAAGGATGTTCTTATTGCTACTGTAAATGAGTTTCTTGGTTCCTATGTGTATGGGCATGAAGGAAAATGACTGCAGAAGCAAGTCATAATGTAGGGTCGTAATGAAAAAGGCAACTGTCCCACCATAAAAATTGAAGCCGATTCCCACGCTCCGGAAATTAGCTGTGTAAAATAAAGCTCATCAAACTACAGTACAGTCACCCTGCTGTCGGACCGCGAATCTGAAAGCAGAACAAATGCGGAGTAAAATGATTTGGTTTAGCGGCTCCTCGTTCTGTTTTTTTTTTCTTACAGAAATGGAAGAAAGTTTTCACTTTCCCTCTCATACCAGCATTCTGTTGCGTACTTTGTTATTGTGAAGACCGCACTGGCTCCAAATGCCCAACTCCTGATGTTGCACAGATAGTTGCCGTCTGTCCCTTTGCACACACCCCTTCTGCAGAAGTTAACAAGCCACCTGGGAAGTGTCCTCCTGTCTGTGGGGTGATCTGTGTGATCTTCGGCAGGCCGGGAATCAATGAGTAACGTGATTTAGGGAGATGTGAAGCGCTAAATATCTGGGGCCTCATTTATGAGGCCGTGCATCACTTTTACGCTGCCGGTGCGTCACTATTCGTGACGCACCAGCAGCGTAAAAAATGTGCCTTGTTGCACCATATTTACAAAGTGACGCATCTAGGTAGATGCGTCAATTTGTAAACCCCTGCACCACATTAGACCTGCGCCAGGTATAATGTATGCAAGGGGGGTGTATTGACGCAAGGAAGGGTCGTAGAAGTGACGCAGTGAAATCTATGAGATTTCACTGCGTCACTTTTTGGACGCCATTGCATCAAAATCTTGAGCATGCCTCACAGCAGGCGTAAGACTGACGCAGGCCCTTTCACATGGGGCTTGCCCCATGTGGAAGGACGCATTGCTGGAGTTGCGCCACTTTTGTGACACACTCCAGCAATGCGTCACTTTTGCGCCATACAGATATGTCAGAAATACTGACTTATCTGTAACTCCTTGCGACATGATGCGTCATACATTAAATATGATGCATCAGGAATGTCGCAAGGAGTGCGCACTCAGAAGTGACGCATCGCTGCTTTCACGCAGCGATGCGTCATTTCTCATAAATGTGGCCCCTGACTCTCAACAGAGTGACTGCTTTTATACAATGGCGGTGATGGAAGGGGCTGGGCGCTAATAGGGACGGTGCACCATCTGTAACACCCCCTTGTGTTTTACTGCCAGTGGCATCCGCAGCTTCACTTCTGGGACACCATAGCTCAATACGTATAAGGTCCCAAAGCCGAGACCGTTTGCAATGCAAATGCTTGTTTGTAGGCATTTCCAATCCTGATTAGCTGGTCCATGCTTTGAGGAATTTCCCCCTCCCCGACCCACCCATCCACTAAATTCCACTTATAACAGTGTTAAACCTGCCTTGTTAGTTTATTTTGTGATATCGAGCGCATAGTAAAAGAGGTAAATGGAAAAAAGAGTGTTTCAACAGAGCTGGGATTAGAAAGCATTGTTTGGGGAATATCAGGGCACAAGTCGCAAAAAAAGAAGTGGGGGGACGCTGTCACCGGAAGTGACGTCACAACAGGAAGTGACGTCACGAAATGTGCCGAGCTCCTCGTCCCAGAGAGGCCAAAGAGTGAAGTCTAGCTGTTTTGCAGGGGGGACGGCGTCCCCCGGTAAAATAAGTGGGGGGATGCCGTCCACCTGCGTGGTACCCCGACTCGAGCCCTGGGGAATATCCCAAAACTGATAACTGTGCAGCTATTCAAAAACATTCACAAGGCGACTGCACATTGAGCTTGAAGATCTGGAGTAAGTATGCAGCCAGGACGCGAAATCCAAATTTACACTTCCATTTTTTGATGGGACGCAGACAAAATAATTTCTAAGTATTAGAAAAAAGCTGAGACAAAAATAAAAATACTTGTGCGGTTGCCTAGTTCTGGTAACTGTAAACCTATAGATAGTCCACGTGCAGCCAGTATCCAGGAGTAGTCTTTAGGGTGAGTAGGTTAATGCCTACTTCATAGTTTTCCAATCGTAGAACTTAGATTTTTATGAATCCCAATACATAATGAAGCTTCTAAAATCATTAATGAAAGCCTATCACGCCGACAGTTGCCCATTGTTATGCCAGGTGGGCCTGTGCTGGTGGCGCTCATTGGGTAGGACGCACATCCTGTCTTCCGGTCCTGCTGTATATTGTTTACTCATTTACACGACGTCTGCTAAAGATGCGGCTTCGGATCAATCAGGCTATTGGCTTTGTCTAGTGGAGCATTTGATGTTACATGAAGGGAGCTCGTTCCAGAGGCTGTTAATTGCCCATTGCAGTGATCAGGTCTGTAACTCAATCGATTGGGCTAGGATCAATGAACTGATTTAGTGTCTTACTAACTCTTTGGCTGGACAGCGCAGGGATAGATTGGCAGTTACACACTCCCGGCACATTAAGGGACGCGCTGCTGCTGCGCTGCCTGCCCTGTCTGCCCTGTCCTTCGATGGCGCGAGGGGAATTATGGCACAGGTGATGGATGCCACTGAATGCCCCTACAGGTGTCCTGGGGCACTTCTTACTTATTGGATTCCAATTGGCATCCTTCATCCACAAGGTAGGGGGGTGCTTATTTATAAGCCCCTTGCGCCGCCGGTGCATCACTTTTTGTGACGCTCCGGTGGCGCAGGAGCCTGCTCCATATTTACCAAGCAGCAATAAACCACTTTTTTGGTTTAAAGCTGCCTTGTAAATATCGTTTCCTTTAACACAGTTTTCTGCATTAAAGGGGCGTGCAGTGGGTGTTTGCTGGGGGTGTTCCCAGCAACATCCATGGCTTTTTGATACTCCCCGGAATTACGAGAAATTGTAACGTCAAGGCAGTGCCAAAAACGTATGCGTCCCTAGGGGAGGCGTAAGGGAGGCACAACAATGAGAAATAACTTTATTTCTCCTAATTTTTCCTCTTTCCTATGTGCAGCCCACATAGAAAGAGGGAAAAGCCTCCTGTGATTGTTTTTGTGCAGGAAGGTTTCCCTTCCAGCACCCTTGCACCATGTTGCAAAGGGGCCTGCATTGGCGCACTGCAGCCCATTGTGCGCCAGTGCAGGGGAAAAGGACAGGAATGCACCATATCTGATAGATATGGCGCATTCCTGCACTTTTCTTTTGCCGTAGGGCAGTGCAGCAGGAAGGCCTGCGGTGCTTGTGAGAGAAACTCGCAACCACAACCTGTTTTGCACAGTGCTTGAAATGGAAAAATAGAACTACAGGGACCTCATCAATCAATCAATCAATCAATCAATCAATCAATCAATCAATCAATCTATTTGTAGAGCGCGCTATTTACCTGTGTGGGTCTCAAGGCGCTGAGGAGGGGAGGGGAGGTGGAAGCTTCGCTACTGTTTGAAAAGCCAGGTCTTGAGGAGTCTTCTGAAGGCGAGAAGGTCTTCGGTCTGCCGTAGGTGGGTAGGAAGGGTGTTTCAGGCCTTGGCGGCGAGGTAGGAGAAGGATCTGCAGCCTGAGGTTGTTCGTTGGATGCGGGGGACGGCGGCGAGGGCGAGGCTGGCGGAGCGGAGCTGGCGGCGAGGGGTGTGGAAGCTGAGTCTGCTGTTCAGGTAGGCTGGCCCGGTGTTGTGGAGTGCTTTGTTCAACATCAAACTTATATTTGAGCCTAGAGACTGCTCATCCTTGCACACACTCCAGCTAGCCGCCCCATTAAGTGACTATTGTGGACCCTGCCTAACACTGCTTCCTCGCCCTGCCCGGGTGGGCAACTACTACTCCGTACCCGGGTCAGGCAGTGTCCGCAGCAATTGTACACACAACCAGTTGGACATGAGCATATAATCCAATAACATGAGAAATAAAACAAAAAGATAAAACAAACAAAAAGGAACAAAGGAAACCATGCATGCTAAGAGGGGACAAGGGTGCAACTGTTTCCGGGAGTGCAGTCATGAAACTCAATAGTTATGCACTGTATGCCATTCCTCACTTGTGTCACCTGGGGGGGAGGGAAAGGGGAGAAGGAAGGGAGGAGGGGAAGAACCCCCACCCACGAGCCCTGGCCCCAGATCCACCACCCACGCTCACCCAATACTGGCGTCACCCAGCCATTCTCTCAGGAGAATTGATACAGTGATATAAACTCAACCATAATAAAATATCCTCTGCCATAGTGTAATCAAGCCTCAGTTCCAAATCTGTCACCTACTAGTCCGCTGTGTAAGCCGGTGGAGTACGTCAACAAGAAAGGAGTACTGCGGGCCAGTGTTGCAGACGCTGTGATGGTCTGAGGAGGCTGCCAAGGTCGCTGGCCTCTGGTTTGGAGCTTGCAGCGGCACATGGTGGGCCCTCTTTGACACACGCCAGTATCCGCATGTGAGCAATGAGTCCTGGGTGCGCTGAGGCGGACAAGATGAGTTCGGGGACCAGTGGCCCGGGGTGCAGCAGGCGCACAGGATCGCAGCCAACACCGCTCATGGCGTTGGCATCGGCCTCGTGGCGGGGTAAGAGGTACCACCCTGGCAGAGACGTTGGGAATTCCGGAAGAGAACCACGTGCAGAGATACGTGCTTTTTATTCACACCCCTACGCTGGCCTGGCGTATGCCGGGCCAGCCCACTCCCCTCACGCTTACAGGGGGACGTAACTAGCTACATTTCCGCATTCTTACCCACTGGCTGGGGTGACATGTTTGCGTCCACTGTCCACTACGCTCCATCACAAGCGGTGTATGTCGACATGAATATGTGTGTGGTCTGCATGCTGCAGCATGGCCATCTTATCCACACCACACTTGGCATTGTGTACATTCTCATTTATGGGTCACTTGCCCACTTCGCACATGCCTGGTCCCCACCTCTCCCCACAATCTGCTATTGTGTGGCTGAGGTGCCATGCCATTGATGGCTTATGTACATGGCTAGCCCAGGTTCCCACAGTAAGTTGTGCTGTTGTGTCTGGTGGGTGGACATGTTGTTTGGAATGTTGTTTGTGAGCTTGTAACATGTGCATTCCCAGAGTTGTGAGTTGCATGATTGTGGAGTTGAATTGTGTAGTGTGTTTATCTGGCACTTACCAACGAGCAGTGCATTTCTGTAGGTGCCATCCTGGAAGCGCTGGTTGATGATGGACTGTGGGAAGATGTAGGAATCATACACACTGCCTGGGTAGTTGGCGATGACATTGGTGAAGAGTCCCCGGTGGTCCACTATTGCCTGTACATTGATGGAATGCGTGTGCTTTCTGTTGCGGTAATTGTGTGCAGTGTTGGTAGGGGGCACAAATAGGACATGTGTGCATTCGATTGCCCCCAACATGTGCGGGAAGCCAGCTCTGGCGTAGAAGCCTTGCTTGATCACCAGCTGTTCTTGCGCAGTGTGGGGGTAGTATAGGTTCTGGGGTACCAAGCTGATGATGGCATCCACGACAGGTGTGAGGAACTTGGATAGGGCTGGCTGTGAGACTCCTCTGACTCTGGCGTTTGTTTGTTGGAAGGTACCAAAGGCCAACAGGTGAAGCACAGCCAGAAGCTTTGTCTGAGGTGGGATGTTGGTTGTCCGCTGTGTTGGTACTGTCAGCCTGTGGTAAATGATGTTCAGGATGCGGAGAATGGTTGTCCTTTTGAGCCTGTAGTGGGCAATGGCATTCTCTGGTGTTAAGTTTGTGAGGCTGGTGCGTTTCCTGAAGGTACGCTGTCTTTGTCTGGACTGCCGCTGTGGTGGTCCGGGGGCGGGGGTGGGGGTGGCGGGGTGGCAGGCCTGGGGGTGGTAGCGGTGTGTATTGTGGCCCTGTTGGGGCTCTGAGCTGCATGATCAGTAGCTCCATGGCATCTGTTGATCTTCAGGCGTGGCTCTGCTCTGCTCTCCCTTCTCTGGTGCAGCCTATCGTCCGGCTTTACACCAGGTCAGAGCAGGTGTAAAATTCTGGGTTCTTATCGCTGATCTGGCTGGTCATTGTGAATGTTGGGGAGTTGTGTTGTCGCTGCTTTTTGCACGGGAACACCTACTCTGCATATCATTAGCGTTAGTTGCCCGGGTAATCTGTGGCGATGTTTTTTGCGGCTGCTATCGCAGGTAAACTGGTGATATGGGCTGTTAGCTGTTTTTTGTAAAGCAAACAATAGTGAGCTTAATTAATAAGCCAAAAAACCCAAGGAGACCAGACAACTAAATAAATAAGTCCTGTGACATGTAATTAGAACTGATAAAGACAAAACATGTTGTTTGTATTTAAAGTGATTTTTTTTACTTTATTAAAATAATTTTCTTCATTTTTGTTAGACATTTCTTATATAAAAATACATATATTGCATTAAAAAAGTCAATGACAAACATTTTATAATTCAAGAAATATGTGAAGACATACTAAACCACAAATAGAAAAAGGAGAAAAATAAACAACACAAATGACAATGATGTTAAGTGGGGCTAGTGGAGTAAGCAAAGCGGTGGATGGAAACTCTACGCACGTTTCGGCATTTGCCTTCTTCAGGAGTCCGTCATTTGCAATAGGACAAAACACAACACTGAAAAACATATAAAAACCATGTCACAGACCAATAATTTGATGAAATAATACAGTTATTATGTGTACAGTATAACAACCTTGGGCCTAGGTGTAACTAATATTTAAACAAACAGACCAACAATTATCACATTCAATATACTTTTGATATTTACAAGTATTATACAATGTAGCAGCTATATATACACGGGAGAGTATTACTTAAAACAAATAAGGAGGTCTCATATATGATACATTGGTACTCTAAACATACTATGCATGCTTTAAACACATAAAGTCACCTGATATCTGGTAGATTGATGCCCTACACAAATGTTTAGTCTAAATCAGCTTCATCTTTTGATTATAAATATAGTAGATAAAACTCTAACTTTCTAAAGAGAGAAATTCCAAGAAAAAAGAAGGGAGGGTAGAAAAAGAGGAAGAAACAAAGTTGGTACGCCAAAAAGTACTACAATGAAGTTGCTACGTTAGGTTATACTATTATGGATCCATGCTGGATAGATAAGGGCATTTAGAGTTTGCCATAAAATAGTGGTTGGAAATACCTTGGTAGTAGCTACTTACATAAGAATGTGATGTCACACTCTTTTCGTGCTTTTGTTCAGGATAGATTATTCAGCTAGAGGGTAGCGCACCATTTACCTTGTTGATTAAAAAAGACGCATTGTGTAATAAACTATAGCAAGAGGTAGTAGACAATTTAACAAGATGGTCCTTATATTAGTGTGATATTTCACATCTCGGTTATAAAGTTACAACTATGTAAAAACATGCAATTGCTTGTTTCTATCATATTTTTAATCAGTATCATGCACTAGCCTGTTTATGCAATCTGTGTCCACTTAAAGCACTACATTTTTTACTTCACAACCTAGAAAGAGAACTGGTTGTAACTACAAGTGGCTGTTATCAGACCGTATAATGTTTAGAAACCGGACTAATATAAAAGGACATATTGTTATAAGTCATACTGTATGTACCTTGTTATCATGCTATTTTTTCTTGTTCATGCTCTTCTTGGGAGGCTAACAGGTGTGTTGAAGTAGATAGGTAAAAATAAACCGCTACAATAAATGAAAAGTGTGTATATAATAATAATAATAATAAGGGGAGAGCAAGGTTATCAGCATGTCAACACAGTCGGTGTAAAAACATAGGGGCATATTATCAAGGGGGTTTATCTCCGCTTTTTTGGCTTTAAAAGCCAAAAAGCGGAGATAAAATTATCTCCCTATTACCTAGCTATCGCTAACACCAGTTAGCGACAGCTAGTAGGAGATAGCGACCATCTTGGGCCCCACTTTGCATGTCAGTGATATTTATCACTAATGACATGCAAAGTGGGCGTGCCAAGATGTTAGCGACTGAAAACAGTCGCTAACATCGTTATCTCCAATTACCAACATTTGGAGATATTCGCGCTAAGCGCGAATATCTCCAAAAGCTAACACCTGCCCTGAGCAGTTCTTAACCATGTTACCCAATGGGAGGTGGATAACATGGCTAAGAGCATTAGCTCGGTAATGCATGAATATCGCTGACTTTTCAGCGATATTCATGCATTGCGGCGATTTTTATCGCATTTGCGATAAACCTTGGTAATACCAAGGTTTATTTGCGGTAAAAATCGCCGCAGCTCAGCTGTAAATTTTTCTCTCTAACCAAGCAATAGCGATAATTATCGCTATTGCTTGGTAATATGCCCCATAATTACCTTATTGTTAGGTAGCTGTGACTCGATGTTTTACGATGTTAGTAACAAGTAACATTGGCGGTTTGATAGACCGTGCGACGACTGTTGTGCTCGATAAATTACATTCGTAACCACTGTCGAGACGGATATATCTACTATTAGTGAACGGTCGGACTGTATGTTGTCTGTTACATTCAGACTAACTCTAGGTCCCATAGATCTTAATTCAGTTAGGGTAAGAGAAAACTTTTTACCTGTAGTAAATGCAGATATTTTTTATTAGGTAATTAAGGGACTTGAAGCGCTGACAAACCTTCAAGATTAAAGTAAATAAAGGAAGGGAAAAGACAAAGATTATACGTTTTGTTAAAACTTAACTTCCATTTAAATATGGCAATGTTGCTATTAATCTAGATCGCGATGCATACCTTATCGGCATCAGACGCCGTGATGTAGATGGGATACTAGATATCGTTAATTCGGGGACTGGAAGCACTGGCAGTCCTTAAAAATTGAAGTAAATACGAAGAGGGAAGAGAGGAAAAAGTGTAAGTTTTGTTAAAACTACACTTCTATTTAAATGCAGCAAGGCTGTTGCTAGACTGGATATCGAAGCATACCTTATTGGCAGAAGACACCATGATGTAGTAGGGGTTCTAGATAACGTCCATCGTCGTGGCCAAACCAGAGGAAAGGATGGATCACTGAAATAATATCGAGGGTCAAAATATCGACTTGCCAAAATATCGTTGACAAAATATCGACAGTCAAAATATCGAGTTTGTATCTACAAACAGGTAAGTACAAAAATATCGAGTACAAAATATCGTTAACAATAATATAGATGTAAAAAATATCGACTTTATTAAAAACAGTGTTAAATTAAATTAATATTAAATTTTAATTACTAAAATATACTTAAAAATACTTAAATTAAATTATAATAATTAAATAATAAATGAAAATAATAAAAATAATTTTTTACAATCTTATTTGTTGACCCTGAACCCTAAAAATACCCCTTTACCCAAAAACCCAAAACTGACCCTGAACCCTAAAAATACCCCTTTACCCAAAAACTGAAAACTGACCCTGAACCCTAAAAATGCCCCTTTACCCAAAAACTGAAAACTGACCCTGAACCCTAAAAATACCCCTTTACCCAAGAACTGAAAACTGACCCTGAACCCTAAAAATACCCCTTTACCCATGAACTGAAAACTGACCCTGAACCCTAAAAATACCCCTTTACCCAAGAACTGAAAACTGACCCTGAACCCTAAAAATACCCCTTTACCCATGAACTGAAAACTGACCCTGAACCCTAAAAATACCCCTTTACCCAAGAACTGAAAACTGACCCTGAACCCTAAAAATATCCCTTTACCCATGAACTGAAAACTGACCCTGAACCCTAAAAATACCCCTTTACCCATGAACTGAAAACTGACCCTGAACCCTAAAAATATCCCTTTACCCATGAACTGAAAACTGACCCAGAACCCTAAAAATGCCCCTTTACCCAAAAACTGAAAACTGACCCTGAACCCCAAAAATACCCCTTTACCCTAAAACTGAAAACTGACCCTGAACCCTAAAAATGCTCCTTTACCCAAAATTTATCAATATTATTTAATTACCAATTAATTATTAATTAACAATAACAATAAAGTAAATATATTAGCACATTAGCTGTAATTATTTTAATAATTAATATTATTTTTTCCCAATTAATTACTTAAAAATAACACAAAATTATATATATTAAAAATTTACTCTAATTAATGTAATTAACTAATTACAATTAATTAATTACCAATTAATTACTAATACAAAATATGTTCAAAATTATATTAATTAATTAACTAATTAATATTAATTAATTATCAATTAATTATTAATTAAAAATATTAACAAACATATATTAATTAATTAATTATTATTAAATTACTTCCCACCCTATTCCCCTATAAACCCACAACCCGCTACAGAATTACATTACGCAAATATTATAAAAACAAAATTCATTTAATAAAATATTTTATAACATTAATACACACTATTCACACATATTATTACATAAAAATACACTATAAAATATTATATATTATAAAAAATTCGATATTTTTGCTATCTATATTTTATACAGTCGATATTACTTCACTTACCTGAAAAACGATATTTTTGTAGTCGATATTATGTCCAGTCGATATTTTGTCCAGTCTATATTTAAAACTCGATATTATGTCCAGTCGATATTTTGGAGTCGATATTTTGTCTGTATACCGAAAGGATACCACGTTTTTTTGCTACTTATATATCTCCTCTTATTTTAAGTTAAACCATGTGTGTCAGATGAAAAAAGGCTTCTAACCTGACAGGGGATAATTACCTCCTCAAAGGTACGTCGTGGTTTACGTCCAAGGGCCAATAGGCACACGCGAGTAGTTTAACATTAGAACTACATAGAAGCGAGATATATTACGTCCTCAAAGGTACGTCGCGGTTTGCGTCCAAGGGCTAATAGGCACACGCTAGTAGTTTAAAAGTAGAACTACATGGAAATGAGATATATTACGTCATCAAAGGTACGTCGCGGTTTGCGTCCAAGGGCCAATAGGCACACGCTAGTAGTTTAATAGTAGAACTACATGGAAACAAGATATATTAATTATCGCGAGACGATACCCACCATGATGGTACATCGCACTATAATCTTATGGGCCAATAGTCACTCATGAGTAGTTCTAATGTCAAACTACAATAATGGGGTGAAGTGATTGAATAACGGACGTATGGGGAATAATTATATCCTCTTAAACAGATGAAGAGTATTGATTAATGTAACATTGCGTATCGATGATAATTTTACTTAAATCAAAAACGGTACGTTAAATTCGTCAAAACATATTAGGAGTCATAATGTATTTATGGCCATGATTTTACAGTAGTAATAGGGCAATATTCGCCAACCTGGAGCAGCAAAGGTAGTTAAAAAAGCGCTACTACAGAGCTACAAAGACGGGGGGTATCATCTATCTCACAAATCAGTAAGCTTCTATCGTAGCCAATATGATTGCTCCTGAGCTGTGAGTTATCCTACATGGTAAGCTTTAAATTATTGCTTGCTCCCATGGAATCTCAGAATTGAGACCCGTAATGGTTGTATCCAAGGAGAAAATCCAGTATACCGCTCTCTTCTTTCGGATCTTGTCTGGGCATAGTCCTGCTCTAGGTTGCACATTTCCTATAATATACCACCTAACATCCTCAGGAGAATGACCATATTCCAAGAAATGTGCCACCAGAGGGGCATTGATCTTCTTGGTGCGAACTGCAGATTTGTGTTCTGTTATTCTTTTGTTGATTGCTCTGGAGGTTTCGCCTACATATCCTTTCTGACATGGACATAGTATTAAATATACTACGTAATGTGTTTTACAGTTTGTCATTGTTTTGCTGGAAATTGTTATGTTATTGAATCTAAGGTCTTTCCCTTCAATAGCTTGTGGGCAAATCTTGCAGTTACCGCATTTGAAGTTGCCTGTAACTGGGTTTTCACTGGTTATACTTCTTTGTACGAATTTCATTTTGTCTGGCAGTCTTGATCTTACAACTAAGTCTTTTATGTTCTTATTCCTTTTGCAGTCAAAAACTGGTTTTGATATGTGATCTTGTTTAGACTTATTCACATTCAGAAGATGCCAGTTGGAATAGATAATTTGTCGTAGCTTGTCATTCAATAGGGAGTGTCTAGTGACAAACACTAATTTGTCGTTTTGTTTCGTGCCCTTTTCTTGTAGGATGGACTGATGATCAAAAAACCGTGCTCCTTTAAATGATTCCCGGACAAGCCTGTGCGGGTAGCCATGATCTTCAAATTTATTTTTCATGACTATAGAGCGGTCATCTTAATCTTGTGCAATTGCGCCGTAATCTTAAAAATTGGCTAAAAGGGATGCTATTTTTTTGTGATGCAGGATGGAAACTTTTATAGTGGAGCAAAGTGTTGCGGGCGGTGGGCTTCACAAATAGATCCACAAAGAGTTGACCTTGGTCATGCTTGATGGTTATGTCCAAAAATTCCATATCGATGTTACTAGTATGGGATGTAAATCTGAGGTTGCTGTCACATGCATTGAGCCATGATATAAATTCATTAAGAATATCCTCATTGTCATCCCATATGAATATCACGTCGTCGATATATCTCGACCAGTGAAGGATTGTTTAAGAAAATGGAGAGATTTCATTGAAAATATGAATATTTTCGAATTGTGCCATGTAGATATTTGCAATAGTAGGGGCGCAAGATGTGCCCATACTAACTCCTTTAGTTTGTATATATAAATTCCCATGGAATTCGAAGACATTCTCCTCTAGAACAATCTTGAGGCAGTCTAAGATGAAAGTCATATTGCAGTCAACTTCGTATATGTTGATAAACCATTCTGTTGCTAAAATGGCACCATCAATGGGGAAGTTAGAATATAAACTTTCCACATCTAGCGTCACTAGCCATTGTCTTTATTCATTGAATGCTGTACCTTCTAACAAATTGATAATGTGGCCGGTATCTTTAACATATCCAGGTATTTTGGATATGTATGGTCTCAGGATGGCATCCAGATACTTTGACAGAGGGTCAGTAATACTTCCTATGGTGTTCACAATAGGACGAAAAGGTGGATCTACTTCATTCTTGTGTACCTTTGGTGTTCCGTACAAGCAAGCCATTCTAGGCTTTGATATATTTAAATATTCATATTCTTTTTGGCATATATCGCCATTGTTTAGAGCTTTAGATGTCAGTTTCTGTATTTTTTGTTTGATTTTGGAAGTAGGGTCTTTTGATATTGTCTTATAAAAGGCATTGTCATTAAGCATATTTTCTATTTTTGCTGTATAGTTGGAAGTGTCAAGAATAGCAATACCTCCTCCTTTATCACACCCCTTCACAGTGATGGAAGTGGATTCTTTCAAAGACTTAAGCGCACTGTACTCTTCCATTGTGAGGTTGTAAGGAGTGTTAGATATGTATTTAGTAGCTGCTCTTAGTTTTTTCATGACTATTTGTTCAAAAATATGAATTTCTGGGGTCACTTGTTCTAGAGTAGGAGTAAAAATTGACTTAGGCGCTAAACCTGATTTGTTTAATAATAACTGTATTACTTCATCAAATTACTGGTCTGTGACATGGTTTTTATATGTTTTTCAGTGTTGTGTTTTGTCCTATTGCAAATGACGGACTCCTGAAGAAGGCAAATGCCGAAACGCGCGTAGAGTTTCCATCCACCGCTTTGCTTACTCCACTAGCCCCACTTAACATCATTGTCATTTGTGTTGTTTATTTTTCTCCTTTTTCTATTTGTGGTTTAGTATGTCTTCACATATTTCTTGAATTATAAAATATTTGTCATTGACCTTTTTAATGCAATATATGTATTTTTATATAAACAATGTCTGACTCAGCGATTCATCCTTGAGAATATGCCCCAGAGAGTCTTTCTTAAATTGGTGTTCACTTTATTTTAAAAGCTACTTTTCTCATAATAACTCTTTCAACAATTTCATAAATTGTTCTCATAATACCAAATTTCTCATCCATAAATATGTATTTTTTTAAACATATTTTTATTAACATTTATGGTTTTACCACAATTGCACTACAAAATATTTGCAACACTAAAATTTCAATATAGGTCTCATTGTTCACACTAGACAGGGTATCATACATTACAATTTTGTTCCTGGGGTAGGATGTAGCAACATCAAACTTATATTTGAGCCTAGAGACTGCTCATCCTTGCACACACACTAGCTTGCCGTCCCATTAAGTGACTATTGTGGACCCTGCCTAACACAGCTTCCTCGTCCTGCCCGGGTGGGCAACTCCTACTCCGTACCCGGGTCAGGCAGTGTCCGCAGCAGTTGTACACACAACCAGTTGGACATGAGCATATAATCCAACCAATAACATGAGAAATAAAACAAAAAGATAAAACATCCAAAAAGGAACAAAGGAAACCATGCATGCTATTATGGGACAAGGGTGCAACTGTTTATGGGAGTGCAGTCATGAAACTCAAGAGTTATGCACTGTATGCCGTTCCTCACTTGTGTCACCTGGGGGGGAGGGAAAGGGGAGGAGAAAGGGAGGAGGGGAAGAACCCCCACCCACGAGCCCTGGCCCCAGATCCACCGCCCACGCTCACCCAATACTGGCATCACCCAGCCATTTTCTCAGGAGAATGGATACAGTAATATAAACTCAGCCATAATAAAATATCCTCTGCCATAGTGTAAGCAAGCCTCAGTTCCAAATGTGTGACCTACTAGTCCGCTGTGTAAGCCGGTGGAGTACGTCAACAAGAAAGGAGTACTGCAGGCCAGTGTCGAAGACACTGTGATGGTCTGAGGAGGCTGCCAAGGTCGCTGGCCTCGGGTTTGGAGCTTGCAGCGGCACATGGTGGGCCCTCTTTGACACACGCTGGTGTCCGCATGTGAGCAGTGAGTCTTGGGTGCGCTGAGGCGGACAAGATGAGTTCGGGGACCAGTGGCCCGGGGTGCAGCAGGCGCACAGGATCGCAGGCAACACCGCTCATGTCGATGGCGTCGGCCTCGTGGCGGGGTAAGAGGCACCATCCTGGCAGAGACGTTAGGCATTCCAGAAGAGAACCACACCCAGAGATACGTGCTTTTTATTTACACCCCTACGCTGGCCTGGCGTATGCACACACACACACTAGCTAGCCGCCCCATTAAGTGACTATTGTGGACCCTGCATAACACTGCTTCCACGCCCTGCCCGGGTGGGCAACTCCTACTCTGTACCTGGGTCAGGCAGTGTCCTCAGCAGTTGTACACGCAACCAGTTGGACAGGAGCATATAATCCAATGACATGAGAAATAAAACAAAAAGATAAAACAAACGAAAAGGAACAAAGAAAACCATGCATGCTAAGAGGGGACAAGGGTGCAACTATTTCCTGGAGTGCAGTCATGAAACGCAATAGTTATGCACTGTGTGCGTTCCTCACTTGTGTCACCTGGGGGGAGGGAAAGGGGAGGAGGAAGAGAGGAGGAGAAGAACCCCAAACCACGATCCCTGGCCCCAGATCCACCGGCCACGCTCACCCAATACTGGCGTCAGCCAGACATTCTCTCAGGAGGGGGAGGCTGTGCATTGTCAAGTCCTCTTCGGCCTGGCAGTGCCAACAAGTGTGGATCATTCACTACCACTCTCCTCCTCCACACCATCACTACGTGCTTGCTCTGGATTTTCCCAGTTTGCCAGCACTTCTTTCCATAAATCTGCTATTGGCCTTCTCCCGATGCCTCTCGCTTCCTCCCAACTCAAGGCTCTGGCCTCAGCACCCGCCCAACTATTAACTTCATTGTTCCAACTAGCCACCTGGGGTCCCATAGCAGATTTCCAAACCAGTGCAATACTGCTGTTAGCTAAACCCAAAACCAGGTCTATAAATCGATTCCCCACTTTCCGCTTAGGAGGACGTGGGAAGAGCCCCAACAAACAAGTGTCTATAGACAGAGCCAGGTCCCTCCCCAATGCATCATGGGCCCTGTTCTCCCATTAAATCATGGCATCTTTTATTATTTTTTAGATCATATGGACCCTCTGAGGAAGAGCGTTGTTGCTCAAAATGCATCGGGGATTTGACGTGTTTCTGTAAATGCGCAATTATGTTGTTGTGAACTCACGTTATGGACCATTTGAAAAGTGATATACTTCCTTGCTCAGTAGCATTAAAAAAATCTTTTGATTTTGAAAGAAGAAAAAACAATGTGAATAAAACTTTGAATTATCGAATATTACTGTGGAACCACTAGCATTTATTCAGCACACAGGAGTGCTCAGGAACTCCACCTTACACCTGTAAAGTTCTTTTTCTTTCGCATTGCTCTACATGCCCCTCCCAGACAGAAGGGGATCACCCTGAGCACCCTAAATTATTTGGAATCATCAAGTACCCTCACAGTACATTGAATACTTTCTGGAGTGCAGCGGACCTCACTCTCGGCATATGTATGAAGCCAGCATCCACACAAGCACACCTTGGGCATATCCGCATCTCACCCCTGTATGTAACATTTAATTTATGAGGCGTCATATTCACCATGTGTATATAGTTCAGTTGCATACATTTAAGTCTGGTGTTCCTCAAGATTTTCTTGTGAGATCTCAGTACCTTACCCCATTCACCGTCTGTAAAATCCCTGTCTTTCGCTCTTTATCACTTACTCCGGAGATCTGTCATGGGGCCAGTGGCTGCTGCAACGAAGGCTGCATGGTGCCATCTCACTTGGTGCCCCGCCGTGCCCAATGTATTCAATGCATGCATTACCAGGTGGGTAGCAGGCTCATCCCCCCACACCCCATAACTTTCCAAAGGTGCGGACCAGAGTTTCATACTGCAGGAACCGGCTGGTCAGCAAAAGGGACCAGGGAGCCATCCTGATAACAATCACCCAATGAACCAAACCTGCCTCTCTCCATGACTGCAGCTGTTCTGCCGTGAACATTTCCGCTGGTCCCCATGGGGTAGCTCGACCAAGGGTAGCATGAGTGAGTACCACTGGGTCCCACCCAGCATATGCACGCACCGTTTCCATGTGTGTATGGCTGTGAGCTACAACACCGACTTCTATGGGACACTAATTGCCAGTCTCAACAGTTTGGCCAGCAAAAGTGCAGAGTCACCGTCTGGTTCCATTAGCCAGGTCCCCTCCGCATTCACACCCTCCATCCATTGTGCAAAGCTATTGTAACTGGGCAGCCAACATATACAGTTCAAAATCTGGCACTACCAGGCCTCCTTGTTCCATCGGGCATTGTGACGTCTGCAGGGAAACCCGGCGTCTATCATCCCACCAGATCAGGTCCCTCACCAGGGCATTCAAATGGCTGAACCATTCCCGCGGCATCAAGGTAGGCAAATTAACAAAAAAGTACAGCAATCTCGGCAGCATAACCATCTTACGTAAAGAAACTCTCGCCATGGTAGGCAGCTGCAGAGTGCACCAGAAGTGCACGCATGCCCTAAGAGACCGCAGCGGTTCCCACTTCTCAGGTCTTCCAGGCAAAGAAAGACTTGAATCCCAAGATATTTGAATTAGCGGGGTGCCCAATTGATGTCAGCTGGTAGACACACTGGCCGAGGTGTTGGACCTAGTAAAGGAAACAAGTAGGTCTTTTTCTTGTTAACCTTCAATCCTGACAGCGCCTCAAATCGCTCCAGGAGTATAGTAGCTGTTGCTTTTATAGGCATCCAGCCACTCCCAAGCTGCTTTGGGATCATCACAAAAGTGCATCTTCCCGTTCAGCAGTATCCGCAGTCTGGCCGGGAACATCAAGAAGTATTGGATCTCTTCATCGCGCAGAGCCCTTTTGACCTCAAGGAAGGAGGTGCGGTGCCTCTGAACCTCCAATGTGTAGTCAGGGAACAAAGACACTTTGCTACTGTCAAACCACATATGGTCCCTCCGTGCACGCTTTCTGCAATAGCAAATCTCTGTCTTAGAAGTGGAGCAGTCTGGCCACCCCTGGGCGTGGGGGCCACTCTGGTGACGGCAGCCTGGCCGGGACGCGGTGCGCCCTCTCCAAGGTGTAAAACTGTGGGTGTAAAACTGTGACAAGCCCTCTAGTGCAACCACCTTACGGAGACATCCCTCCAGGTACTGAATCATGTTGTTATCCTCGACCCCTTCCAGTAAACCCAGGACTTTCACATTATTCCTAGGATTCCGCCCCTCTGCGTTCTCGGTCCTCTGCTCCAGAACAGCAACTCGGTTGGACAATTCCCCCATCTGATTAGTCAAGGATTGATGTGCCAGAGTAATGACTGTCAGGGAGGATTCGGTCTGCTTGACCCTGTCTGCCAGCTTTGCATGCTCTGACCTCAACAGGCCCAGACCCAATGCCACGGTGCTGATGTCTTGGTAGAGCGTCGCCTTAGTATCAGCAATGGCTGTTAGTATTTTAGCAAATTGCTGTTGGACAGGGATGTCTGTGGACTCACTCTCCGACTCCTTGTGCACCTGGTCAGATGCTGTGTCCTTGTGATCAGGGGAGGCCCCATCTGCTTCCCTCTGGTTTTCTCCATCGCCAGCGGGGTAGAATACCCAACAGAGGATTTGGTGCGCCCCTCTCTAGGCGGTAGAGGGGCAGCCGCCAGGATGACAGCCACCCATCGCTCCAGTGCAGAGTCACAGAGTTCCTACGATGTGGGTGACTTGTCACTACACCCTGCACCCCTCACTGTTGAAAATTCCCCTGGGGTCTTCTGGCCCACTGCACTTGTGTATTGCTCTTTTGTCCTGCAGTTGTGATGCCTACGACAGGCCTCAGAACCAGGTCCTCGAAAATCGTCGATCTCAGGTGGCGGGTTCAGTGGGAGCCACACATTTCTACCACACCTCCTTTTCATCTCTGCGCCAAGGCCGTGATCCATAGTATCAGCCAAGGACTACACTCAGCCCTAAGTCTCAGGAAGCACTAAACTCCCCAGCCCAGCCACAAGTCTACACTGGGTGGAGCACGCTCTTCCACCATTTCCAATGACCTGCACACCAGCCCAACTCTGTACTGTGGGCCTTTTGGCCTCCAGAGCCAACAGTAATTTGCACAGCCCCACCAGGCCTCCAATCTGGGCTAAGGTTGCCACTCCTTCGCTCCACTATGGAATCTACAATTCCACACCTCAAATCCGCCGCCCCTCTCTGTTGCCACTTACTGAAGCGCCAAGCCCCTCCAATCCACTCAGTTTATCAGGGAGTCCCTGGTGTCACCTTCACTCTCAATCGGGCAGGGGCCACCAGCTACCGCAAAGGGCCCCACACCGCAGCCAGGCACTCTCCGCTCCGGGCCACAGGCACCGATGGGGTGCAGCCCACAACAACCAAGCCAGCTCTTCAGTGCCTCACTTCGCGCTGCACCCAAGGCTTCAGGCCACCAATGCCACACCACTGACCGCAATCCACTACAGGCAGAGTGCACCGACGTCCGTACTTCGGCCGGGTCTGACACTTCCCCTGGCGGTCGGAGAGAACTTCAGGCCACTGCTTTGCCCAGGTTACAAAGGCCAACCCCTGCTTCCCACTCTGCGCCCCCGCTCCACAATTCCGGCTGAGTAATACCTCGGGGGGGGGGGGGAATCCGGCCACAGCTTCTTACTCCAATAGAGCAGACGCCCCAGGCATCGTTGCAGCTCTCCTCCGCTCTGCAGGACCGCGGCGGTTGCTCAGCGCCTCCCGGCGCACTCAGGGCTTCGCCTCTCGTTCGATGTTTGAACCACAGTGCAGCACACTGAGCAGCTGGTTGGGACAACAATACATCCACACGGCCAGTCGGTGATGGCCCCCAGCGGGGACACAAGGCGCCAGCATTACTCCATGCCCCAGAGACCACAGTCTACAAGCTTCCCTGTCCCCAGGCTCAGGCTGCAGTTCCGCTCCTCTTCCATTTCTACGGCAGAGACTCAGGCCGCCATTTTGCCTCAGCCTCTGCAGATTTACATGCTGCCCCACTGGCGATTGTCCTTCAATCCCGGATCTCCAAGCTGCGTGAATAGGGTCCCAGCTATCTCCAGCGGGTCGGGCACACTGTAGCGCTTCCCCAGGCCCCAGCGGACACCACGATACTCAGGATAAATGACCCAGCTGGTGCAGAGCTCCCAGCTCATGCGTCTGCCATTGTTGGCTCCTAAGCCAAGCCCCTCCTCCATAAATATGTATGATGATCCTTTTGTTATTAGGGTGTTCGAAGGAGGCTTGATGTGCTATTCCCATTTGTAAACCAGGTCATCTAGTTTTCAAATGAGTGCAATTTGCCAAGTGACCTATGTACTAATATATTCCATCGCAAATTGCCCACTGAAAAGTGGGTTACAAAGTGATCTACCTAATGAATATTAATAAGGAAAGACACAATTTTCGACCCCCGTAACAACAGCCCAGCTCAAAGATAAGATAATTCGCCTGAAAAAAGAGGGTGCGGCGGGTCCAAACGGGCTTCCAAATGCTATCTTTAAATATTTACCAGAATTTTGGGCAGAATACTTAACTCCACTTTTTAATGCAATCTACAATCAGAACAAACCACCAAGATCCTGGACCGGGAGCATAATTCACCCCATTTTTAAACAAGGTGACCACAACGAGCCAGGGAATTACAGGTTGATATCGCTAATGGATGTCGAGGCAAAACTATATGGATCATGCCTATTATCACTCCTCCAGGACTGGATGGAAGATACAAACATAATACCAATGTTCCAAACTGGTTTCCGGCCAAGGACGGGTACTCTGACAAACTTGACAACCCTGGCGCTCTTGAAAGAAAAAGCAGCAAAAAGGGGAACAAGACTGTATGCTTGCTTTATAGACCTGCGAGCAGCCTTTGATAAAGTGAACAGAGCCCGGCTATGGGAAAAATTAAGATCATGGGGTATCCCGAAGAAGTTATTGGAGGCTATTATAGTCCTGCACAGCAACACCTGGGCTCGAGTAAAACTGGGAGACGGTAGCAGCGTAACGGCCGAAATAAGAACACAACAGGGCCTAAAACAAGGCTGCGTACTGGCCCCAAGTTTATTCAACCTGTACATGGCAGATATAGTCAACCACATGGAGATCGGGGAATGCCATCCACCCCACATGTCAAAAATCCCTATCCCTTTCCTGCAGTATGCAGATGACATTGTTGTTCTGAGCCAAACACCGATAGGGTTGCAAAGATCGATCAACAACTTGACAACTTATTTGGAGCACGAAAGCCTGGAACTGAATAAAGATAAAACTAGAGTTGTTCGCATTGTGGATCCAAAAAAGCAAGTATTTAAATGGTATGCAAATAGTTCTCCAATAAAGGAGGAAACATCATACAAATACTTAGGTTTGAAACTGGGGCGAGGTCCGACGAACAAAGAACATAAAACCGAGCTAAAAGCAAAAACACAGTCTTTGATCTATGCATACCGGCAATTACAAAAGAAACTAAGTTGTCCAAATTATTCACACCTGCTGAAAGTAATAAAAGCTCAAACCTTACCAACCTTGTCATACGCATTGGCCACCTGGTGTGGCAAAGAAGCAGGGCTGCTAAACAGCCTACAAACAAAAGTATACAAGGCAGTCTTAAACCTACCAAATTCGTCGGCTCCGGCGCAGGTCCGTCTAGAATTTGGTCTTCTAAATCAGAAGTTTCGCAGTATGGGAACTTTTGTGAAACTCTGCCATAAAATACGTTTGTCGGAAGCCAACTCATTGGACAATCTGTGCTGGAAAGAAATCGAAACCCAGCAGAAACAGCAAGTTTTAAACAGTTGGGGAGGTTACCTGTCTCAATCCCTAAATTGCATAGGAATTGAAGAAACTTGGGACATGAAGCCAGATAGATCCACCTTTGATAAAATTGTAAACAATGCGGTAAAATGGGAATCCTACCTCGAAGACAAGATAAATATCGCAAAAAGACGACACGGGTGGACTGTGATTAATTCATATTCCTGGATAAAACCACAGACCTACTTAGAAAGCCACTTTAACAGTTTGTTAAAACAAAGATATATAAAACACCGACTAGGTCTACAGTTCTCAAAGGACTTGCTACCAGCCTGGAAAAATTGTCATACTGACCCCCATTGTCGTCTATGTGGATACCGAAATGAAACTCTAACGCACTTACTATGTGTGTGTCCGGCACTTAAGGACCTGAGGAGACATCTTTTAAAGAACATTTTTAACAAACTGAACATTCGGACTTGCAGGCAAGCCGTAATTCGATGGCTAGATGGATCAAGTCCTATGTTGGCCTGCAGGGGGGTCAAATTTATGATTCTCTCTTACAGCAAGCTGGCCTTGGAATTATACCTCCAAACTGAAATGTTTGACACTTACTTTGCCACTTGACCAACAGTTTTAATTGCCAAAAAAATCTTTAAAAAGTGTTTTATGTTTTATGATGGTCAATATGCATTTTTGTAATGATTTTTAATAATTTTATACAATAAAATTGACTTTGACCCCCGTAATAGGCTGCAAAAGCAGGGATGGTGGCCCACAAAGAACAGCAGACCTGCATCCCTGACTTCACTGTCCCATATGGGAAACCTTTTTTTAAGTGACCAATGTCCATTTAAAAGGAGAAGTGTGGCTCAGGGGTTAGAGGCGGCAGACCTGGAAGCTGAGATCGGCCCTGGACCAGGGTTCAATTCCCCGCCCCGACGGGGGTTGGGCTCAATAATTCCACGGACTCGATAATTCTCGCTCCGGTGCCTACTCGACTCACGGGTTCACACTCTGCGACTCTGGGCAATAGCTTGCTTAATCTCCACAACGGCCCCTCGCGGCGGGATGCCTGGCTTTCACCTTGTGGATACCCTGCCGGGGTATCTCACAGGGGAATACCAGGACGGGTTCCCTAAGCAAGCGCATAGATGCCTGCGATGTGGGCGATTTGCGCTATATAAATACATGTACATTTACATTTACATGTGCTGTTTAAAAAAAAAATCCATTTGAGAACACTTCAGAATTGGGGTGGAGGCAGTGGTTAAGTGGATCAATGCCTACTCCCCAGAAGACAGGCAATATGATTTGCAAAGAGGAATCTGCCCCACAGGGCACCTCCACTTTGCCATCAGTTACCACCCAAACTTGGGGGCCAGAAACTATTCAATGCTTTGCAACCACAATTTCGGTGACAAACCATGGATACATACCATTGTGAATCAGATATTAGAGCAGGCGCCCTCTTTCCTGCCCCCTCCTAAATGTGGTACATGTAAATATTTTCTGACTTGTAAAATAGTTTTGATACAATATGGTGAAGAGGTGTGCTGCAGGGGCCAGGGCTGTTAAGGGTACTCATGCTCACGCTGTTATGAACTCTATAAGTGCTTGATGGGCATGCTTCAAAACCCTTGTTCTAGTCATTGTAGATACCAATGCTTTTGTTTTATCCTGTTAGGTCATTGCTGATACCAATGCTTGTAGATACCAATGCTTGTTGTTATTGAATTGACAAGAAGTCAGTGTTCTGGAAGGATTACACGTGTATAGAAAGCAGGTTGGGCTCCGCGTGTTTAATATGCTAATTTTCAAACTGAATCTTACGGAGCCCATAAAAGGAACGCTTGCGCTCGTGACGATGCTTCGTCTCTTTGCATCGCATCACGTCAAGCGCTCCAGGCAGCTGCTACCGGCATCTCCAAAGAACTCAGCGGCCCGCTCTGCCATTTCCCCAGCCCTCTTCAGCCTTTCTCCTGCTTCCTCACGGTTCCCTACTTGTTTGTTTCCCCACAAGCAGCCAAGCCCTTTCAATACAGCTCACCTCTTCAGGTCGGATCTCCAGCGAATCGGCAGCCATTCTCGACGTTCGCCGGATGTCTTCTTGCTGGGCTGATTTTCGCAACTCAGACACTAAAAAAGAAGAAGGACAGTAAGACTAAAGGTTGCTTAGCAACACTAGTATAAACATTGCGTTATTTAGAGACAATATGCACCGCATTTCCTGTTTAAATTAGGAGTCTTGTATTGTAAATGCTGAAATAAGAAACCGAATACTGTGATTGAGATTTTGCTGATTTAACAAACTTAAGACAATTCAAGGATTGATTATTAAGACTATTGTGAAATCAATGTGAAATCAATACATGTTCCAAGCTTATGATTCAAATGAGTTAAAGGGATACTGCAATTAGCTTATGATAGAAATAGGCTGAAGTATTTCTATTGAGCCAACAAATGTTTTAGTAGTGCACTTTACACTAGAGATTGCTAGGGTAGAGTTTGGTGTTTTCTTTCTCGTTTATTTCACAGATCCCCTTTTTTCCAGTAATCAAGCTGGGCTTCAAGGTATGTGCATGGAGTGCTAGTTGTATTCTAACAACTAACTATCACTAATCACTTTCACCTGGTATTTGAAGGCACTTTTTATAATCTACTTGTTGTTATTATTTTTAAGGAGGTATTCAAGAATTAGAATACTCTCTAGACCCAGTGAAGTGTTAACAAGGGCCGGTCCTTTCAATGGTTAGTAATATTTATCAACAGATCAGTCAATATAATTGATAGAGAGTCACGTTTTCTGGAATTCAGTACTTATTGTATTTTTGGTGACATTCAGAAAATCATGCGCAAGTCAAAAAGACAAGAAACCGGTCCTGAACACTTCAAAGAGAAACAGCGACCGAACAAGACTTGTGTTTGTTTGTTTGTTTGTTTGTTTCTCTATCCACTTCCCCTTTCCCTTGGGGACAAGTTAATTGAGCAAGAGTTTTTCTGAAGGCTTGCTTGTTGACTGGTTCTGAATGGAGTTGGGACTTAACGACATCAAGAAGGAAACAACTGGAGTGTTTCGGCGTGATTGCGCAACAGAAGACGAAGCCACATCTTGTTTCCTCTTGATTTCGTTGTCTCGCTCCCATGGATGTCCCTCAGCTCACTCAGTTAGTGCAGAAATTGGCTGAAGAGATGGAGGAATTGCGAATGGAGAATCAGTCACTTCGACAAGAATTAGACAAAACAAGAGTAGGGTTTACTTCATGGAGGGACACGTCTGAGGAGAGAAAACCGATTATAGCTCTTTCCAAATTTGGTACAACTACTTTCCAGACACACTTTCCTAACATTCAGTCGTCAGAGTCTCCTGTACAGCTCACTGTAGTCACTCCTAATCCAGTCCCTTTAGCTAATCCTGAAAGATTCACTGGGGACAGTAGCAAGTATACTACCTTTATAAGTCAATGCCAATTGCACTTTATGTGCAAACCACAGGTCTTTACCAATGATACAACCAAGGTAGCTTTTATCATTTCCTATTTAGGTGGGGTGGCTGCAAACTGGGCCATGCCTTTGGTTCACACTAATGATCCTCTTCTCCATAATTTAAACAATTTCAAGATAGCCATGTCCAGTTTGTTCGCCAAGCATGTGTTTATCCAGGCATCAGATAACACATTTTTAAATCTTCGTCAGGGTTCAAAAGACTTAATCTCCTATGTGACCACTTTTAACAGACTCCTAGCCGAGACACGTTGGCCTGTAGAGAAAAGGATTTCTTTATTTTATAGAGCTCTTAAAGATGATCTGAAAAACTCGTTAGCTCATATTGTGAACCTACATGATGATTTCGCTGAATTCCAGGATTTAGTGATAAAATTAGACCACAGGTTAGGAGAACGTAGAAGCGAAAGGCCTAGAGGAGATATAAGAAATTTACATTTTAGGTCAGACAAGAAAGAGGCTGAGGACAAATCCTCTTTAGTAGAACCCATGCAAATCGGAGGTGTCAGAGGGCCTTTGACTAACGAAGAAAAAGATAGAAGGCGCAAAGGAAATCTGTGCCTTTATTGTGGAAAGCCAGGACATTTTGCCAAGGACTGTTCGGTAAGACCGGCCAAGAAAAAGGCCTTAGTGATAGATTCAGTTTCTCATTCTCAGTCGGAAAACTAGATTCCTCGGAGAATGATGAGATCGCTTCTCCGAGAAATGTTGTCTCCACCAAGATCTCTCACTACGCCACCAATGTTGTTTCTTGTGTTCCTAAACATTTTACTATATGGGTGATGTTCATCCTATCCATTCAGCAAAGACATAGTATCCCAGTGCTTCTTGATTCTGGTGCCACAGGAAACTTTTTTGACTTAGAGCTCGCTCGCAAGTTACATCTTACACATGTTCCTAAGAAAGAACCAGAGCCTGTAAGGGCTGTAGATGGGTCAGCATTGTCTTCTGGCTTAATACGTTTCCAAACAGAACCTTTAACTATTGTAGCAGACAACAGTCATGCAGAACAAACAGTTTTTGATCTAATTGATACTCCATCTTTTGGGGTTATTTTGGGAATTCCTTGGTTGGAATTACATAACCCCAAAATAGATTGGCATTAAAGAACTGTTACCCTGGATTCCTCCCATTGTGTAAATTGCACTGTTATCAAGAAACCAAAGACCCGGTAATGCCTTTATTTTGTGCCACACTGACTCCTGAAGTCAATAGCCTCCCTACAGAGTACCGAGATTACTCTGATGTCTTTGACCCTATAAAAGCCACCAAACTTCCGCCCCATAGGGTTTATGATTGTCGGATTGATTTAGTTCCCGGAGCAGTACTACAGTGTAGCAGAATTTACGCTCTGACGGAACCAGAAAATGAGTACCTGAGAAAATATCTGGACGAATTGTTAGAACTGGGATTTATTCGACATTCAACCTCACCAGTCTCATCGCCACTTTTCTTCGTGGTGAAGAAGACGGGCGATTTAAGGGCTTGCATTGATTATCGCGCTGTCAACAAGGCGACAATCAAAAATAGATACCCATTGCCCCTAATTCCTGTACTGCTCAATCAAGTCAAAGGCTTCAGCATTTATACTAAGTTAGATCTCAGGGAGGCCTACCATCTGATTCGCGTTAAAGCTGGCGATGAATGGAAGACTGCCTTCCGCACGAAGATTGGCCTATTTGAATATACGGTCATGCCATTCGGTCTCTGTAATGCTCCAGCAGCATTCCAGTACTTCATAAATGACGTCTTGCATGACCTACTGGACGTCTGTTGTATTGTATACATAGACGATAGTTTGATATACTCAAAAAATACTACCGACCACATTCAACATGTTCTTTCAGTCCTACAAAGATTAAGAGATCACTCCTTATTCGTGAAACTTGAGATATGCAAATTTAACAAAACAAAAGTGGAGTTTTTAGGATATTGTTTATCTCCAGACGGGATTCTTATGGATCCAAAGAAAGTAGATGCAATTTTAAATTGGCCAACTCCAAGCTCTGTTAAAGAAACACAACGAACCTTGGGGTTCGCAAATTTCTACAGGCGGTTCATTGCTCGTTTCTCCGAAATAGTATCACCCATCACTCAGCTACTAAAAAAGGGGAAATCCTTTCACTGGACTGAGGAGGCAAACAATGCGTTCCTCTTGTTAAAAAAAGCATTCACTTCTGCACCCATTTGAGTGCATCCAGATCCTGACAGACCATTCTTTGTGGAAGCAGACGCTTCTCAAACTGCACTCGGAGGCATACTTCTTCAGAAAAATCCTGACTCTGGCCATTTACATCCGGTAGCCTTTCATTCAAGAAAACTTCTGTTGGCTGAACAGAATTACACGATAGCTGAACGTGAACTATTGGCCATAATAGATGTTTTCCAAGAGTTGAGACACCATTTACTGGGAGTCAAACATACAATAACTGTCTATTCTGATCATAAAAATCTGCAATTCTATTCCACAGTAAAAGCTTTCACACCAAGACAAATGCGATGATTACAATTCTTCAGTGAATTTGATTTCATAATTACCTATCGACCAGGGAATAAACAATTACTTTCAGACACTCTTTCACGCTTAGTATGTAAAAAAGATTATGATCAGATTAAAGAATCACCAAGTATTCTTCCCAAAGAAAGGATCGTGGCTGTAATTCAAATGAACAGTTTTCTCGATTTAGTCAAAAAAGAACTAGAGACCCATGATACGCAAGAATGGCTATCTAAAAAGAACAATACAATAAGTGAAGGGTTTTTCTTTCATCAAGACAAACTGTTCATTCCGACTAAGGAATTGCAAGAAAAAATTATGCAATGGAATCACGACTGGGCTATAGCTGCCCATCCCGGAGTAAACAAAACTCTAGAGCTATGTTAACGTTATTTCTGGTGGGAACACATGGTTTCGGTCATCCAACAATATATCAGGGCTTGTCCTGTTTGCACGAGACAGAAATCGTTACATACACCTCCTATGGGATTACTTCATCCTATGAACCTTCCTCCACAACCATGGCATACCATTAGTTTAGACTTCATCACAGGTCTACCTGAATCCAACGGTTACACTACGGTCTTAGTAGTGGTTGATGTGTTGTCAAAAATTGGACATTTTATTCCATTACCAAAACTACTAACAGCAGCAGAATTTAGCACCATTTTCTTATCCACCATAGTTAAGTTGCATGGTTTACCAACTAAAATTATTTTGGACAGAGGTTCTCAATTCGTATCTAGATTTTGGTCACAACTCAGTAAGCACTTAGGAATTGAACTGGCTTTGTCGTCTTCTTTCCATCCACAGACGGACGGACAAACAGAAAAAGTAAATCAGTATGTAGAGCAAGGCTTACGTTGCTTAATCTCTACCACTACTACAGCTTGGGATGAAATGTTACCTTGGGCAGAATTCTCATACAATAACACCTCTCACTCAGCCTTAGGTTGTTCTCCATTTTATTTCCTGACAGGACAACACCCTCGATCTCTTCCCATCCTATTGCCTAAAAAACAACAAACCATGCCGGCCGTGGTAGATAGATTAACCACATTGTTAGACATTCAAGAACACACAAAAAGACAATGGATTAAGAGGAAAGTAACAATGAAACATTCAGCAGATAAACATAGGATACCTGCACCATTATATAAGGAGGGACAAATGGTTTGGTTGTCCACCAGAAATACTCAATTAGAAGGTCCCAAAAAATTAAAACCAAGATTCATTGGTCCCTTTGTTATTGAAAAGATAGTGAATCCAGTATCAGTAAGATTGTGCCTTCCTGATGAGTATGCAATCCACCCAGTATTCCATGTTTCCCTTTTGAAACCTCACGATCCAACAACACGACCAGACAATCCACCTCCTCCGATAGTAACAGGAGACCACCTTGAATACGAAGTAAAAAAAATCTTAGATGCTAAACATATACGAGGTCGTCTCTATTACCTCATTGACTGGAAAGGGTATGACCCCACGGAATGATCATGGGCGCCGGAAAATAATGTACATGCCCCCAGGCTCATTAGATCATTCCATGCCTTGCATCCGGACAAACCATGTCCAGTAAGACGTCCTTTGGGGGGGAGAACTGTTAAGGGTACACATGCTCACGCTGTTATGAACTCTATAAGTGCTTGATTGGCATGCTTCAAAACCCTTGTTCTAGTCATTGCAGATACCAATGCTTTTGTTTTATCCTGTTAGGTCATTGCTGATACCAATACTTGTAGATACCAATGCTTGTTGTTATTGAATTGACAAGAAGTCAGTGTTCTGGAAGGATTACACGTGTATAGAAAGCAGGTTGGGCTCCGCGTGTTTAATATACAAATTTTCAAACTGAATCTTACGGAGCCCATAAAAGGAACGCTTGCGCTCGTGACGATGCTTCGTCTCTTTGCATCGCGTCACGTCAAGCGTTCCAGCCAGCTGCTACCGGCATCTCCAAAGAACTCAGTGGCCCGCTCTGCCATTTCCCCAGCCCTCTTCAGCCTTTCTCCCGCTTCCTCCCGGTTCCCTACTTGTTTGTTTCCCCACAAGCAGCCAAACCCCTTCAATACAGCTCACCTCTTCAGGACGGATCTCCAGCGAATTGGCAGCCATTCTCGACGTTCGCCGGAAGTCTTCTTGCTGGGCTGATCTCTGCAACTCGGACGCTAAAAAAGAAGAAGAACAGTAAGACTAAAGGTTGCTTAGCAACATTAGTATAAACATCGCGTTATTTAGAGACAATATGCACCGCATTTCCTGTTTAAATTAGGACTCTTGTATTGTAAATGCTGAAATAAGAAACCGAATACTGTGATTGAGATTTTGCTGATTTAACAAACCTAAGACATTTCAAGGATTGATTATTAAGACTATTGTGAAATCAATGTGAAATCAATACATGTTCCAAGCTTATGATTCAAATAAGTTAAAGGGATACTGCAATTAGCTTATGATATAAATAGGCTGAAGTATTTCTATTGAGCCAACAAATGTTTTAGTAGTGCACTTTACATTAGAGATTGCTAGGGTAGAGTTTGGTGTTTTCTTTCTCGTTTATTTCACAGATCCCCTTTTTTCCAGTAATCAAGTTGGGCTTCAAGGTATGTGCATGGAGTGCTAGTGTTATTTTAACAACTAACTCTCACTAATCACTTTCACCTGGTATTTGAAGGCACTTTTTATAATCTACTTGTTGTTATTATTTTTAAGGAGGTATTCAAGAATTAGGATACTCTCTGGACCCAGCGAAGTGTTTCAATGGTTAGTAATATTTATCAACAGATCAGTCAATATAATTGATAGAGAGTCACGTTTTCTAGAATTCAGTACTTATTGTACTTTTGGTGACATTCAGAAAATCACGAGCAAGTCAACAAGACAAGAAACCGGTCCTGAACACTTCAAAGAGAAACAGCGAGCGAACAAGACTTGTGTTTGTTTGTTTGTTTGTTTGTTTCTCTATCCACTTCCCCTTTCCCTTGGGGACAAGTTAATTGAGCAAGAGTTTTTCTGAAGCCTTGCTTGTTGACTGGTTCGGAAGGGAGTTGGGACTTAACAACATCAAGAAGGAAACAACTGGAGTGTTTTGGCGTGATTGCGCAACAGGGCAGCTGACTTTGGAGCACCGGGTTCACGGTTCAATCCCCAGATCCGGCTGCAGCTCAGCTCAGCACCATGTGACTCTGGGGAATAGCTCACCTAATTTCCATGACTGCCCCCAGCGCCTTGTGACCCATAAGGGTGAGTAGTTTGCGCTTTACAAATACGGATTTTACATTTTACAATATGAAAAGATGTTTTGAAGTTGAAAGCCCAGTGTTTTTCTGAATCAGTGTCTGCCACTAAAAACCTTTGTACGTGAATGTTAGACATGGCATCTTTTGGCGTGTTTCCCCTGAGTTTTTGCTCTCTGTTTTTTCTGGTGTAGTGTTTCTGCTGACTTTTCGCTCTGCTGATAAGTGGTAAAGTGCATGTGTTCTTGTGGTAAAGTATGTTATGGATTGGTGTTTCCATTATTGGCTGTTTGGTTTTCTTGTCAGCCGCTAGTAAAGTGCACTGAGTCTGCCAGGGCCTGGGAACCAAATGCTACACTTGGGCCTGCAGCACGGATTGTGCCACCCACCTGAGTAGCCCAGAAAAGGTATTTCAGACCTGCCTTTACAGAGTTTGCGCACAGTTTGTAACTGTCATGTTGACTTGGCCCTTGCACACTCTGGCTAGTCCCTAACCTTCCGTTTTCTTACATGTCAGGCACCCCTAAGGTGGGTCCAAAGTACCCCTGTGGTCAGGGTGCAGTTTATGTGAAAGGTAAGACAAGCCCTGGTGTGTGTGGCATGTCCTGATAGTGAATTACAGCCCATTTCATTTTTCACTATTGCAAGGCTACCTGTTCCCCATAGGGCAGAATGGGAAGTTTGTTTATAACATCTTATAAACATAACTGGCCCTGGGAACTAGGTAGGAAAATAAAATGTATGCCTGAACTCAGAATCTAACAATGCATATTTTAGTAAAGGTGATGATTTTTACATTCTGTGTTTGAAAATACCACTTTTAGGAAGTAGGTATTTTCTTGCTCAGTCATCCCATGTGCCTCTTTGGAATGCGGATTGCCTGTCTGGGTTTTGGACAATGGATGGCTAGGAAGCAAGGGTGGCTCCCGATAGTCTAGGTAGATCAGGAAACAGCTGAATAGACCTGGTCTGCAATGGGGGAAGAGGGAGATTTCTTTGCACCTGAAAGGGCCGTCTCCACCCCCTGCCGGGAAATCACACCAGAGAAGGCAGGACTGGTTCTGGCTGGGCACAGTCACCCTCTGCTTAGAGGATCAAAGGATTTTTGGAGACAAATACTGGGGCCCAAACCCCGAACTTTGTAACTCTTTTGGATCAAGAAGACTCACAAGAAGAAGAGCTGGAGAAGCTGTGAGGAGGGACTACACTTTGCTGTGTGCTTTGATGTGTTGGCCTACAGTGGCTTCTTCTGTCTTGGGCAGTGAAAGGACTGAACTTTCTGCAATCTACTTTTGTGAGTTTCTCCAAGGGCTTGAGGTACAGCTTGCCCCCCTGTTCAAGAAGTCCCAGGAACAGCAAAGACTTCAAGCTCTTCTGCCCTCAGCAGTGGGGACTGTGTGTTTTGTGCTGCGACAGACGAAAAGCAACTCCAACACGTCTATGACGCTGCTGCCAACTCTGTGTCCTGAAGGCACCGCAGAGGGCACTGCCGCAATGCTGCACCACTACCCTGGTGTCACCGACGCCGCCTGCTGACGCTGCCATGAGCCGCTGCTCGAACCGTGACCCGTGGGCACCGCACTATGCACCACCTCACTTCACGCCGAAGCCTGAGGCACCGCAGAGAGCGCTGCCACAATTCCGCAACCCGACCCCGGCCTCACCGACGCTGCCTGCTGACGCCGCCACCGAGCCATTGCTTGCACTGTGACCTGTGGGCACCGCACTCCGCTCCGCCTCGCTTCACGATGACGCCTTTGCCTCCCTGAATCCGCCACTCCACACTGAAATCAACGCCGCTGCTAACACTGTGGTCCGAGGGCACAGCTCGTAAAGTTACATGACGCACCACCCTGATCCCACACCGCAGCCTTGGCCTACCAACACCGGCACCATCGACTCCCGTTCGTCAACCGACAACAGTGCTTCAACAATGCTGCTGCTTGAACCGTGAACTGCCAGCACTGTGACGAACACTGTCTTCACCTCGCACCGCAACCCTGGTCTCACTAAAAATGCCACTTAATGCCGCTACAAGCCGCTACGAGCACCGCGACCTGAGGGCACCGCACCCCGCACTGCTGCACTTCGCACTGCAGCACTCAACACCTGCCGATGCCAGGGCTCCTGATCAAAACAGAAAGGAGCTCGACCTGCAATGTGAGTGACTTCAAGGGCCTCAGCGCCCTGCATTTTTAACAGGTACTGTTTGCGGGTCTTCCCGACACCGTAGCTGGTACGCTAAGCCGCAACCAGCCTGACCTGTTTGGATTTGTTTACTCATGACACCGTGATAGCTCCGGAGGGAGCTATCAACACCAAGGAACTGTTTTCAAAGCGTATTTTGATAACTGTAGATTTTTAAGTACTGTATTGTGGATTCTTATAATTTTTGGTCTTGTATATAAACATATTGGCTATTTTTATAAACTGGTGTGGTGTCCTTTCGTAGGGCTTACACTGTATTACAGTCAGTTATGTGCAAATGCTTAACTCACTGCCTCTAAGATAACCCTGACTGCTAGTGCCAAGCTACCAAGGGGGTGAGCAGGAGTTATTTTAGGAGTGTAACTCCCTTATCCTGACTAGGAAGAAGGGTCCCTACTTGGACAAAGGTGCAAGCCCTTGCAAACTAGAGACCCCAATTTCTAACATTGGTTGTCAGCGGTGAGGATAGGACTTGCGTTTGCACTTGACTTACAGTGATTGGTGTGCACTACTACCATATTGCACTTGTCCTTTTTCTTTTTGGCCTATTTTTTGATCTTGCCAGTTTGAACTTGCTACTTTGTCATGCCAGAATCAAGAGCATCATCTGTTGCATCCATGGAAATTGCCTTTGAGGATGATAGGTTGGAACTCTACAATGTTATGGAATTGAAATCCATATGCAAGAGCCTAAAAGTCCAAGTCAGAGGCCTCACTAGGAAGGACGCGCTATAAAAGGTGCCAAGGGCCTGGATAGCAGCCAGAGATGCAAGTGGGCAATCGGGTGATCTTAGTGGAGAGGCAGAGGGGCCTATTCCTAGGGCGGATGTGCTTTTGGGAGGGGGGGGACCCTTCAGGCCAGGCAGCAGTAGCCTGTCCCCAGAGGAGCTGGAGAACAGGCGGGAAGCAAGGAAGTTCGAGTTGGAAAAACTCAGGATGGAAAGTGAGAGGGAAAAGAAAAGAATAGCCATGGAGGAAAGGAAGATGATGTTAGACCATGAGCGAGGTCTTAAGGAGCTGGAGCTAAGAAGTAGACCTGGCTCAGATGGTGGCAGCAACTCGTCAAGACAGGCAGCCAGAATCGTGCACATCCATAAGTTTGTGGGCAAGGAATTCAAGAAGGGGGATGACATACAAAGGTGGGTTCAGGGGCACAAGGCAGCAATCCACATGAATGGGGTCACTGTGGAGATTTGGGGAGCAGGATTGTGGCCTATCTCGCCTGAAGAAGCGAGGGACACTTTAATAGCTTTGGGTAAGGGGTATCACCTCACCTATCCAGACATTAAGGATCGTCTCCTCACTAAGTATGGTCTTACTCCTGAAAAGTACAGGGATCAGTTCAGGTCCAGTAAGAAGTCGGATGCCAACACTTGGTTGGAATGTGTGGATGTGTTTCGCCGGTCACTTGATGGATGGGTGAAGGGCAGTAATGTTACAGAGTATCAGGGGCTCTACAATTTGATTGCATGCAAGCACTTGTCCAGTCTATGTTTTGCAGATCTGTGCCAGCACCTAGTTGATAGCAAGCTGACTGACCCTAGGAAGCTTGCTATGGAGGCGGACCGCTGGGTGAGTACCAGGGTCCACAGGAAAGCAATCGGGGGAGACTCAGCCAAGGTGGGCAGGGTCCCAGCAGAAAAGTGGGGGGGGACAAGAGTAAAGCACAGGAGTTTTCTAATGGGCCCCAAACTAACACCCAGGGTAAAGGTCCCTCCGCCCGGAGATAAGGAACAAGGGGTCTTGTCAGGAAAGCCTGCCGAGACCGACGCTGCAAATGTTTTGCATGTGACCAGGTGGGGCACATGAAGGGGGACCCCAGGTGCTCTAAAGCATCACAGCCACCCACTGGGGGATAGTCCAAGATGTTGGCTAGTGTAGCGCTTGGGGACGAGATGGAGTACCCACAGGAGGGTCGGGACCCATTGAAATGACCCTCGTCTCACTAGGGGACAGTGAGGTGGTCCCAGGGACCCTGGTGCCCACTAGCAAAAAGAAATACAGCACCTGGGTGACCATCAATTGGAGAAGGGTAGAGGCTCTTAGGGATACTGGAGCCAGTGTGACCTCAGACCGGTGTCACCTGGTACCTGAGGAGCAGGTAGTCCCTGGGGCATTCCACCAAGTAATTGCAGTCGGCAATTCTTAGCGCCAATGTCTGGTGGCGCAGGTTCCCTTAGAGTGGGGGGGGTCGCAAGTCCCTTGAGGGTGTTTGTGAGCCTTTCCATGCCTGTAGATTGTCTGCTCGGTAACGACCTGGAGCAATCCTTGTGGAAGGATGATGAGCTCAGGTCCCACTTGGAGATGCTTGGGTTGCCAGAGTGGGCATCCATGTCCACTCGGTCCATGGCAGCCAGAGAGAGTGATCAGTGGAACCTGGAGCCTGAAACAGTGGCTAGGTCCCTGCCAAGAGAAAGGGCAAGGGGCCTGGGAAACCGGCCCCTGAAGTTCCCACGGCCCGGGAGGAGGCAGACCTTGAGGGGGACACCCTGGTGCCTGCAGGGGAAAAGATAGCCGAACTTGGGGAAATCTCTGAGCTGACCCCTTGGCAGCAAAAAGGGGGTCCCCCCAGGGAGGAGTTCTGCCGGGAGCAGAAAGAGTGCCCTTCTCTGGAGGGTCTGTGGCGGCAGGCCGGAGTCAAGGTGACTGGTGATCAGTCCGGATCACATTGGATCTACTGGGAGAATGGTCTCCTGTACAGCGAGCCTAAGGTCGCTGAGCCTGGGCCAGCCTGTGCTCTGGTGGTAGCCCAGTGCTTCAGGACCTTCCCACTGGGTCTGGCTCATGACGTGCCTTTGGTAGGACATTTGGGGCAGGACAAGATGTTTGACCGGCTTGTCACCCACTTCTGGCCCTAAATGCGAAGGCAGTCAGATGTACATTGGTGGTCTTGCCAAACTTGCCAGGCAAGTGGTAAGATTGGGAGGATGGTCAAAGCTCCTCTCCAACCATTCCCTGTTGTTGGGACAACCTTTGAAAGGGTAGGGATTGACATTGTGGGGCCACTGGATCCCAAGACAGCCATGGACAACAGGTACATCCTGGTCTAGGTGGACCATGCTACCCGGTACCCGGAGGCAATGCCTCTCAGGACACCGACGGCACCAATGGTGGCCGGGCATTAATGGGGCTCTTTTCCCGCATGGGGTTCCCCCGAGAGGTGGTTTCCGACAGGGGGACCAATTTCATATCAAAATATATGACTCCCTGTGGAAGAAGTGGGGTGTCACTTACAAGTTTACCACCCCTTACCACCCACAAGGTAACGGTCTGGTAGAAATGTTCAACCAGATCTTGTAGGGCATTATTAAGGGTCTAACAGAACCCATGAGGCGTAAGTGGGACGTCCTCTTGGCATGCCTTCTCTTTGCCTACAGGGAGGCACCCCAGAAGTCTCTCAGGTTCAGTCCCTTTGAGCTTCTTTATGGTCACCCTGTGAGAGGACCTTTGAGTTTGCTGAAGGAAGGCTGAGAGGCAGCTTCCAGGAAAACTCCCCAGGATGTGTTTAGTTACATGCTGGCCTTCCGGAACCAAACTGCCTGCTTCAGGAAACTTGCTCAGTTGAACCTCGAGGCCAGCCAAGAAGAAATGAAGAAGTGGCATGACCAGAATGCCACTCTGTTAGAGTTTCAACCTGGACAAAAAACGTGCGTCATGCCCCAGTGGAACCTTGTACATTACAGGACAAGTGGACTGGGCCGTTTGAGGTGGTGTAGCACAAAAGTGAGGTCACCTACCTGGTAGATTTGCAGGCTCCCAGGAACCCTTGCGGGTCCTCCACATGAACCGCCTCAAACCCCACTTCGAGAGGTCCAAAGTGAGCACGCTCTTGGCGACAGTTGACGGGGTAGAAAAGGAAAGTGAGCCGCTCCCGACCACCTGTCAGCCAAGGAAGGTTATGGGTCAATGGAAGGTGTGATCCTCTCCCCGACACTGACTGCCGAGCAGCAGAGCGACTGTCACCGGTTGCTGGGACAGTTTGCCCCGCTGTTCTCCCTGACCCCAGGTGTTACTCACTGGTGTAGCCATGACGTGGACACTGGTGACAGCCCTCCTATGAAGCACAACATTTACAGGCTGGTTGACCTGGTCAAGGACAGCATCAAGGAAGAGGTCTTTAAGATGTTGGCATTAGGGGTGGTTGAGCCGTCCAGTAGTCCGTGGGCCAGCCCAGTAGTCTTAGTCCCAAAGACTGCTGCACCCGGGGCCACTCCAGAACTGTGGTTTTGTGTGGACTACTGTGGGCTCAATGCCATCACCAGGACTGACGCACACCCCATCCCCAGAGCTGATGAGCTCATTGATCGGTTGGGAGCTGCCAAGTTCCTCAGCACATTTGATTTAAAGTCTGGGTACTGGCAGATTGCCTTAAATGATGGGGCCAAGGAGAAGTTTGGATTTTCAACCCCAAAAGGACATTACCAGTTTCGGGTGATGCCCTTTGTGTTGAAGAATGCCTCTGCCACATTTCAGAGGATGGTCAACCAGGTGTTGGTTGGGCTGGAGGATTTCAGTGCTGCCTACTTGGATGACATTGCAGTGTTCAGTTCCAGCTGGGAAGAACACTTGCAGCACCTCGGTGAAGTGTTGAAGGCACTGCAGAGGGCAGGCCTCCCGATGAAGGCCAGTAAGTGCCAGATCGGGAAAGTTTCTGTGGTGTACTTGGGACAACAGGTAGGGAGTTGCCAGGTGGCAACCCTACAACCCAAGATTGACACCATTCTGGCTTGGGAGCCCCCCAAGACCCAGACCGAGGTGAGGGCCTTTTTAGAGCTCACCGTTACTACCGAAGATTCATTAAGGGTTAGGGCATTGCCCCCTTAAACAAGCTGACTTCCAGGAAGCAGCCCAAGAAGGTGATCTGAACTGAGTCCTGTCAGAAGGCTTTTGATGCCCTGAAGACCACCATGTGCATGGCACCGTGCACATGTGTTAGACTTGGCATCTTTTGGCGTGTTTCCCCTGAGTTTTTAATTTCTGCTCTCCCGGTTTTGACTCTGTTTTTGCTGGCGTAGTGTTTCTGCGCACTTTTCACACTGCTAATCAGTGGTAAAGTGCAAGTGCTCCTGTGGTAAAGTATGTTATTGATTGGTGTTTCCATGATTGGCTGTTTGGTTTTCTTGTCAGCCCCTAGTAAAGTGTACTGAGTGTGCCAGGGCCTTGGAACCAACTGCTACGTGTGGGCCTGCAGCACGGATTGTGCCATCCAAATGAGTAGCTCGGAAAAGGTACCTCAGAACTGCCATTGCAGAGTATGCGAGTAGTTTGTAACTGTTGTGTCGCCTTGGCCCATGCACACACTGGCCAGTCCCTAACCTTCCCTTTTTTTACAATTCAGGCACCCCTAAGGTAGGTCGAAAGTACCCCTGTGGGCAGGGTGCAGTGTCTGTGAAAGGTAGGACATGCCCTAGTGTGTGTGGCATGTCTTGATAGTGAATTTCAGCCCATTTTAGTGTTTCACTATTGCAAGGCTACCTGTTCCCCATAGGACAGAATAAGAAGTTTGTTTATAACATCTTATAAACATAATTGGCCATGGGAACTAGGTGGGAAAATAAAATGTAGTATGCCTGAACTCAGAATCTAACGATGCATCTTTTAGTAAAGGTGATTTTTACATTCTGTGTTTGAAAATACCACTTTTAGGAAGTAGGTATTTTCTTGCTCAGTCATCCCATGTGCCTCTGCTGGAATGTGGATTGCCTGTCTGGGTTTTGTATGACAGATGGCTAGGAGGCAAGGGTGGCTCCCGATTGTCTAAGTAGGTCAGGAAAGAGCTGATTAGACCTGGGCTGCAATGAGGGAAGAGGGAAGAGATTTCCTTGCACCTCAAAGGGCCTGGTCTGCCTCTGACAATGCCGTCTCCCCTGCCAGGAAATCACACCAGAGAAAGCAGAACTGGTTCTGGCTGGGCACAGCCACCCTCTGCCTAGAGGATCAACGGATTTTTGGAGACAAATACTGGGGCCCAGGCCCCTGAACTGGAGAACTCTTTTGGATCAAGAAGACTGCCAAGAAGAAGAGCTGGAGAAGCTGTGAGGAGGGACTATCACTTTGTTGTGTGCTTTGCTGTGTTGGCCTACAGTGGCTGCTTCTGTCTTGGGCAGTTAAAGGACTGGACTTTCTGCAACATAATTTGTGAGTCTCTCCAAGGGCTTGAGGTAGAGCTTGCCCCCCTGTTCAAGAAGGCTCAGGAACAGCAAAGACTGTAAGCTCTACTGCCCTCAGCGCAGGGGACTATGTGTTTTGTGCTGCAACAGAAGAAAAGCATCTCAATGAAGTCTACAACGCCGCTGCCGACTCCGTGTCCTAAAGGCACCACAGAGGGCGCTGCCGCAACGCAACGCCACACCGCGATCCAGGTCTCACCGACACCACCTGCTGATGCTGCCACCGAGCCACTGCTCGCACCGTGACCTGTGGGCACTGCACTCTGCACCGCCTCACTTCACGCCAAAGCCTGGGCACCGCAGAGAGCCCCGCCTCACCACGACCCTGGCCTCACCAGCGACACCTGCTGACGCCGCCACCGAGCCGTTGCTCGCACCGTGACCTGTGAGCACTGCACTCCGCACCGCCTCTCTTCATGATGACGCCTTGGCCTCCCCGATGCCGCTGCTCCACATCGAAATTGATGCCGCTGCTTGCACTTTTGTTCGAGGGCACCGCTCGTAAAGTTACACGATGCACCGCCCTCATCCTGCACCACAGCCTTGGCCTACAGACGCCGGCACCATCGACTCTAGTTCGTCCGGCGATGACAGCTCTTCAGCAACGACGACACCGCTGCATGCACCGTGACCTGCACCGCCTTCACCTCGCACCGCGACCCTGGTCTCACCGACGACGCCATCTTACGATGCCACCGAGCAGCTGCTCGCCCTTCGACCTGAGGGTACCGCACGCTGCACTGCTGCACTTCGCTCCGCAGCACCCGATGCCTGCCACGCTCCTGATCTCAGCAGAAAGAAGTTTGACCTAAAACACGAGTGACTTCTAGGGCCTTGGCGCCCTGCATCTCTAACAGGTACTGTTTGCGGGTCTTCCCGACGCCGTAGCTGGTCCGCGATGCTGCGGCCAGCCTGAACTGTTTGGATTTGTTTGCTCACGATGCCGTGATAGCCCTGGACGGAGCTATCAACATCAAGGAACTGTTTTTAAAGCAAATTTTGATAACTCTAGATTTCTAAGTACTGTTTTGTGGATTCTTATAGTTTTTGGTCTTGCATATAAAAAAGTTGGCTATTTTTCTAAACTGGTGTGGTGTCCTTTTTTAGGGCTTACACTGTATTACTGTCGGTTATTTACAAATGCTTTACACACTGCCGCTAAGATAAGCCTGACTGCTCATGCCAAGCTACCAAGGGGATGAGCAGGGGTTATTTTAGGAGTGTAACTCCCTTATCCTGAATGAGAAGAAGGATCCCTACTTGGACAAAGGTGCAAGCCCTTGCCAACTAGAGGCGCCCAATTTCTAACAGTGAGGCTTAAAATTATCTCAAATTGTTTCATTATCGCCACTATTTCTAGCAACATGTTAATAATAAGGAATCCCAGGCAATGTAAGAACTCATCCATTTTTGCTTTAAGAGCATCTGATGCAATTTGGCTACGTCCTTCCCTTGAATTGAAACCATTGCATACCGGCACTGTCCGCACTGGAAAAAATCCAATCAAATCCAGAGTATTAAACACCTTTCTTTTAATTTCTATTATATGCAGCAGAATTGATTCACTGATAATGCCTGACATCACCAGTTTTTATACTTTAACTCTTTTGATTAAAAAAACATAAATTTTGTGGTTTCTCTCTCTCCAGAACCTGCGTCTTTCATGCCTTTTATGTGGGGATCTTTTTTTTAATTTTTACAATTAAGTGACATAATTTCAGGTTTGTCTTGAATAGTGGTGAAGCCCAGTTCAAGAAAGATTGTTTGGATTCTTTTTGAGTGAAATGGTCTGTGGAATTCAAATGTGCTATCATAAGATCAGTATATGGGGAGCTGTGGTCTTGCGACTGGAGCTTCCAACTTTGTAACTGATGAACTAGGTTCAGTGTTAGAATCCTGTGCCTTCCTCAATATCCTGTGATTCTGGGCAAGTAAATTAACCTTTCTGTCCCTAAAATAATCTACAATATCTGGTTTTCATGTAAAGTACCATTCAACCATGTTCATGATATATAAAACTGAAAACAATATAAGGCATTTACTAATATCAATGTCTATGAAGGGGCTAAAATTTGATGCAAACCTTGTCAGTGTCTGACCCACGGAAGATCATTTTGCACTAGGGATTTTTGTATTTTGTGTCACAAAGTTTCCCATTGTAGATTTGCCAGTACATCAATTCTCTCTGGAAGTGCTGTTAAAAAGTAACACATATTCTGCAGTATATTTGGTTGTTAGCTCTTACCCTCAGCTGTCAAATGTTGCAAGACTGAAAACGTAGCAATAAACTCTTGTGGACATCTGGCAAGTGAAGGGACACTTTTAGTATCTCGTAAATGAGTTTCCAGCCCAGTTGGAATTACAAGTTTTGTTGGAACACTGAAGCTTCGTGATATTTCATTTGTAAATTTCACCAACTACATGCACTTGAAGTCTTTGGGTAGAATACCAGGGAAAAACATACAGTCAGGACATTTAGTCCAATTTCCACATTATTCCCTAAATATTTATAACTATAATTATTTTCCTGTCCCTCGAATTACTGGGATCCCGGTAATTGCAATTCCAGAGTGAGGATATGTTATGGTAATTTTATTGTACAGCGCACATATACCGAAGTTTCATGGGGCCACACATAAATGAAAGCTTAAAGATTGCGGTTAGCACCATTATAGTTATGTGTAAAATAAGTAAGGGCCTGATTTAGAGCTTGGCGGATGGGTTCTTCCGTGACAACAGTAACAGATATTCAGTCCGCCGAAATATAAATCCCGTGGGATATAATGGAATTTATATTTTGGAGGATGGGATATCCATCACCATTGTGATGGAGTAACCCATCCGCTAAGATCTGAATCCGATTCTAAGTCTAAAACAGTTGTCTAAAGTATACTAAAGATGATTTGGTGCATAGAGATAATGGGAGAGTGTTCAAGAGGTATGCTGCAGTAACAGAGAAGGAGTGATCACTAAATTTGTCTGTTTCAGTTTGGGCAATGCACAGGAGGGAAAGGTCAGTAGATTTATTTGAACGGCAAAATGTCTGATAAATGTCCATGAAGTCAGGAGCCTGAAGATAAAGATCCTAATAGACAATAGTCACAACCTTGAACACAAATCACTGGTGTACAGAAAGTCAGTCTAGTTGCCTTAGGACTGGTTGTATGTGGTGGAATTTAAGTGTATTACAGGCTAATATTGTGCCTGCATTTTGAATTAGCTGGTGGGAAATGATAGTTTTTTCAGGGCAGCGAACAGAACAGAATTTCATAATTGATGCTGAATTGAATCAGTGCATCTTGAATTGTTATGTGGCGGAAGCTATCCAAACAAGGTAAACTGTTGCAAATAGCTGTTAGGTGTTAGAAATATGTGTTGGCAAACTACTTCAGATGTGAGCTAAAGGACAGTTTAGAGTCCAAGTTTATCCTGAGGTTGAAAATGGAAGAAAAAATTATTGGTGGGGGACCAATAACAGGGATCCAGTTGAGGAAATTGTAGGCTAATGCCGAAAGGACGCTGAAAATATTAAAAAGCAGTGGTGAAAGAACACTGTGGGACACAACAGTTGAGAGCTTTGAATTGTAGGGAGGAATAGCTACCACTTGATCCTGGCAGTTAAGATCAGAAAAGAGCCAGGTAAGGAACGTGACATCCCCAATTCCTGTCATCTGTAAATTTGTATGGAATGATCAAAGGTATAAAATGGTGCCAACAGGTTCAGGTAGACCAAGGCTGTGGATGAGCCACAAGTTCAGTGCTCCTGCCTGATCGAGAGCCACACAGGAGGAGTTCCAGAAAGTTGTGGGAGTCAATGTAGTGCTGCAGTTAACTGAATGGATTTTTCCCTAACAACTTTGTCCAGTAGAGTAAAAGAGATATTGGATGAAAGTTGTTTAAGTCAGAAGGTTGCAACTCTGTTTTTTTACAGTGGTCCTTTTGCTGCTGTTTTCCTGGTTTTAGGGACAAAAGTGAATGCGAGAACAGATTGAACAACTTAAATAATTCTCCTGTTAGAAGGAACCTGAGGTATCAGAGCCAAGTAGATGGATGCAGACCTAGATTAGCAAGTCAGACTAGGGTGAACAAACTGAGAGCAACTTAGGGAGGGAGGAGAGGTGAAAAGTTGTTATCATGAGTTGCAGGAATCGGATTGTTTACAATATTTGCCCTGAGGAGATTGTTTTGCTATAAAAGAATGATGCTAGTATTTCACAGAAACATTGCAGGTGTAGATTGCAACTTCTCAATTACATGAAATCCTTGATTATATAAAAATGTTCTTTAGCTATATTTTGGCCTGGATAACATGCATGTTATAATAATAGAAGTTTGAGGCTTTTATTTTTTGGCTAATTCTATAGCTCCCACTGTAGATCGCTTTTAAGTCTGGGGCATAGTTATTTCTCCAACATCTTTCTGCATGTGTTGAACAGCGTTTGCATCTTGCCAATTCTGGAGTAAACCACAGTTTTTCCCCAAGTTTATTTGTTTCTTTGTTTGATGTATCACGTAAAGTAGATTAAGACTGATAGGATGAAGGATATAATTGTCAAGATCTCATTTGGATTAGAGTCTGTGTCTGTAATACTAGTAAGGTATTGATAGAGATGTTCATTTAATTGCTCAGATACATTCCTTCGGGTAACTATTTTCCAATTCCTTTTGCATTTATGAATATTAGGAGGGTACTTAGGGCAAAAGGGGGTAAAGAAAGGTTAAAAGGAATAAGAGAATTATCTCACCAGGAAACAGGTTGTGTCTTCTTATACAAAAGATTGTCACAGTTCGTGAAAATAGGTGCCACTTTCAGCGTCTGCTCGCTGTAGGGATAAATGTCAAATTAAGTATTTCTAGTAAATATTTAAATTATATGACAAAAGCATACTTACATTGAGCCATACAGTAATATCTTTGACAATTGTTATCCTGCTTCTAGTAAGATAATAAACTAGAATGTTGAGCCAGCAGTACAGTAACAGAAAGTAGTGCAGGGAGTTGTTTAATTTGTATGTAATTTCAAGCCTTTCAGCGAGGGTGCTTTTTTGAAAGGTATCGATTTTAATATCTAAAATAGAATAGTAAATGAACACAGCACCTCTCCCTTGGTTGCCCAAGCAGTCCTTGCACACTGTGTTAAAGTCCACTGGGACTAGCTCATCCAAAAATGGGTCTGAAAGGCGAGAAAGTCAGGTCTTGTTTAAGAACAAAAGATCAGATTGTATTTGTATATTAAAGTGTCATATATTTCATGTGCGTGTGCAGCGGCCGAGAGGACATTGGACAGAAATGCTTTTAAAACATCTCATAGCCCACTTTCAGCTGTGTATACGAATGTCAACAGAAATGGCTTTCTAGGAGATTCATACAACATATTTTCTTTGAGTAGTTTTAGTAAAGTGGCTGTATCAGGGACATAACTGCCAGCATTCAATGCTAATAGCAGGGCCATTGGAATAAATCAGCTGTGACTCACCATACCTGGGAGGATAGCTAGAAAGTTGAACAGTATGGCTGGGTGCATCAAGGCATAGATGTACACAAAAAGACTTGCCTTTGGCACCCCAGTGGCATGCCCCCTGCACTGTGGTTCGATGACCAAATAGGGTGGGCAGCACATTCAAAGAAAAAGATTGTGCTGAGACTTGATTTCTTCCAAAATGGTGATATAGCAAGGAAAATTACTAACCACTCATTATGAGGGACTTGAAATTTATTTTTGCAAACCTTTCATGTCTTCCCTTTTTATGTATTTCTAAACACTGTGGTCATGGAAGGGATATCCTGTGTGTCGAGAGCAAAAGTAAAAGGGTGCCTGTAGGCTTGTGTATGTTGCTCTTTAAGCCCTGGGTGACTTTGTACCTAAATGTATTCCAAATTTGTGTTTGTTCATCTCTTTGATTTGTGTCTTTCTATGTTGGGGCACAATATTAAATCAAAGTTAGCAGGTCTTATCAGTTTTGAATATGCTAAAATGTGTTCCATTTAAACATTATTCATGCATAAATCCACTGCATACCATACGCCACAGAGAAGCTATGAGAAAGGAGTTCAGATACCTTTTCCAAGAGTTTTCTGATATCAAGACTAGTCAGGAGACCATGGGGCAATGGTATTTTCTGTTTGAAAGTTGATGTCTCAGAGTAGTGTTTCAACGTCATGAAGACCAGAAAGCACTCCAAATGTATAACTAGGAAAGAATCTGAAAATACCATACCACTATTCGGTCCCTGGTGTGCTAACTCAACGTGCCACACTATAGGGAATGTGAATGTTCTTTGGTTTCATATAGGGATAAAATATAAAGGTTTAGAAAATGGCATGTAATCTCAAGGAACTATTTGCCGTATAACTGGCATAGCTGTGCTGAAAATCTGCCAAGGGCATTTTGTGAGGAAATTAGAATAACCCTTCATGTGGAGTTCTGGGTATTTACATTTCGGTATGGGCATAATCCAGAAAGATGAGGATGCATTATATTCAACATATTAGTCATGTCAGCTTATTTATGGACATCTAACCAGTGTGCCCTGCCGGTCCACATTAAGATTGTGCCTGGTGAACTGAATTGTAGGAGGTTTGGATCTGACTCCGTGTTTGGGGAGCAGTATTGGACGGTAAATAATCCACAGGCCAATAAATGATTGGTATGGCTAGTCAGATGTCAAAGCATGCCAATGAAGCACGCTCAGCATGAAGGTTGATTGATGCAAATCTGGTGTCTCCACAGAACAAATCAACACTTTCAAAGTCACTGCTACATGAAGGTCCCTGTATGTAGCTGTCTTAAAACACCATTACAAGAGGCCATGAAAATGTGACAGATTGCAACATATACCCTCTAAAAGTGACTTGTTGCTAAGGGAGAAGAATGCCCAAAGTGCAAACTGCCATGATCCATGGACAGCGTTCCATGTATGCTGGATGGGTGTGGAGACGCGCTACTTCATACCTCGGAAGCGATCAAGTTTTTCTTATTGGAGGATGTCAATTATGCATGCAGCATGTGTGGACTACTTGGTGTGATGCTTTTGGGCTACAAGTGAAGCTTGCCACTGGAGCCAAAACGAACTAAGTCCCAGAGCTCCAATGGATTCTAAGGGCCAAATGTATCAACATTCCGTTTTGCGATTCCTAAAAAGCGATTTTTAAGGAATCGCTCTTTAGAAATCGCAAAATGGTATGTATGTAGAAAATCGCTTCTTTTTAGCGATTGCTTAAAATTCCATAATTGCGATTAGCAAATTGCTAATCGCAATGAAGGAATAATTTCCCATTCATTTCTATGGGCCAGGAGGACCATAGGAATGAAGGGGAAATTGCGAATCGGAATTTTCTAATCGCAAATTGTGAATATTTTCAAGGGTGCAGGGGTGTCTCAAGAACACCCTGCTGCACCCCTGAAAATGACATGTGTGCGCATATGGCGCACATACATGCCCTAAGGGCATGTATGAGCGTCACATGGCACCTTTTGATTTTTGAAAAAATGCTTTTTTAAAAGAATTCGCAACTTACCACCAACTAGAAGTTGGTGATAATTTGCGATTCCTTAACGGCATTTTGGAATGTTTTTTTCATTGATACATTGCATTGAAGGAATCGTAAAATTTGCAATTCCTTAAATGCAATCGCAAAATAAGGAATGGCAAATTTAGAGATTCCTTATTTTGCACCAAAAATGTTTCATACATACCATTTAGTGCAAATGGGTTCGCAAACGCCGGAATTCTGCGAATTTCGGTGTTTGCAAACCCATTTTGCCTTGATACATATGGCTCTTTGAGACTTACAATGGCAAATCCACCTTTGATTAATAGAGTGGTTTTTTTTAAATAGTTTCTAGCTAGACAATAATATACTTAGTTGCTGCAGTCAGAACCTTGGTGGCGGGAGTTTGGAACTCATTGTGCTTTCATTTTGAGTTATTAAAAATTTACAGAATTCACAGATTAATTCTAGATGACATCTGAGATAAAGGATGTAGACTTTTATTTGCCTATTAGTAGTGGAGTCATCTTTTGCAAACGCTGTTCCACTTTTTCACAAGAAGCTCTAGAGGAATTCTAAGCTTGTACAGGACCTGTGTATACTGTTGAGCCAGGTAGGGTATGGAGGTACTCTAATTTGTGGGAAAGTGACTATGCATTGTCAGGAGTGAAAGCACAGCACTGAGGTGTATTCATTTTTTTTATAGCTGATAAATGTAAGATGGGAATAATTCTGACCATTGGCTTGATGTTCTGTTCTCTGAGGTTTGTTTTCTATATAGGAAGGTGTACTAGAGTTCAGTTTATTTAGCTCATCTATTAAAAAAGTTGATTTTATCCTTCAGTGCTAGGAAGTAATAGAGCTTTCACCAACCATACAGAATGTGTCAATTCAATTCAATTCAATTTCAAACGCTTTATTCGGTGTATAATAACATCCATATAAGCATATATAAAAACATAAATTACATCTTCTGTTGCATATTGTACAATGGACTAAGCGGAGAAACCAAAACAAATAAATTAGCAAAATGCACTTTCAATATGTACAGAATGTGTCATACAGAAACTGTCACAAGGTATGCCACTGTAGAATCAATGAACTGTAAAGTAAATGGCCAAATACTAAAATAGTTATTTCTTGTTGTAGGTATCCACACCTCTGCAGTGCATGTTGAGTCCAGCAGTAAGAACAGACAGAATGAATACATCCAGATTGTGTGTTTCTCTCCCTCTTTTTACATTCCCTTTTCCACAGGTCTACTGCTGACCAGCATCAATATCCTGTATGGGTCATCAATGGGTTCAGGGAAGTCGGGATACTGACATGACTCGAGTTGAGTCTTGATCACTGGGATAGTGCATCCCGCACAGTTTGCCTAGACCACTTATCATTCTAACCAAGTAATGGATTCCAGTGGTAATGAAACATGAGCTTAGTTTAGAAAGGATTTAAAATAAGGAATGACAGTCAGAATTTATTTTACTTTAAAAGGATATTGGTACCATACAACACGAATTTAAGTTGCACTCTAATGCTTATTCATTCATAGGTGTCATCCACTATACCTCTAGCACCTCCAGGGACATTAACAGGTTATAGAATATGATATGCATCATTCCTTATTAGGATATGTAGGATATAGCTAGAGTACTTTTACAGGTGAGTTCTCTTGTGACATATAAGTCCATGCATGGGGTGCTATCCCTTACACGATCCCTCCAGGTATTTTTTTTAAAAATCCAACTCTTAGCACTTAATAATCTGAAATAGTTTGTTTAGAGAGAGGGGATATTTTAGATTCGGCAGAAAATGTGTGCCTAAAAAGAATGTAAAATCTACTTGTTGTTATTATTTTTTAGGAGGTATTCAAGAATTAGAATACTCTCTAGACCCACGAAGTGTTAACAAGGGTCGGTCATTTCAATGGTTAGTAATATTTATCAACAGATCAGTCAATATAATTGATAGAGAGTCACGTTTTCTGGAATTCAGTACTTATTGTATTTTTGGTGACATTCAGAAAATCACGCGCAAGTCAACAAGACAAGAAACCGGTCCTGAACACTTCAAAGAGAAACAGCGACCGAACAAGACTTGTGTTTGTTTGTTTGTTTGTTTGTTTCTCTATCCACTTCCCCTTTCCCTTGGGGACAAGTTAATTGAACAAGAGTTTTTCTGAAGCCTTGCTTGTTGACTAGTTCTGAAGGGAGTTGGGACTTAACGACATCAAGAAGGAAACAACTGGAGTGTTTCGGCGTGATTGCGCAACAGAAGACGGAGCCACATCTTGTTTCCTCTTGATTTCATTGTCTCGCTCCCATGGATGTCCCTCAGCTCACTCAGTTAGTGCAGAAATTGGCTGAAGAGATGGAGGAATTGCGAATGGAGAATCAGTCACTTCAACAAGAATTAGACAAAACAAGAGTAGGGTTTACTTCATGGAGGGACACGTCTGAGGAGAGAAAACCGATTATAGCTCTTTCCAAATTTGGTACAACTACTTTCCAGACACACTCTCCTAACATTCAGTCATCAGAGTCTCCTATACAGCTCACTGTAGTCACTCTTAATCCAGTCCCTTTAGCTAATCCTGAAAGATTCACTGGGGACAGTAGCAAGTATACTACCTTTATAAGTCAATGCCAATTGCACTTTATGTGCAAACCACAGGTCTTTACCAATGATACAACCAAGGTAGCTTTTATCATTTCCTATTTAGGTGGGGTGGCTGCAAACTGGGCCATGCCTTTGGTTGACACTAATGATCCTCTTCTCCATAATTTAAACAATTTCAAGATAGCCATGTCCAGTTTGTTCGCCAAGCATGTGTTTATCCAGGCATCAGATAACGAACTTTTAAATCTTCGTCAGGGTTCAAAAGACTTAATCTCCTATGTGACCACTTTTAACAGACTCCTAGCCGAGACACGTTGGCCTGTAGAGAAAAGGATTTCTTTATTTTATAGAGGTCTCAAAGATGATCTGAAAAACTCGTTAGCTCATATTGTGAACCTACCTGATGATTTCGCTGAATTCCAGGATTTAGTGATAAAATTAGACCACAGGTTAGGAGAACGTAGAAGCGTTAGGCCTAGAGGAGATGAGAAATTAACATTTTGGGTCAGACAAGAAAGAGGCTGAGGACAAATCCTCTTTAGTAGAACCCATGCAATTCGGAGGTGTCATAGGGCCTTTGACTAACGAAGAAAAAGATAGAAGGCGCAAAGGAAATCTGTGCCTTTATTGTGGAAAGCCAGGACATTTTGCCAAGCACTGTTCGGTAAGACCGGCCAAGAAAAAGGCCTTAGTGATAGATTCAGTTTCTCATTCTCAGTCGGAAAACTAGATTCCTCGGAGAATGATGAGATTGCTTCTCCGAGAAATGTTGTCTCCACCAAGATCTCTCACTACGCCACCAATGTTGTTTCATGTGTTCCTAAACATTTTACTATATGGGTGATGTTCATCCTATCCATTCAGCAAAGACATAGTATCCCAGTGCTTCTTGATTCTGGTGCTACAGGAA